>NC_051063.1:107498586-107798586 GCF_004664715.2 Peromyscus leucopus | reverse complement strand
CTTTGTCTTCATCGAAGCCCCTACCCCAGTGTGGAGCAGGGAGCGTGGAGATGTAAGCTGCCCTGCTCCGGGCCTCCTTCTCCTGCTCCTAGAAACAGATGAGGACAGGAAGTAGCTTAGCACAACACTGCCAGCATTTCCAGACCCCCCATCACCACCACCACCACCCCCCACACACACACACACCGCCACCTGAGGAGCAAGATGGAGCACTTCAGGTCTAAGAATCTAACTACACTTTCCTCTCAATAATCACTCAAGCCTCTTGGAGAAGAACTTGTTCATACTAGATGACTAGCTGACAAGTGCCTAGGACCTCAAGAAAACCTCTCCAGGCTTCCTGGCCTCAGCTGAGGTCCATCTTCTGCCCATGTAGCAAGTTCTTCCCTGCTAAAATAAGAGCAGCCTCTCAGACTTCACCAAGCCGTATCTCAGCAGCAGGGCCTGATCAATGTAGAAGCGGGCTGGTGTCCCATGCCCTCACGTTCCTCACAGAAAACTCCAACTCCAGGTGCAGGAAACAGAGCCCTGGTAGGGCCACCCCATGGCTGAATATTTTGATACTGCTCTTGACTCTGCTGAGGGAGCCCGAGGCAGTGACAAAGGAGGACATGGGGACATGAAGGCCACTGGAGAAGTGGCCCCTCTGAGAGCCCCAGAAGCAGTCCCTGCCCATTAATTCCACAACTCTCTCCTTGAGCATCATCAGTTTGTGCTATTATTCAGGGTCCATTCCTCTGAGCTTAAGGGATGTGCCTTTCCAGCCTCCAACATACCCCTACTAAGTGCTGAGTGGATGGATTTTAAACTGAGGACAACTCGAAAGAACAGATAACTGGTCTGTGTGTGTGGCTGTGCTGGGCCAAGTCCTCACCCAGGAGTGGCATCTACTGACCCTCAGCAGGGGACTCACCTGCAGGTAGAGGACATTGTCTTTGGAAATGGCCTCCATCAGGTCCTTGTGGAGGGTGGGCTCTGCTCGGACTCTGGGAGAGCCAGGCTCGGCCTCAGGCCCTTCCCTGGGCCGCTGGCGGTAGAAGAGCACATAGGCAGTGTCCTTAGGGAAAAAGGAGGTGACGTTGCTGACCGACTCGAAGGACGAGAAGGACACCCGGGTGTCATTGAACAGGTACCACTGGTTCTCAGGCTCAGGCCTGTCTGTGGATCCCAGGACAGGGGTCGGCCGGGCAGCACCCTCACGGGCGTAGCAGTAATAGTGGCCACTCTCTGAGGACACTCCAGAGTGCACCACCACACTACAGAGGTCATAAGCCTGTCCCTGCCCCCCGGCCAGTGGCAGGCGCAGCAAGAGGGGGATGGTGACATCGTCCAGGATCTTGCGGCGCCGCATGGTACGCAGGTCGAAGGAGAAGCGCAGTAGTGTGAGGATGAGGTAGCGTGGACCCTGGCTCAGCTCCACCACCTTCTCTGCATCCTGCAGGGAGGCGCATGACTCACAGTAGTAACGGTTCTCGGCTGTCAGCCTCTCAGGGGACAGGAAGTAGTTGACCAGGTCCAGTACAGAGCGGGAACCCTCGGGACCACAGACCTGCTCCCTGGGTGGGACGGCAGCATCCCTAGGGGTCCCTGGTCCCAAGCCGTCCCCATCCTTCTCCTTGCCATTCTCAGCTTCCTTTTCCTTTTCATCCTCCTTCTTCTCTTCTCCCTCCTCCTTCTCCTCTTCCCTTGCTCCTTCCTCCTCCTTCTCCTCCTCCTCCTCTGCTGCCTCCTTCTCCTTCCCGGCCTGCTCCCTCTCCACCTTCTCCTCCTGCCCACTCTGTCCACCAGTGCTGATGATGCCCAGTCCCTCTATGTCTAGTCCAGTGCAGGGAGCATCTCCTGTGATGCAGTGCTTCCTCTGCCTCTGTGCCCCTGGAGCTCTGGGAGCCGGTGCCAGCTCCGGGGCTCGCACATCCTCTGTTGGGAGCATCACGGAGCCCAGGCGGCGGTGGCGACATCGCTCGGGAGGAGGGAAGGCCAGAGAGAGGTCTGTGAAGGCCTCCTCCCGGGAGGAAACGTTGAGGCAGTGGAGACAGCATATCCGAGTCACGATCTTGCCTCCGAACATTTTCTCCACAGATGTCGCGCTGGAGCTGGGGAGTTCTTCCGGTGGGGAGGGCAAGCTGGACTGCTTGAGCTTCTGGCAGATCCTCGTCCCGGTTTTTTCCTCTTCGTGAAGCCTAGAACAAGCAGGGAGAGCAGGTGTACACACCTACAAACAGGCCCGCCTCCAGCACACTGCCCACCATACTTCTGACACACGTAAGAGCCTGGCAAGACAATTCCCATCGCTGTATGAAGTGGCATGCTGACACACTTCTGTGTTGACACACTCACCTAGCACGTGCCTACATAAAGATGGACCTAGAGCTGTGTGATGAGGATCAGCACGCTCGGGCAGCACAGTGGATACACATGCACACACTGACAGGCCCCCCCACCAGGCCTCACTTGTACTTCAGCATCTTTGGACACCTATGGTCCACACCTTCCTCTGCCTTTCAGAAGAGCAAGGAAATGTTCCTATTTCCAAAAAGATCCAACCCAGCTCAGAGGGACAAGCTGTCTCCCCAGAATGTTGTTAGGGCCCACACCCCCCTAACCCACCAGCCTTTCTCACCGATCCAGCAGGTACTTCAGATACTCTGAACAGTCCTGCTGGGTCCCAGGGCTGAACCATGGTGTCCAGGACGCAGAGAGGAAGTTCTCAGGAGAGATGGCTGGCCTCTAGGACAAGGCAGGTGAAAGATGGGGTGAGGAGATCAAGCCCCACGCCCAGCAGCAGGCAGTACTATGTTCCAAAGATGCCAGCCTCCTAACCTACAGCCTTCCCCCTTCCAAACTGGCCCTGACTCACATCCCATCCCACAGTCCATGCAGCCCAGGAGTGGGGTGTCATCATCTTGGTGTAACTCTAGGAATGTGCCCTGCCCTCACAGACCACAGTAAGTCTCTCCAGGCCTTTGCTCATTGTTTTCTCTACCTAAAACACCCTTCACTCTCGCCAAAATGAGTCCCCCAGGGTACAGAGGCCTCTTCCATGACACCTTCCCAAAGCCTTGCCTCCTCCACTTCATCGTCACGGGTTGTCCCCTCTGCTGTGTGCTGTCAAAGCCTGTTCTGTTTCCCCTTTCAAGCACCAGACAGAGGCCCTCCCACACCCCTGGCCACGGCTTTGGTTCTGTAAGGACAGAGGTGGTGCTCGTCCACTCAGAGCAGAGACCCAGGTAACTGAGGTGCCTACAATCGGCAGATGGGATGCATTAGTGCCCGGGACTGAACGCTGAAGGGAGGCTGGAGTGGCGCAGCCCAGGAGGAGGCTCCAGGTGCACCCCCTGCCATAAGGACACTGAATGGGCCTGGAAGTCTGGCTATGAACTGGTGCCAGCAGGGGCTGGGGCTCAGCAGCTCAATCCACAGACCGGGAGCTTCTAGCTAGGTTGTGGCAGGTCTCGGAGACATGAACAGCATCAGAGCAGGGCCTGGCATTACCTCCCTGCCCCACTGCACCAGCACGCACCTGACTGTGCTCCAGGAAAGCAAAGAGCCACTGCAGCTTGGTCATCAAGGGCTGTGAGTTGTTCTCAGTCAGGCGGAGCACACAGTGTCGAAAGCTTCGAATGAAATGAGCCCAGGGTGAGCCAAGGCCCCAGGGAGCTGCTACTCCCCCATATCAGGCCCCCCAAGTCTCTGGCATTTGCTCCTGAGGAAGCCAGAGACCAGGGAGAAGATGGCAAACAACTGGCCTGGTGTGGCTGGGGTCATGAACTCTGTAATGGCCTTGGTATGACAACAAATGGGACAAGGCGACCCTTGCCTTCTCTTCCAGCTGACACCCCATGACTCTAGGACTCGAGCATGCCCACTTCAAAGGTGGGAACACTGGTGGACCAGGGTCTCTGCTAACACCACCCCAGGCACTGGCACACTCCGCATGATAACGTGCAAGGACTGCCATTCACTCCCAACCTTGGCCCTCCAACCCATTCCTGTGGCCCCTGCTCAGGGCCCTGGCCCAGAGCCACACCGAGCTAAGTAATAAGCCCGTGCCCTCAAACCAGGTAGGTTCCAAAAGAGGACTTCCATGGCACAAGAGGACACTGCAGGGAGACGGCCCTGGGGATGTGTGTGATCCTGTGGGGTCAGGGTGTCCTCCTAAAACCCACTGTCCCTGAAGCACACTGCCTTCTCAGCAGCAGGTCAGTCCCACATTGTCCACCCAGAGCAATGCAGCACTCAGTGCTCTGTGGCAGGTCTCAGACAAGGTTCAATGCAGACGCTGAGCTCCACAAAGGACTGTAACATCTCAACATCACATGACCACACACAGGCCCAAGGGATTTTTCCAGCAAAGAAATCCTTTTGTTGTATTTCATAGAAGTCTGAGCGTTCCAGAAATCAGAACAACACAAAGTTCACCCCTCAGCAGGCAGTGAGGACAGCAGCAGTCCAACACACCTCAGACACCAGCGCCTGCTTCTGTAGCTTTGAGAAAACTGACTTATGGCCAGAGGCACATCAGAATGAGTGCTTCCTCACAGAGCCAAAGATGGAGCCCTGATGGATTCTGAAGCAAGCCACAAGGTGTACCAGGAGCCATGGGTGATCAAGTGACTTTGTACTTTCTTATGGCACAAAAGGAGGTGTGGCAGCCACACCCATATCAGCCCTGGAGGCTGAGGCAGGTTCAAAGCTTGAGTGGGCTACAGAGTAAGAACCTGTCTCGAGCCGGGCGGTGGTGGCACACGCCTTTAATCCCAGCACTCGGGAGGCAGAGCCAGGTGGATCTCTGTGAGTTCGAGGCCAGCCTGGGCTACCAAGTGAGTCCCAGAAAAGGCGCAAAGCTACACAGAGAAACCCTGTCTCGAAAAATAAAAAAAAAAAAAAGAACCTGTCTCGAATTGGAGGGAAGGAGGGAGAGAGGGAGGGAGGGAGGGAGGGAGGGAGGAAGGAAGGAAGGACGGAAGGAAGGAAGGAAGGAAGGAAGGAAGGAAGGAAGGAAGGAAGGAAGGAAGGAAGGAAAATGAAACAGAGGAAGCAATTACAGAACAGCACCTACTCGGAAGCCATGAATAAGGCCTGAAGGACACTGTTCACGTAGCATGTGTTACCCAAGTTGATTAAGCCAATCTTGCCCGTGTCGGACTTGGCCATGAGCCGAGGATAGAAGCCAGCCAGTTCGCTCTTCTGTGAGGTCCAGGCATCCTGCCCCAGCAGCTGCTTAATTCGGTCCTCATTGGGAATGTGGAGGTCCTGAGGAGGGAACAGTAGACACCAGTGGTAGCTTTAGAGCGGACTTCCTCCAGGAAATCTTCCCAGACTAGAACCCACTCCCCAACTCCCTCCCAAGCACACACTCAGAAGAGTCTAGAAAAGGTGTCTGCAGCCCCTGCTTACAACTCACTCTAGGGTCTCATTCTGATACGTGGGCCTTCTATGTGATCTTTCAGGTGACATCTGAAGGAGTAATTCCCATCTCAGAGACCGAAAAAAAAAAAAAAAAACTAGGATTTGCCAGGTGGTGGTGCATGCCTTTAATCACAGCACTGGGAGGCAGAGACAGGTGGATCTCTGTGAGTTCAAGGCCAGCCTGGTCTATAGGATAGGCTCCAAAGCTACACAAAGAAACCCTGTCTCGAGAAAAAGAAAATAAAAAAAAACCAACTAGGATTCAGCAGAACACTGAACTGTGTAGTAGCATAAACAGTAAGTGACAAAACACGTTTGCTCTGGGCAGAGCTCAGGGGCGACACTCTAAGCTGTGACAACACTGGCTATCCAGATCTAGCGATGCTGAGACCTCAGTTCCAGCCCTCACTCTTGCCTCGGTCTCTCTGATTCAGTCTGGTGACCTTCAGTCTCCTGGGCTGCCGAGAGAAGACACCCTTCTCCCATCGGCCTGGCACTCTATGCTGTCACAGTGATGACCTCACTCTGACTCCCAGTTTGAGATTACAGAGCCAGCTTTCAGTCACTCCCTGGCACTGGTCCTGCGACCTCGGTAAGAGGGTCTGAGGCTCTGAGGTCCTCCTTTGTCACAGGCCCAAGGCTCAGCATGCCTACCCCGGCTATCTCTGTCACACTCAATAGCTGCACCAAGAGGTGTCTGGCCCCAGTTCTAACGGCATCAGAGACAAACACCTACGCACAGCACCCTGCTCTAGCGTGGATGTCAAGGCATTCCCAACCGTTCCCCTAACTGCAGCCATCCGTCCGAGTCAGGCTTCCTGTGGCTGTAATGAAACACTGTGACCAAAAGCAACTTGGGGAAGAAATGGTTTATTTGGCTCACACCTCACAGTGGCTTACACATCATAGACCATCACTGAAGGATGTCAGGACAGGAACTCAAGCAGGGCAGGAACCTGAAGGCAGGAGCTGATGCAGAGGCCATGGAGGAATGCTATGTACTGGCTTGCTCCCCGTGGCTTGCTCAGCCTGCTTTCTTATAGAACCCAAGACCACCAGCCCAGGGATGGCCCCACCCACAATGGGATGGGTCCTCCCACATCAATCACTAATTAAGAAAATGCCCTACAGGTTTGCCTACAGCTGGATCCTCTGAAGATATTTTCTCAATTGAGGTTCCTTCCTCTCTGATGGCATGTTGCCTTAGGGTTTTATTGCTGTAAAGAGACATCATGACCATGGCAACTCTGATAAAGGAAAACATTCAGCTGGAGCCGGCTTACAGTTTCAGAGGTTTAGTCTATTATCATCACGGTGAGAAACATGGTGGGAAGTATGTAGGCAGACATGGTGCTGGAGAGGTAGCTGAGAGTATGTAGGCAGACATGGTGCTGGAGAGGTAGCTGAGAGTTCTAGATCTGTAGACAGCAGCAGGAGAGACTGCTATATGGGGCGTGGCTTGAGCATGTATTGACAACTCACAGGCTGCCTTTGCAGTGACACACTTCCTCCAACAAGGCCACACCTACTCCAACAAGGCCACACCTCCTAATAGTGCCACTCCCTCTGGGCCAAGCACTCAAACACGTGAGTCTATGGAGGCCATACCTAATCAAACCACCACACTTGGGTCAAGTAGACATGAAATGAGCTAGCACATCCTTCCAGCTCCCGAGCACAAAGCCCTAGATCAGTCAAAGGCAACAGGGCTTTGCATTAGCTCACACTTTAGCAATGGCAAGGGGTCTTTGACCACACTGTGCCTAACTCTTGCTTGGTCCTTTCCCAGGATCATTTTTCTGGTACACCAGTTACCTCTCACAGATGATAGTTTTTAAACAGAAAAAAAGTTCGCCGGACAGTGGTGGCGCATGCCTTTAATCCCAGCACTCAGGAGGCAGAGGCAGGCGGATCTCTGTGAGTTTGAGGCCAGCCTGGTCTCCAAAGTGAGTTCCAGGAAAGGCACAAAGCTACACAGAGAAACCCTGTCTTGAAAAAAAAAAAAAAAAAAAAAAAAGTGAGCAGTCCACTGTCTCTTATTCTCTGCATGGAACCCAGTGGGGCTCATCTACTGCAAGAAGGAGCTTCTGTGATGGAGTTGAAGGGTGCACTAATTAATGGGTATAGCAATAAATTGTTACTGTTAATTGTCGGGGTTGGGGATTTAGCTCAGTGGTAGAGCGCTTGCCTAGCACAAGGCCCTGGGTTCAGGCCTCAGCTCCAGAAAAAAAAATAATAAAAAAAAGAAAGAAAAGCTGCCTGTCATCCCAGCCACATGGGTAGTTGCTGAAGGAAGACTACAAGTTCAAAGCTAGCCTGGACAACTCAGATCTACTGAACAAAGAGTGACTCTGCCTGGATTCAAGCCTTTCTGATGTCCCCTGCACACCACTGACATATTGCCAAACTAGACTCCCCTTCCCCACCTGTGTGCCCGTCCCATGACCTAATGGTCAAGGTCAAACGCCTATCCTCCACTCTAGCAGGCTTTTCAGGAAGTTCCCACCACCTACCACCCGTTGTATATACCTCTGCCTTAATTGCACATGGCCTTTTAGAGAGGCTAGCATATATAAGTTATGTAAGATTAGGGGCGGGGCTCTACCTATATGGCCTTGAAGAGAGGCTAGAGTATATAGGTTAGGGAGGATTAGGGGCGGGGCTCTACCTATATGGCCACGGGGAAGCCCTCATCCCTGCTGGGTAAAGACTTTCCTGGTAGAGCCTACAGGAGGCAGAGGATCACCCACACCCTGTCAGTCGCCCTCACCTATGCCCTGTAAGGAGACCTATAAACTCACTGGTTCCCAGGTGTGAACTTGGCAGAACGGGACCTGGGTTTGTCAATAGCTTTTGGCTCCTGGGAAGGATGTTTACAACACTAATTTCTAAGTAAACTCATCTACAATACAACCTTATAGTTCTGGCTTGTTTTGTGTCTGCCAGACAACCCTTGGGTACTATGAGGTTACAAATACTTTTAAAATCAATACCTGCACTGAGAGCAATACCCACACCACCACCACCACCACCACCACCACCACCACCACCAAGTGGTCTAAATTTCAACCCCTAAACCTGGTGATTACAAATTCCTTTATTCCCCCGATAGTCTAGAGTCTACATCAAGCCAGAAAAAATTTCCCAATTTCTGCTTTGGACCACATACATATTTTTTTCTAGACCATTCTTTTTTATCAACACTAAAGCCTTTTTGTTGGCTTTCAAGGGGCTTCACAGTACCACTCCATGGTGGGGATTAATCATGGCTTGTCAACACCAGTTCAAGCCTCTCTGTGTTTGAAGTTGGCCATGTTACTGAGCTTCCTACCCTGCCCTCAAGGCATCATCCTCGAGGGCCCCCTCACCATTTGGGAACTCAGTTTTCTCTTCCTTTGGAGCTCCCTGGAGATTTCCCCTCACTCTTTTGCAAGATCAGCTCTGTACTTTAAAGGATGTCTGCTATGGGGCTGGAGAGATGACTCACCAGTTAAAAGCACTAGCTGCTCTTGCAAGGGCTGAAAGCAGTTTCCACATTCACAGCAGGACATGGCTCACATGGCTACCTGTCATTCCAGCTCCAGGGGATCTGATGCCCTCTTCTGGCCTCTTTATACACACACACACACACACACACACACACACACACACACACACACAAACACACAGTTTAAAAATAAATCCTTTTAAAAGACGTCTCTCTGTCTCAACACACATGCCCAGATGTTTTGTGGAGAAGTGGCCCAGGCATCCGGTCTGCTGTGCTGTGGGAGTGAAGCATCACATCAGAGGCTCTGAAAGAGGCCTTCACCTCCACTTGGGCCCTCTCCCTGTATCAGTGGTCCTTAGATGAGACTTCCTGGAAGCAGATCTATTGCCCCAAAGGGCTTCAAAAGCTCCTCCAGGAAGACATCTTGGTTTGCTTTGTGCCTGGGTCCCCAGAGCCCAACCTCAGCTTGGCTGAGGGCAGGACACCAGCCTGGTCCTGTTAGCCAGGCATCACTCCGTTCGTTCGGGAGTGCTC
Organism: Peromyscus leucopus; assembly: GCF_004664715.2. Taxonomy (NCBI): domain Eukaryota; kingdom Metazoa; phylum Chordata; class Mammalia; order Rodentia; family Cricetidae; genus Peromyscus; species Peromyscus leucopus. Next base: position 107,789,153 of record NC_051063.1, on the reverse strand, counting down.
AGGAGCCACCGAGAGGCCCTGGGGAGCCCTGGGGAAGGAAGGGAGGTGGACGCTGACAGCCCAGGGAAGGCTCACTGAAAGCAGTCTTCAAGACCACTTTCAACGGTAAGTAGGTACTGCGACCCATTATCTTGTCTGCTAACTAAAAACAAGAAAATTCAAATAAGACAAAGCAGGAGCTATGGCTCCGGTGGAGGAAGGGGTTAACAGAGGGACCAGCCCACACAAAGGCCCAGGGCACACATGAGAAAAGACCCCAGTGGGAGCCGTGGAGACCTCCATGCTCCTGAGGCACACAATGGCCCCATAGAGCTGACAGGAAACAGCAGGGGTTCAGATGGTGGAGGCTGCTACCAAGCCAAGGTATAGCCTCAAAGAAGGCCCAAACGGGCTCATTTGTCAAAGAGGCTGTCCACTCACCTTAATGGCTTCCATGACAGGCTCATACAGGTCTGGGAAGCCTGGGAACCGAAACACCATGCAGTGCACCAGCTCTGCCAGCTGCTCCAGACAGCTGGTCCCAGAGTTCGAATCCTCCTTGACCAGAGAGGCCACCATGGGAGGAATGTGAGGGAGAAGCTACAAGAGAGAAGGAGGGTTAGCTCGGGTGCCAGGCTACCCAGCTGAGGCCTGGGCTGAAAAGAGGAGCTTCTGCGGGTTGAAGGTACACTCATGTGACCAACGTCCTCCTCCACTAGGTAGAGCTGAGTTCCATGGGAAGCAATTTTCCTTATAAGACCTATGATCTGCCTCAGTCTCTTTATCTGCAAAGCAAGATAAATAATTCCTTCCTCACAGCTGTGAGGTGGCCAGCTGTTCAACCTCACCCAGCCAACCTTCCCTAAGAGCCACAGGCCTCTCTGGCCCGCAGCAGATGCTCAGGCCGGGTCAGCCATCTGGGTGAGCTGAGCAGCATGAGCACCTTGTTTGTGTTATATTTTGGAGGGGGGGGAGCTGATGGTGCTGGAGACAGTACCCAGGGCCCAGTGTGTGCCAGGCAAGAGTGCCACCACTGAGCTACACCCCCTGGCCCAGATAAGCTGTGTAACCTGTCAGGATTTCATGGTGGGTTTCAGAAGGTGGTGTCTGAATCAGGTCCATCTCAGTCCAAAGCCCATTCAGTTCCCCAGCATTAGGGAGTTTCAATCAAACCCCTTAGGGTATTATATCCCAATGTCATAATGGATAGCTGGGCCACAGGAGCACAGGACACTGGTCACATGTTTATATATGGCAGGCTCTAAACACGTATCACCTCATTCCTCTCCCATCCTTGGGGTTTACCGCCATTCCAAATTAAGGTCGCCACAGTGACACTTGTCCCCATCCCTGGTTCTGATCTTTGTTCATTTCAACAAACTGGAAAGCACAGGGTTAACTGCTGTGTCCAGTGTGAGGGCCTCAGAGAAGGAGCCCCTCCCTGAAGAGAGCCTGGAGGACAGGAAGAGGAGCCCGAGCTAGAGGTCAGGCCAATGAGTGCTGGTGAGTAACAAGAGGGACAGGTGCTTGGGAGTCACACCAACTCGGCCGGAACCTCCCTGTCCACCTGCTGTGGGGACCAGCGACTTGCTAACCCTCTCCCCCATGCCGTTTCTTTATCTCCAGAAGGAAGGCCTGTCTGGACGCCAGGTGAGTGAGCATCTGTAGCACCATTCCTGACACCTGACCCTGAAGAGCTGTAGCTGTCCCTGAGCCAGGCTCTGTCATTCTACAGTGTGCTCGTGGGAGTCACACGTCCTCTGGCTTCTTCCATCTCCCATCTCTACCGCAGGGCTTAAGCCTCCCGTGCTAAGAAAGATGGAGCGTTTTGCTTCAAAAGCCCCAACTCCCTGACTCCCCGCAGAAAACCGTGTTGGGTCTCAGGCAGGCCAGAGAGCAGCGGGGCCCTTACCAGGTGGAAGGCCTCGTGGGAGTGCTGGAAAGTCAGGAGCATGTACTTGAGGACAGACAGGGCAGCCCCCCGAACGATGGGGTACAGGAGCTTAGAGAAGACCTGAAAAAGAGTTCACGTCAGGGGCCCCCAGACCTGAGCCACTCCCAAAAGCCCAGCGCGGCCACCGTGGACCCTGAAAGGGAAGCGGAGACACAGAGCAGTGGAAGCAGCGGGCTGACGATGAAGCAAGAGCAGAGACGGACCTCGCGGCTGGATGGGGCAGCACGTGACGGACTGGGCAGCCGGGGTTAGTGAGTGATGGGTAGGTGGGCAGACACCTGCCCTGGAGGAAGGGTCAGAGTAATGGAGCTGGAATCTGAGGCCCGGAGAGGAGCAGTGAATTAGCCCCGTCCCACGGGGAGCTTGGTTGGGACCCCAGGCCCCTGCATCCCACACCTGCACTGCTCCCAGAAGAGACCAGTGGGAAAGGCCACAGGCCGGGGTTCGGACAGGGGCCACCAACCTTCTCAATTTTGGCGAGCGAAACCTCGATCAAGATGCTGAACTTCTTAACGGCAGCCAGGCCCTTGAGAAGGGCAATGATCCACTTGTCAATGTTCTTCCCCAGGGGCCAGGACACCCAGTCGATCATCCTGGTGGGGGGAGTGACCGTGATACAGGGACAAGGGAGGCCCCGAAGCCAGAGAAGGGCAGCCCAGGGCTGGCCATGAGGTCCTGACTCACACCTGCAGGGGCACTTGGGTCTTAGGACTAACAGGACCCTCCTTCAAACGCAAATGAGCCCAGAGACACACCCAGCAGAAGCGGCTCACAGTCCTCCAGCACAGTCCTCCAGCGGGAAGGCAGGCCCTTTCTCCCACTGTACCAACTACAGGGGAGAAGGGACTTCAGGCTATCCTGGCCAAGAGCTCCACCCTGGGGCTGAGACCTCTGGTTCCCTCAAGTCCCTGCTGGGGACCAGGGCAAAGCGCTTCCCCTCTCTGAGCCTGGACTTCATCTGCAAATGGAGACAGCCCCCCTCCTGAGAACTATCACATTAAGAGGGCAGTGTCGACCAACACCAGGCCCGTGTGGATTGCGCTTGGGGTGGGTGTGTGGTAATGCTCAGGAAAAGAGCACCACTCAAATACCGAACTGACTGGGCCACGAGGAGGAGAATAATAGTACTTAGGAAAGTTCCCATGGTGCTGTCCTACACCTCACATGGCGGCTCACTTTCACCTACTCCCCAGCATATTCTCTGATGGGCGCAATGGCGACCACTTTAGAGCTGAGGAGACTATATGGCTATTAGGAGACTTGCCCCTCCTGCCTACACCCTTACCCACCCTATCCCCCCCACCCGCCTACATCCCCCCCCCTCCACAGGGTTTCCCTGTGTAGTTTCGATGCCTGTCCTGGATCTCGCTCTGTAGACCAGGCTGGCCTCGAACTCACAGAGATCCGCCTGGCTCTGCCTCCTGAGTGCTGGGATTAAAGGTGTGCGCCGCCACCCAGCCCCAGCCTACACTCTTACCCACCCCCTTCCTACCTACACCCTTACCCACCCCACCACACCACACACACACACACACACACACACACACACACACACACCACTCTTACCCACCCCCTCCTGCCTACACTCTCACCCACTAAAGACAAGGGATCCAGGAAAGCCCTATGGAGAGGGTGCTCTGTGCATGGGTGCAGGAAGAACGGCAGAGGGAGGCATGCCAGGTAGATGGCGTCTGCACAGGCCCAGGCCTGAAGAGAGGAATGCGGGCAGCCTAGCCAGGGTCACAAGGCAGGCAGGTCAAGCTAGTCCACTGGGGTGACAACATTCAAATGAGTAAGGGGAATAAACGCAGATTCAGTGAGTGGAAAAGCACCCAAACTCTGCTTCTGGGCTTTTCCAGACTCACAAAGCACACCAGAAACTACCTTCACCGTGTGTGTGTGTGTGTGTGTGTGTGTGTGTGTGTGTGTGTGTGTGTCTTCATGCGTGTGTACGCTCTCACACACCTACAGAATGGAATCTAATGGACAGCAGGTGTTCTCTGTCATCACTCATCTTAAGGGTCTCCCACTGAGCCTGAAGCTGACTGGCCATCGAATCCCAAGGATCTGCCCATCTCTGCCTCCTCAACACTAAAGTCACGTGTATGCACGGCCATGCCAGGTGGTGGGTACTGTACTCAGGTCCTCAGGGGCAAGTATTCTTAGCCACTGAGCCATCTCCTCAGCCCGTTTTTACCTTCTCATACTACCAGGCACATCTACTTCTCATAGAGAGGGAAACTGAGGCCAAGAGTTCAGAGTCACCCGCTAGTACCTAGTCTGGTGTTATCACTGGTATCAGACTGTGTCCTTTACATCCAAGCCAAGGCCAAACAGAGAAGTACTGCAGAATTCACAGATGAGTCAACAGGCATGAGAGCCTGGCCTCTGACCACCGATAGCCTGGGTCCCCACCCAGAGTCAAGAGCTTCAGAGAAAAGTGAGGGAAAGCCCACCCCCGACCCACTACCCTCAGCACCCACCTGCTAATGGCAGTCAGCATCTGGGAGTCTGTCACACTGTCATCATTGCTGAGGTTGCGGACCACCCCATCCATGAGCTCCAGTGGGAGGTGCTGGACCACACTGGCCAAGGCGCTGGACGGCGGCTCCTCCTCTGGAACAGGGCTAGACTGAGCTCTCCACAGCCTCATGCCACCACTACTTAGGCTGGGCCTCTGCAAGTGACACATGGGGCCACCTCCCCTCCCGCTACAGCATCCAAGTCTCTGATCCCATCGAAGGCACTCATTCAAAAACCCTTCGCTGGCATATGCTGACACCAGGAGGAAGCACCAAGGCCCAAATGTGCATGTAAAGAAAAGCCCTTCAGCCGGGCAGAGGCAGGCAGATCTCTGTGAGTTCAAGGCCAGCCTGGGCTACAGAGCGAGTTCCAGGACAGGCGCAAAGCTACACAGAGAAACCCTGTCTCAAAAAAACAAAAACAAAAACAAAAGTCCTTCAGAAAAGTTAATGCTGGAGCTAGCCTAGGGAGAAAAGGACATTCCAGGTGCAGCTACACAAAGGTGGAGATGTGAGAAGGCACATTTAATGCCAAACTCCTTTGCAATCGTTTAGGAGACAGGCTCCCGAACACAGGCTGGCCTTGGCTCTTCCCTGCTTCCCCCTGCCCAGCCCTGCGATCAGGGAAATCACAGACCTCAGATCACTCATCCACACTAGAATCTAAGATCCACTTCTGCTGGCGACTGGACGTCAAGATTCCAGAGTTCAGGGGCTGGAGAAACGGCTCAATGGCTAAAAACTCTTGCTGTTCTTGCAGAGGACGGAGTTCGGTTCCCAGCATCCACACGGTGGCTCACAACTGTCCTTAAACTCCAGTTCCAGGGGTCGGTGCCCTATTCTGACCTCAGCGGGCACCAGACACACAGGTAGAACACTCATACACATGAAATAAAAATAAAATTTTTTTAAAGATACACTCTGAGTTTAGGTATCGCCTGCAAGCTCCCCTGCTGCCTGATGCTAATGGCTCCAGAGGAGCCTTCCTGACCCAAAGCCCACGACCCACCATTCTGCCCTGCCAAACTGATCTCATCCTCCGCCCCACGTGGTGTGTTCCCGGCATTTCCAGCCCCATCATGGGATGACACCCACAGCAAAGACCCAAGGTAGATCTGCTCACTAAAAATGAGCATCGCAGTCCGCCGGTATGTGCAACCCGCATCAGGGCCAGCCCGAGTTCCCGCCCCAGCCTGGGCTGCCCACGCACCTGTGCAGGAGATGACCGCGAACAGCTCCTTGAGGCAGGGCAGGATGGCGGCGGGCTGGGCTCGCCAGAGCTGAGCTAGGAGCCCGCTAACCTGCTGGGCCTGCTCCAGGAACTCCACGGCGCCCTCCTCGCCCTCGGCTGGGCAGCGGAAGCGGCCCAGGCAGCGCACCAGCTGCTGGCAGAAGAGCAGGCGGTGCGCGCCGTCGGGTACGCAGCGCGGGTGGCGCGCCAGCAACCGGGCGACCTGCGCGCAGGTGGCGGGCCCGGGACGCTCGCACACGGTGCGCAGCACCTCGCGCCGCAGCAGCGCGAACACCTCGTCGGCCGCGGGCCCGTCCGGCAGCAGCTGCAGCCCCAGCTGCACGCAGGCCAGCGCGCGCGCCCCCGGGGGCCCCGCGCCGCCCTGCAGCAGGCGCAGCACGCGGCGCGCGCTGAAGAACTCGGCGAAGACGTCGGGGTGGTGGCGCCCCGCCACGTGCAGCAGCTGGCAGCCCACGCGGCGCGGCAGCTCCTCCGCGCCACCCACGTAGAGGCGCGCGCCCAGGGCCAGCAGCGCCAGGCACTGCTCCCGCTCCAGGGGCTGCCGCGCCGCCTCCAGCACGCGCCGCACCAGCCCTTGCTTCACGCTCGCAGGGTAGGACGAAGTCACCACGGCCTCCAGGATCTTGTCCATGACGACGGCCACGCGCTGCTGGGGGCAGGGAGCAGGGCAGCGCTCTGACACACACCCGGTCCAGGTCCCTGGGTGCTCACGCTGCAGAAGGGCCTCGGTTTGCTTGCCTCTAAAATGGAACACGAATATCTTGATCACAAAGAAGTAGTACAGAATGGCACCTGCCCAGCCCCTGGGAGTCCCAGCTCTGGCTGCTGGGCGCCTTCTCCCCGCCTCCCTGGTGACTACAGACACTCTTGAAATAGGTGAGTGTTGGCTCTGGGAGCAGCAGTAAGTGGTCTTGGGTAAGCCACACGGGACCGGGAGGGCAGGGGGAGGGGAGCGGACTGGGCCCCGCCCGAGATCCTTTTCTCAGATCACCTACAAGTTTGCAAAGTTCTCCTCTTGGTGAGCGCTGTGCCATTTGCCTGATTCATCCGGTCTCTAAGCCCTTGCCTCTAACAGTCACCGGGCAAACTTCTTTTCCTAAAAGCCTACAACACCTGTCCGAGGTGAACCCACGCCCGGTCTGTAATAGCATCCTTGTGGGGGGTGGTATTATCAATTTGATAGGACCTAGAATCACCTGCGAGACAAGCTTCTGGGCACACCAATGAGGGATTTCTGCCTCTGGTCAACTGTGGGGGATTATCTCGATTGGTTTGAGGTGGAAGACCCACCCACTAGTCTCTGGGTTGGAATCCTTAACTGTATAAGGGGGAGAAAGAGACCTGAGTAAAGGTCCTCGTCGCTGTCATCGTCTTGGGCGTGCAATGACGACCAGCTGCTTCAAGTTCTGCCCCAGGACCACCCCACCCTGAAGCCGTAGACCTCTGAGGGAGTCACCAGAAATCCTTTCACCCTTAGGTTGTATTTTACCACAGCAACTGGAAGACATTAGGATTAAGCCTGGGTCCCTTCTCATGGCGGCCAACACTTAATGCTAGGGTCATCCCGATGCCCTTCACTGACCCTCCCACCCAGCCTGGCTCCACAGCCCTTCACCCCCAGGGCCCTACCTGCTTCTCCAGCCTCAGCCCCTGCTCTTTGTCCACCCCCTTCCTCTCCCTGCTTGGTGTGGTGGTTTGAATGGCTCACGGTGGAATAAGTATTCCCCATAGGAAGAAATGTTTAGGAAGAGGTAGGAGGCGCGGTCTTGTTGGGGGTGGTGCATCACTGGGAGGTTTCACAAGTTAGCTTTCTCTGCCTCCTGCTTGCTGAACAAGATGTGATGCCTTTGCTTACCCATCGGGGACTCGAACACTCTGAAACCATAAGTCCGAATTAAACACTTTGTCTTTTTGTTTTGTTTTTCAGAGCTGAGGACCGAACCCAGGGCCTTGTGCTTGCTAGGCCAGCACTCTACCACTGAGCTAAATCCCCAACCCCTAAACACTTGGTTTTGTAAGTTGCCTTGGTCATGGTGTTTTATCACAGCAATAGAAAAGTCAGACACTTGGCTGGCACTCCAAAAAAGCCTCACCTGACCTTCCTACCTGCTTCAGACCTCCTGGTTAAACACTCAGAACATCCTACCCAGCTCCTCTACAGCACTTGGCTGGTATCAGCCTCCCCACCACATTAAAAATGGTTCCTGAAGTCAAGTTTTGATTATCTCCCCAGCACCTGGCAAGTGGCTAGCACACAGTAGGCATGTGTTGGGTGAGGAAGGTCCTTACCGCCCTGTGGCATAAAAGCCCTCCACCTGGGCTGTTCTCCGGACTCCTCCACACTGACCCATTCTAACTCCGGAGTCCCAGGCTGAGTTTCATAGTACAGCTGGCTCACTTCTTATCTAGCTCTCACCTAAGAGAAGGCAGGGCCCTTTCTCTGCATAATCCTACTCTGGGCAAAGCCCAACTTATAGTAGATGCTTCATTTACTGCCCCAAAATTACTGAAGCTTCCTTCACATTGCAGCTGGGTGAAGACAGTCGAGCACTTCCTGGACAATGGGCCAGAAACCTGATGCAGAACCTGAGCCGTTCTGGAGCTGTCTCTGGAGATGCACACTTCTGGGTCCTACCTCTGAACTGTGCCCCACCATTACTGCATGTCTCTTTCCAGGGGCCCCTCTGTTTACGTCTGTCTCAGGGTGTGAGCTCCCTGGTACAGGGACCAAGCTTACGTCTCAGTGGCTGGCATCTCCCACACCAAGTTCGAATCTTTGGCGGTCAGTGGTTGGAGGGTCCACCACAGCCCAGGTCAGTGGCCCCCAAATACTAGCCTGGCTGCCTCAGAGTCAGCAAGCCTCCAGCACAAGTGCGCTTAGCGTCTCACTGTGGAGCTTCATTTGTTTGATGGTGCTGGAACTGAACCGAGGGCCTCACGCACCCTAGGAAGCACCAACATTAGCCTAAGCGGCACTGCTCAGCTGCCGTTTCCATTCTGCCACTCGCTCCTGCCTTTTATATTTTGCTGTTGTTTGAAATGTAAATTTAAGTTGCTTGATATTTTTGTTTTCAGACAGAGTCTTGTGGGACTCGGGCTGGCCTAAAACTCACTAAATAGCTATGGACGGTCTTGAACTCCTGATCTTCCTGCTTTCATCTTTCAAGTGCTAAAATTACAGGCATGAATTACCCTGCCTGGCTTCTTGGGGGGGTTGTTTGTTTGTTTGTTTGTTTGTTTTTAGATGAGGTTTTACTCTGAAGCCCAGGTGAACCTGAGTCTCATTACTCTGCCCCTTGAGCCTCCCACTGGTTGGAAGGGGCTATGAAAAGGAACAAGACGCCCTTGGCATGGTGCTGGATACGAGGAAACTCTCAAGAGACATCAATTCCCACTGCCTCGGAAGCAAAGTCTGGGGTCCTTAAGGAGGCTGAGCCTAGTGGAAGAAGCAGATGTGGAGAGAGAGCAACAGGCAGCGTAAAGGGCGATCTGCGGGCCTTGAGGTTGGGGTGCCACGCGCTGGCTCCCCAGCACCACACAAAGAATTAACAAGAAACAGAATGGCACCCCCACCACCATGTCACCCTGGGCCCTCTTTCTTAGGCAGGACCTAGGACAAGGCAGTTGCTGTCTTCAACCTCCTCCGCCCTGTAGACTAGTGGGTGGGTCATGCTTTTTAACCCAGGCTGCCAAGAAAGCCCAGCATGCACACTGCTAAGAAGAAACCTTAATCAATGAGATTTTGGCATCATGTATAGAGGGCAAGGGCATAGGGCAGGCACAAATGGAATTCTGGAGCCAGAGAAGGTTCTAGAAGACGATTTAAAATATTAAAGTAGAAATGGAGACCTGCACTGTGTGACCTTGAGTGAGGCATTATATATATGGGCTGCTTTTCTCGTTTTAAAAATGGGGATAGATGGCATGAGATGAAACCACAGAAACCGAACGATCAAAGCCCTGCAGCAGTTCCCTGCCAGTTTACCTGACACTACATGGGGTGGGCTGCACGTGGCAGCTGGAAGCCCCGCCCATCAGGACCACCCAAAGTTCCCATCACCAAAGCCAGCCTTCCTCAGTCTTCGGCCTCTCCACAAAGCACAGGGCTTACTACCTGCGCCAACGCCTATGCAAGCAGTCGGGTCAGCTGTCACCATGGTTACCAGTAAACCCACTCGGTGATATCTTGGATGCATTCACGCACAAGAGCTTCAGAGGTTTTGACTTCACCTGACGCCAATCGCAGACCAGAGAAAGAGGGCAGGAGTGGGGGGTAGTGGGGACACATTTCCACGACACAGCGGAATCAGCTGTCATTCTTCCCCTCCCGGAAGAAGCTGTTGGCCACCTCTCTCGGAAGAGGAGGAGGAGGAGGCCGGGTTACCCAGAAGGGGCAGCTGGTCCACACAGGCTCTGAGTCCAGCCAGCTGGTCCACACCAAGTCCAGCAGCCCTCCTCCCTTCCAGAGACGGGTCCAAGGCTTCCGCTCAGAACCACAGGCTCACCTGGGGCTAGCTTCTTCTAGCACCTCAGTTTTCTCGCTGGAAAATGGGAACTGTTCTGCCTCTGCCACTCCTAGGGTTGGGCCAGTGTTTAAAAAAATAAAGATGGTGGCTTAGGCAGACATGAGTCTCTTATTGGCCCTCTGTCATGGAGGGAACACACACATACTGTGAGGGGAAGGAGGCGAGCACTGACTGCCAGCTGCCTCTAGGAATTCCCTCAATTCAACTGTTTCCACTCTTCCCCCAGCATCGGCTCCTCTTTATCCCCTGCCTGGACGAGGACAGGATAGTTTTCTAAACCTCATTCCCTCATTTGATCCATCCTCCACGAAAGGCACAAGTCCTGGAGGACGGCAGTCAGGTTTTTCATTTAGCCCGACACAGCCACCATGATGGCCTTGGCTATAGAGGAATGGACTCCCTCACCTCCCAGCCTCTGAGACCCAGATGGAAGATGACTGGCCACTTACTTCTTGGCCTTTCCCAGCCAAGGCTGATGCCCTCGCCCAAGCCCTGGGCTTGTGCCCTCACACTGCCAGCCTGTCAACCTGGGTGTCCAGGCACTTTCTGTGTGTATGCTCCAGGGCCACCTGGAAGAAGCCACACCCCTCCCAGGAGGCCCTGAGCCTTCGTCTGTCCCTTGAACAAGCCTTGGCATTCCAGCTGTGTGCTGACAGTTCCCTGCTTCTGCTTGGGGGACCTGGCTCTTCTCTATTATCACCTGGGGGTCTGTGGAGAGGGAGAAAGAGTCTGCGACCTCTAGTGATCAGCTCAGCCTTCGTCACCTCCTCAGCCTCTCTTTGGCCCCAACTCTCTCAGCAATGCCCTCATATTAACCTCATTGCTGGAAAGTTCCCTCTTGCCAGGCTACTCAGAACCTCGAGGCCACTAGCCCCCTCCGACAAAGCCCACACTCGGAAGCCTAGCACTGGGGCTGTCTTCAAGACATGACACTGACGGGTCATCGATGGGACTTTGAGAAGGATTTGTGTTTTTTGTTTTTTTTTTTTTTCCCTGGTGTTCTCTCTGTGGGGAAGGGTTTGTCTCCTCTTCTCTCCTGGCTCGTTCTGACTCATCCAGCAATGCCCAGCTTGCAGGCCATTCCTTGTCCCTCCACAGAGCGAGTCTCTGAGCCCTGGCTCCACGGCCGCCTTGGCTCCTTCATCCTCTGCAGTCCTGACTGGCTCCAGCACTCTCTCACCCACCTGGCTAGGCTCTGATGCTGTAGGAAGGAGATCCAATCCTGTTCTGTACGCAGTGCCCAGGATGGGAGTGTGCCCAAGCACAGAGGTGGCCATGAAGGTGTGCCTAGCTATTGATGAGAGAGACCTGTGACACCAATACGCGGTAAAATCCAGGATGTGAGCAGAAAAGTAGCTTCCAGAGACAGGCTTAACCTTGACTACAGCCCCTGGCCCTCCTCTGCCTGGGCCTGGTCTCTAATATCCACAACCCTGGAACCTCTGTGAGACACCCCACAGAGGCCTCCTTAGCCACTCCTGAAATGATCCACACAAGCAAGGCAGAATAAAAACCCTGTTCCTGGTTAGCCCTAGGTCAGCTGTTCCCAGATCTCCTCAAAAGGGGGAGGGAGGGTCTGTAGGTCCCTGCCCTGTGGGTTTGTGGGGGGGGGGGGATTCATCTTCTCTCAGTCCCTCACATTCACCCCCCACACCTTGACTCCCATGGGTGTCAGGGCTCCCAGGGGGCACCGCTCGTCCCTGGGGTCTCTGAGCTGCAGAATGTCAGCTTTTTAACTTAGTGTCTGACTACGGCAGATCCGATGGCACCCTTCCCTCTAGGAGGCCTTGTCTGCCCCCCCCCCCCAGCAGGGTCCTGAGTGAGGGTTTTGCTGTGCCCTATTACTGAAGAGGAATGAGAGGAAGGAAAGGTGACAGGACCATTGTTCCGCCTCTGGGACTGGCCACACTCACCCCTGCCTACAGAACTACCCCTCACTAACCTCTGCTGACCCAGCCCCCACTCCCAACCCAGACTTTCTGGGAGGGAAGACTCGAGCTTAAGCTTCGGCTCTCCAATCTGCAAGGGTTGTCAAGGGTCCCAGATTCCGGGAGGCTAAGACCACCAGACAGCCTCTGGATCCTCGGTTTGTGCTCCCGCTGGACCCTCTCCCTTCCTTATGCCCCGCACCCCTGCCCAGCCCAGACTGGGACTGGGGTTTCTCCACAAAAACATTGCCAGGCTTCGTGGTACTAGGTATGTGTGCTCTCAGTACTGAGTGGGGCAGGCGCTGGACCACCTCTACTATGTTCAGTTGATGAAGATGGTTAAGGCTCAGAGAGGGGCAGTACTAGCCCAAGGTCACACAGCAAGGCCCAGAAGAACCTAGACCTCCCACCTCCCAATCTCGTGCTCTCAGAACCCCGTAGGTAAGTATGGGGTCCTTGAAACAGTCTCTGCCCCCCCCCCCCCACCTCTGCCACCAGCACTCACACCCAGGGCCCCCTTACCTCATGGACTTCAGCGGGCCTTACCTCAGAACCCACTCCTGGGCGGGGCGCTTGGGCCAGGCTTGACTAGGCAGGGCCAGGCTAGGTCAGGGCGGGTCCTCCGCTCCCCTACAGAGGGGTCCCAGACCTGAGGGATGCTGCTGCCACAGTGATGTCCAACTCCACCCACCCCGCTCCGCATAACCCTAGATGGACCTGGGCAGGGAAACTCTGCTGCGCGGTCGCTGGGCTGCGGGACGGAGCCAGGGTGGGGGGGGAGGGGCGAGGTGCGGGAAACTGGGCGGAGCCAGAGCGGGGGCTACCCCGCGAGCTGCCAGTCCGGCCGCGTCCCCTTTAAGGCCAGCTGGCCCGAGTGCGGGTGGGGCGGGCCAGTAGCGGGCTGGCTTTCTGCGTTGACTCCTGGGAGATGGAGTCCGGCGGGGCGCCCGGCGCGGCGGGGCTCAACAAGGAGACTACAAGTCCCGGCGGCAGCGCGCGGCCCGGGACGCCCCGCCCCTGCCCCCGCCCGGCCCGCCCCCTGGCGAAGCTGCGCTGGCTGGAGGGGAGGCTGCGGAGCGAGGGCTGGAGGTGGGTGCGGTGCGCCGGGGCGAGGGGGAGCTCGGGACCCAGCAGATGCATAATGGGGCCCTCGGGGCACCTGTCCTGCCGTGAAATGTCATCTGTCGCAGCCTCGCTGTTCTCGTCAGTGAAGTGGGGTAGCCCCGCCCTTGGCCGCGGGGGAGGGGCGCGTTTCGAGGTGGGGGGGTGGACAGAGCTACCAGAGAGGCGGGGCTGGGGAGGGGTGCGCTGTGGGAGGAGCCTTTGGTGGCTGGGAAGAGGAGCCGGGTCTCTAGATGAGAAGGGGCATCTTGTCTGATCAGAGGGGTCGTGTTCCTGAGCTGAGGAATGGGTGCTGAGTTAGGTGGAGGGGCGCAGGGCGAACCACAGGGATGGCAGGGACCCCCTCCCCAGCTCTGGCGATCCCAGGGCGTGTAGTTGAGCAGTGGGCCAGGGCCTGTGGATGGACACAGGACCGTTCTTTCCATATGACTAGAAATAAAGAGCCCATCCTTGGAGCTCAGTGCGTCACACACAAAACTCTTTCTCCTCTTGCATCCTGCAAAGGCTTCACCATATTTGTTTCCAATTGAGGAACACGGGTGATAAGTAACTTGCCACAAACGCCTTCAAAGACCCTGCTTTTTTCTCCGCAGCCGGGGAAACGGGTTTGGTCCGGGGTAGTGTAGAGAAGAAATAAATATTCTGATACCCTACCCTTCCAAAGTTGTGCTTCAGGACCAGTTCCCTCAGCTCCTCTAACTGCCAAGCTATAAGGCAACCCCGCTATGGTGTCTTCAGGCTGGAGGGATTTGAAAGCCCTTTGTTTATCATTATCACTGATGGGAGGCGTGGGGAGATCACAGGAAGAGAACGCTTGAAAGGAAGTGGTGACTGGACCAACCAGGAGAGTTAGCCAAGATGGCTAAGGAAGGTTCTGCAGGAGGATGAGTGTGGTGGTTGGAGTCTGCACCATCTTTGACAAAGCATTTCTGTGCACGCAGGGAAATTGCATCTGGCTGGGTGGTGTCTTCTTCCAGCCTCACTTTCCCCCCTCTGCCCTGTTGGTCACAAATACCAGGGTCCCCTGTGTGAACTGAGTCTAGAAAATACCTTTACTCTCTTGCTAAGTTGGTCCTGTGGAGCAGCCTGTGGGCCTCTTAGAGGTAGGACAGGGCAAGAGGGACTAAAGAGCAGCTCTTGGGGGTGGGAGGTGAAGGTGAAGTCCGCGGGGCTCCGAGCCAGAGTCCTTATCCTGGTGATCTAACTGAGTTAGGTGGGGAAGTTGCTGGTTGATCAGAAGGCATTGCTCACTTTGAAATTTACCTAGTGCTCCGCCCGCTCCCCTACCAGTGGAAACCTTTATCGCCTTTACAGCCAGCAGTCAGTGAGACCTTGTCTTAGGACTTTGATGCCCAATTGAAAATTCAAGTCTTTCCAAATGAAATGTTTGAGAGTATTTATCTCCAGGACAGGGAAATAAATATTCCTATTGGAAAATAAGTCTGTCGGGAAGGTGAAAATGGTTCAAACTAAATAAGGTTTTTTTTTTAAATAAAAATGTCTCTCCTGCCCCCTGCCCAGCCTGTTTCTGGGGATAGAGAGGGGTTTCCCAGCCCCAACAGGGAGACCAAGCACCCATCTAATAGCTTAGGTTAGGTGTGCCAGTGAATGAGCATAAAATGCTAGGAGTCAAAGAAGAGGAAGCTAGGAATTCCACATGTGAGGTCTGGCATCTAAGTTCCTGGCATAGGGAATGACAGAAGCCAAGTTGCAGAGGAAGGAAATGGCCTGCCATGGCTGGTCTATAAAGCAGAGCTACAAGAGTATCTATTTCTCCAGGCAATGGTGGCACATGCCTTTAACCCCAGCATTCAGGAGGCAGAGGCAGGTGGATCTCTTGAGTTCCAGGACAGATGGGGCTACACAGAGAAACCCTGTCTTAAAAGAGAGAGAGAGAGAGAGAGAGAGAGAGAGAGAGAGAGAGAGAGAGAGAGAGAGAGAGAGAGAATGTGCCTGCTTCACCTATGAGATTAGTAGAGATTAGCATGTTGAATAGCTAGCCCAGTTGGAACCGCCGAGTCAGCTGTAACCCTTATTATTACTATTAATGGTGTTCATGACCACCATCATCTTCCCTGGGAATTGGCCACAGGCTATACAGCTAGTAAAGGGCAGAGCCTACAGCAAACACTGACCAAAACCATATACTTACCCCAGAAAGCCCCACTGGTTCTTTCCACCTGTGCTCAGCATACCTTGGCTGTAGAAGTAGCTCTCATATGAACCAGCAGGAGTTTCCTTCCTGCTACCTAACAGCAGCAAATTCTAGGCTCAGGAGGAAGAGGCAGAAACAAGGCCCAGGCAGCCATATCTCAAAGCCTGGATCCCAGTGTGGAAGATAGGCCGGCTGTTCCCATGGGACATCTCCCACAGGTCCATCTAGAAGGACCTCCCACTCAGAAACTTCTCCAACTCTAGACCTAGTTGACCATCTTAGCCTCCAAATGCCAAGCCTGTAATAAATTCCAGGTCAGCCTGCGTTCACCTCTTCAGGCTTGGACACATCTGTCTTCACACAGACATGTACACCTATCTCCCAGCTACTTTAACTTACAAGCCAGGCTTGGTGGTTTGTCCCTATAGTCCAAGCTACTCAGGAGACGGAGGCAAGAGCATCACTTGAACCTGTGAGCTCCAGACCAGCTAAGGCAGGGCAGCATTAGGAAGACCTGCCACACAAAAGGAGAGAGACATGGAAAGAGTGAGTGAGAGGAGGAGGAAGAGAATGTGGCTGTCATAGCCAGACATGATGGCACATGCCTGTGATCCCAGTATTTGGGACACTGAGCAGGAAGATTGCTTCTTCTATACCAACATGAATTCTTTTCTAGACCATGTCTAGAAAAAAGAAAGTTTTCCTAAATTCTCTCTCTCTCCATTTATATATATATATATATATATATATATATATATATATATATATATACCCTAATAGTGGCATTCGCCTACATAATAGTTACCAAATTAGCACTTGGTATTACTTTTCACCAAAAATCTCTGGTTGCATCTCTTTGAGCAAATTATGTAATCTGAAAAGAGCTGTCTTACCTTTTATGTATATTTGATTAGGCCATTAATGATTAGATCCTGGCTATTTTTTTTTTCTGGCTTTTTGGTAATGTGTACTTCTGATTCCATCAATCTAGAAGGCAGGTACCAGAGGCCTCCATGAAGCTTTTGGTTAATATGACAGCATGATGTCTCCATGATAACAGGGAAAATGTCCGTAACAATTCCCTAGACCAGACTGTGGGTCTCGACCCCTTTAGGGTCAAATGACCTTTCACGGGGTCACCTAAGACCATTGGAAAACACATATTTACATTATGGTTCATAACAGTAGCAAAATTACAGTTATGAAGTAGCAATGAAAATAATTTTATGGTTGGGGGTCACCACAAATGAGGAGCTGTATTAAAGGGTCACAGCACTAGGATAACTGAGACCCACTGCTCTAGACAATGTGTTCCTTCCATGCCACATCCATTGATGATCTTTGCCTGAATGGTAACATTGAAGGCTGCAAAATGGTATTTTTCTAATTCTACCATTCCTTCTATATTAGTTGGTGTTCATTTTGGGTGAAAAAGTAGGTTGAGACAGGGTCTCCTGTAGACCAGGCTGGCCTTGAACTCCTGCTCTTCCTCCTTCTCCCTCCCAAGTACTGGGAAAACAGTCCTGTACCACTGTGATAGTGGTAATTGTCCACTTGACAGAATCTAGAATCACCTGGGAGGTGTGCTTCTGGGCATGCCATGGGTGCTGTATTTTAAAAATGGCACATGACGGTCATGGCAGATGGGAGCTGCAGAGAGAGAGATACACCATACAGACCACATTCACATGGAGAGTTTTGTTGGTGGGAGAGGGAGAGAAGGGAGCTGAGGAGAGAAGAAGAAGAGAAAGAGACAGGAAAGGGAGGAGAGAGGAAGTGCAGATGTGACTTCATAGGGATAGAGAGAGAGAAAGGGGATGGTTCCCACCCCCTTATGAGGGGAAGTCACACATGCACAGAGAGACCCCATAGCAATGAGCACATGAGACTTGTCAGGATCCCGAGTAGGCCAAGGTATTGCCTGAGTATTGGCTAGGCCCCCAAGGGGCAGGTCTAATGTTAACAATGGGAGATTATCTTGATTATTTTAATTGTGACCAAGGCAACTTAAAGAAGAATTTGTTTGAGCTTATCCAGAGGGATGAGTCCATCTTGGCATTAGGAACAGCTGAGCGCTCACATCTTGAACAGACTGAGAATGGTACATGGCTCTTAAAACCTCAAAGCCCACCCCCAGTGACATACTTCCTCCAGCAAGGCCACACCTCCTAAACCTACCCGAACACCACCACCAACTGGAGACCAAGCATTCAAGCACCTGAGTCTGTTGAGCCACCACAAGACCCATCTTTTAGTTTTTTCAAGATAGGGTCTCACTGTGTAGCCCTAGTTGTCCTGGGACTCACTCTGTAGACCAGGCTGGCCTGGAACTCAGAGATCCGCCTGCCTCTGCCTCCCAAGTGCCACTACCTCCAGCTGCAAAACCCATCTTAATAGTGGGTGGGACCGTTCCCTTACTATACAAATGGAGGAAGGCGATGAGCAGCAGCGGGTATTCATTGCCCTGTGTTTCTTGACTGTGGGTGCAGTGTGACCACACATTGTGCAGCAAGCCCCTGCTGCCCTAGGCTCCCCACGTGCCAGGCTGCACTGTGAACCATGATCTGGAATAAGCTCCTCCGTTGGTTCTTTTGGTCAGGACACTTTATCACAGCAACAGGAAGAGAAACTAAGACTGGCGCCTGGCCTGTCCACCCACCTGCTATTCCTTCCTTTAGAAAAACATTTCCTTCTTTCTCACTCCCTGTTCCCTCCTCACCCCTTTTTCTCTTTTTGCAGTAATATTATGGACCCATTAAAAAATTCAGTGTGCTAAAATCTATTATTGTTATGATTTTGATACTCAAATTATCCTAAACTTGTCCTTGAGGCCAGCTCCTGTATTCTTCTGACATGGACTTATTAGTCTTTGTTCTTTGTTATCTGGCCAAAGAAGTTCCAGACTCACTTGGAACTTCCCTTAAAAAATATCCGGGAAGCCGGGCGGTGGTGGCGCACGCCTTTAATCACAGCACTCGGGAGGCAGAGCCAGGCGGATCGCTGTGAGTTCGAGCCAGCCTGGCTACAAGTGAGCTCCAGGAAAGGCGCAAAACTACGCAAGAAACCTGTTCAAAAAAAAAAAAAAAAAAAAAAAAAAAAAAAAATATCCGGGAACCACTCATTTCTCCAGGAAGCCCTTGTTTCTTGTAGGAGCTATCTAAAAAGACCCATGCAGGTGTCCTCATAGATTATAGATCATTTCTGGGCTCTCTGAGTGAATGAAGCAGAGAAGGGAGAGGGATTATTACTTAGTAATAGTAATAATAAATAAATAAGTTTATGGTTGTTACAACAGTTGGTCCTCACTGATAGCACATAAAAGGTCCCACATCTCTAGCCCTTATTATTCTTCTAGGACAACCGTAATGTCTTTTGTTTGGGGCTCGGTATCTCAGTGGTACAGCACTTGCCCACCACTGACAGGGTCTTGGTTTGATCTCTAGCACCAGTCGGTCTTTTGTTTTCCTCTCAGAAGCATCACAAGCCTTATTCAAATTCTGTCTCTGGTCCTTACTGAAATGCTGTGGCTTCTGGTATGGGCCAGGGCACAGGCTCATGAGTCCTCATTTGGAGATCTGGCCCAGCCTCCTCTCAGTATGGGGTCTTAAGTAGCTAGCTGTCTTCACTATTCTGGGCTTTGCTTTTACAATTCTAGAACCAGGATGATAATCATACTGCCATTGTGCCATTTTAATGAAATAATCTTCAGGAAAATGCCTCACATGGCTCTGAGCATGTCATAGTTCCCTCAGGAAATAGTCACTCTCTGGCCCCTGGCAAACGGATCAGAATCGAGTTGAGGTGTTGAGGTGGTAGATATGGCAAAGGCCTTCACTCCCAAAGGCTGCAGCGTGCACACCCTGCTGACAAAGTGGCCTCGACACACAGCCTGCCACTGTTTTGGGCAGGTTATCTAATCTCCTGAGCCTCAGTTTCCCCCTTTGTAAAGTGGAGGTAATGCTTTCCCTTGATGTAGTGTTTTGGAGCTTAAAGAGGCTGCTCTCTTTAACATACCTACCCTCCTGGAGCCTGCAAGAACTGAGGATTGCAGGCCACAGCTCTTATGGAACATCTCAAAGATTTCTATTTCAGGGGTCTTAATTAAAGGTTGCAGATGATGATTTCAGGCTTTGGACTAAAATTGCCCCTTCCCACAGAGCCAGGTGGGGCACCCTAGCCCAACTGCCCTGTCAAGTGGATCAAGGAGCTACCATCTCCTGGTTTGGTGCCTGTGATTTACCCAGAGAGGGAGAGGCTGGTTGTTTGGGTTTTTTTGTTTGTTTGTTTGTTTGTTTGTTCCTGTGTTTTAAGTGGCTGGGGATACCTTCATGAGAGAACTGTTCATTCACACACACACACACGGGCTGTGGCTTGGAACTTGTATTTCCTGATTCAGTTTGCATCCTCATTTACCTTGTGAATCTGGCCTTTAAAGACCTGGTTTTTGCACATTGCTTTTTCAGTCCTGGCTTGCTGTAGAGAGATTTTGATTGTTCAGTGGATTTGCACTGTGCAGGAGCTGTTTGTCATCCTGGGGTTTTGTTCCCCTGTCCTCGGGTGTGAGTGGGCAGAGCGCCAAGCTGGTGTACACAGAGCATGATGATGTGGGCATCTCTTGCTTTCCTTGCACACTGGGGTCCCATGACAGAAGGAAATGAGCAGAGGTGTAAGATTGGGCATTGGATTCAGGTCTCAGCTTCTCCACTGACTGGTTATGTGACCTTGAGCATCTCTTGCCCTCTCTGAGCCTCAGTTTCCCTCATGTACAAACTGGAGAGGGTAATAGTAGGGAAGAAAAGTAGGTATTTGATGCCTAAAGCAGAGAGCTAAAGCAGAACAGGAGAAAGCCCATTTTGGTTAGTGTGTACACATTTGGTAGTCCACAGTTATGAGGCTCCAAGAATTTGCGATTAAGTTTATACAGCATCCTGGGCTAGAGGAAGGAAGATGAGCTTGAGCTTCTGACAGTGGTGGGGAATTGTGGGAGGTGGGGGGGACGGAAGTGTGTAGTGAATATGGGTTATCTTCTTATACAGATGATACAGATGAAAGTCTCAGGTGACAGCAGCCGGCTCCGAGGAGCTCTCTTCCTAATGCGTTTCCTTTGTGATTGCAAGTTCTCTTCCTCCAAGTGCATCTGTCCAGAGCTGCTCCTATGTCTGCACTTTCTCAAAATAACTAAACAATCAATGTACCAAAGGGGACGTGGCATATTCTGGCTTCATGTGGTCGTATCTGAAGGTGGTGTGCTTGTAAAGGCGTGGAGGAAAGCCCTGAAACACAGACCCATTCCTTCTGCTCTTCTCTATAGCATTATTAAAGTAGGATACAGCACAGTAGTGAGGCTCTCTCACATCCCACAGTCATGGGTTTTATCTCCCACAATACAAAAATAAATACATAAGCCAGGCACTGGTGGCACACGCCTTTAATCCCAGCACTTGGAAGGGAAGAGGATCTCTGTGAGTTCAAGGCCAGCCTGGTCTACAGAGTGAGTTCCAAGATGACTAGTGCTACACAGAGAAACACTGTCTCAAATAAACAAATAAAACAAAACAAAACAGAAAATATAATATATAATTTATAATTATATAAATGCTGGGGATGTAGCTCAGTGATAGAGTGCATGCCTAACATGCATGGGGTCCTAGATTGATCCCCACCAACAACAATGAAAGCAGTTAATTAAATGAGTAAAGAGCTACCGAGTGTTAAGTGAGACCCAACAACAGCTGGCAGCCTCTGGCTTGCCACGCAGGCTGCAGAGCAGTATTTGAACAAGATGCTTCAAGAGGTTTCAGACTTTTCGAGGCTGTTAACACCTTCTGTTGCTTAGGGCTCTCCTTACCAGTTTCGTCTATCTGTAGTGCTAGGCATGGAAACCAGGCCTGCATGTATTTGGGAGATGTTCCTGAGCTGTACAACTCAGCCCTTAAGCACCACTTTCTGAACCCAGGGCCTCATATGCCAGCCAAGTACTCTACCACTGAGTTACATCCCTACCTCCATTTTAGTCGCTGTTCTGTTGCTATGAAGAGGAACCATGACCAAGGTAACATCTATCTATCTGTCTATCTATGTCTGTCTGTCTATCTATCTATCTATCATCTATCTATCTATCTATCTATCTATCTATCTACTATCTACTGGTTTTTCAAGACAGGGTTTTTCTGTGTAGCCCTGGCTGTCATCCTGGAACTCACTCTGTAAGAATGGCCTGCAAAATTCATGAAGACAGTCTGCTTAGTAGATTCTTAGCTTGTTGTAGAAGGATAATTCAGAAGAGGCCAGAGGAAGAAGTGCATATGGCCGGGTATGGAGAAAAGGCCAGCAGCTTCATTCCCACCAGGTGCCCGTTCACCTGGTAACTCCTTGGGTTCACCGACTCCAGATCCTGTTGTTGGGTGTTTGTGGAGGTCTCAGTATGTGAACATGCTGATTAAATCATTTGGCCTTGGTGATTGTCACTCTCCAGTCCCTGCTGGAAGGTGAGGGTGAAAGTTCAGCCCTCTAATAGCTGGTTTTTCTGGTAACCAGCCACTGTCCTTAAGGGCTGCCCAGATGTCAACTGTTGACATAAACCCACTGTGGTGGCAGGGCTTGTTAGGATTAATGGAAGATGCCCCTTTGGTGTGCATTTCAGGAGTGGGGCAAGATCAGTAATACACCAAAAGGAAATCATGAGCATTTTAGAACTCTGGCCTAGACTGAGAGACAGGCCAGGATGCATAGTTCTTACTATATCATATATATACTGCTGTGTGCTAGAAAGTGGCTATGTAGAAATGAGTCCTGTCATTCTCAAAGGGATAGGGGGCTCAGAAAACGATTCCCCAGAGTGTGACATGGCATGCTGAGTGCTTTGAATAAAAGAAGACCAAAGCCTCTGTGACCCCCTGCCCTCTGGCTCTTAGCTCTTCTTCCAGGTGCAGGAAGGGGCTTTCTCTGAAGGTTCCTTACACAACCGAGAATTGCCTTGAATAGCTCCCTAGCTGTTGGCTCCTCAACCTGAAAGATGAACTGAATCACAGAACAGACGAAGAAATACCATACCCAGTGCCCAAACTAACTTTATCACAGGTTGTCGCCCATTCTTCTGGGGATAGCTCTAGACAGCTTTTGTTACCTGAGATAATCATTATTTACCATCTATGCATCTTCCCACACACACAGCTTGTGTGGCAAGTCCTCAGCCCTTGTTCTTGTCTGTTACTCTGGGTACTATGTAGACTTCAGTAATCTGACCCTTCTTTGGGGTCTGTTTGTGGTACCTGCATTTACATGTTTTTCCTCCTATGAACCTCTCTACTGACAGTTTATTTCAGAGATTCAGTTCTCACCTTCAAAGAATGGAGCTTTTTCTTTTATCTTCCCTACCATAATTCTGGTTTTAATTAAAGCACCCGGCATGCCAGTGTCTCACTTTGGGGAATCATTTTATGATCAAGTGCACACACATAACTGAAACAGAAATCTCAGCAATAGATGTAACTGGTCACAGCCCACTTACTGTATTGATTTCATGACTCATTAATATGCTATAACATTCTCTGTTCCAGTTTATAGAGATGATTTATACACAGTGAAACACATTCTTCTTAAGTTATAATTATTTAAGTTTTGACCACCATGACATCGAGATATGCAGAATTTCTATCACTCCAAAATATTCGCTCGTGCCTCTTCATAGCCCATGCCTTGTCCCTGGCCTGGCCACTAGCAGATCTCTGTCTCTAATTTTCCTTCTCAGAATATTATACAAATAGAATCATGCACATGCACATTTCTGAGGCTGGCTTCTTTCACTTGTGGTAATTCTTTTCATCTATATTCATCTATATGGCAAACAGGTGTGTAAGAGTTATATATAATGTATATTTCTGAGTCACAGTCCATTATATGACTGTAGCATAACTTGTTTATATTTTAGTAGTTTCTGGATTTGAGCCATCATGAACAAAGCTGCGTTAGACATTACCATACAGGACTCCATGGCATACAGCTTCCTCTCTCCAGGGGTGGAACCACTTGGTCACATGACAACAGGAGATTCATTCTTGCCTTCTTATCAGCAGTGTGTTGCCACTCTCCACTGCTGTGTGCTCACCAACATTTGGAATTGCCAGTTTTCTTCATGAGCACTTTTATTTTCATAGACTTACCATGGTATTCGTGATTTTAATTCCATACTGCTAATAGGTAGTGATGCTATCCATATAGTTCATATATGCTTGAGGAGGGAGAGGCCTAGTGAACCTAGTCAGTTTCAGGGACTTCCTGGAGCTTTTGAATTATTTACCTTTGGGGCTTAAGCTTCCCTATAGCCGGCCAGTGGTGATGCATACCTTTAATCCCAGTACTCAGGAGGCAGATGCAGGTGGATCCCTGTGAGTTTGAGGTCTGCCTGGTCTTCAGAGCGAGTTCTAGGATAGCCAGGGCTACACAGAGAAACTCTGTCTTGAAAAAACAAACAAACAAAAAAAAAAAAGCTTCCCTACAGGATAGAATGTTTCACCTCTACTTAGAACAGCATTCAGCATTTCTCAACCTGTGGTTAGCAGCCCTTTCATAGGGGTCACTTCAGGTTGTCAGAAAACACAGATATTTACATTACAATTTATAACAGAAACAAAATTACAGTTATGAAGTAACAAAGGAGATAATTTTATGGCTGGGGGTCACCACAGCATGGAGAACTGTATTAAAGGGTCACAGCATTTAGGAGCTTGAGAACCACTGACTCAGAACATCCTTTTGTTTTGCCTTACTTTACATATCCTGCCTCTTAGTAAACTCCCCTCCAGTCTGGACCTTCCTTCAAAGAGGAACTGTTTTATCCCAGAGGAAATTGCCATAGAACAGCTGGTATCAAGACAGTCAACCCTCCACTTCCCAACTGCTGGAATTGCTGGCATACCCCATCCTGTCTGGGCCTTGTCATGTGGTTTCTATTCCAAGACTGAGTATGTTCGCCTCTCAGAAGCCAGTACTTGTGAGACAAGAACTTGGTGAGAAGGAACTCGGGTTTCTTCCAGAGCTGAAGCTCTGAGAAGGCATGATAGACCATCCTGGGAGCTCAGGCAGATGAAACGGCTTTTATAGACAGAGAAAAGAGGTGCAGAGAAACATGGGCAGGCAGGCCGCACACCGAGCCAGGGTTTCTTCTCACCCAGCATGTGTCTTTTCTTCTTTGGCCTGAACATTGTAATCGGCTTCAGCCTCCTGGGATAATACCTGTAACTCCCTAGACAGACACACTGCTGCTCCAAATTGAGCATCATTTACACATCCTAATAAAATCTGTAGCTCATCAAATGTTCTGCAAAGCTAGAGAAAGGGTTAGATATGTTGGGGGCAAGAGACTTCATTTTTTCCAGTCCTGGGGATTGAACCGAGGTTTTCTGCATGCTAAGCACTCTTCTAATGGGGTATAGCCTGGCCCGTCTTAATTTTAAGTCAGGGACTTGCTAAGTTGGCCCTGCTAGCCTTGAACTTACAATTCTCCAGCTTCAACCTCTCAAGTAGCAAAGATTACAAGCTTGAACCACCAACTGAGCAGGATTGAAGCCCTCAGAAGAGAGTTTGTTTGTTTGTTTGTTTGTTTGTTTGGACAGGAACTCACTGAGTAACCCTGTATGGCCTGGACCTTGTTATACAGACTAGGCTGGCCTTGAACTCACAGTGATCCTCCTGTCTCTGCCTCCCTGAGTGCTAGAATTATAAGTATGAACCACCATGCCCAGTGAGAAGGAAGCTCTTAACATGGGAAATTTGGGTGGAGCCTTACAGATCCACTGGCTCCTACTTTAGGCCTTACAAGTTGACAGTAGAAAAGATGGAGGATATGGTGGTTTAAAAAGAAATGGTCCCCAAAGGAAATAGCACTGTTAGGAGGTATGGCCTTGTTAGAGGAAGTATGTCACTGTGGGGGCAGGCTTTGAGGTCTCTTTTGCCCAAGCTCCCTCAGTGTGACTGTCAGTTGGACTTCTTGTTGCCTGCAAGATGTAGGACACTTGGCTCCTTCTCCAGTACCATGTCTGCCTGCATGCCACCATGCTCCCCACCATGACGTTAGTGGACTGAACCTCTGAAACTGTGAGCCAGCCTCAATTAAATGTTTTCTTTATAAGAGTTGCCGTGGTCATGTGGTCATGGTGTCTCTTCACAGCAATAGAAACCCTAAGATAGAAGTTGGTACCAGGAGTCAGGTATTGCTCTGACAGGCCCGACCATGAGTGTGTTTGGAGGAATTTGGACTTTGAGTTTAGAAAGTAGTGCCTTAAGCACTACTTAAAGGGCCGTACTAGTAGGAGCATGGAAGACAGAGGTACTAAGAGTAATTTGAACTGTTGGGGGCTGGCTCAAGAGGTTTCAGAGGAGTTTAGTATGTTGCCTACAGATCGTTCTTGTGATATTTTGGTGAAGAAGGTGACTGTCTTTTGCCCTTGTGCAAAGAGTCTGCCTGAGGCCAAAGTGAAGAATTTTTAATTTAATTCCATTGGCAGAGGAAATCTCAAAACAGCCTAGTATAGACTCTGTCGTTTTTTGTTTGTTTGTTTGTTTGTTTATGGTAGCTTTAATGAAAAGGAGCAAGCTGAGCAGGGTAAATTACAAAATGAACATTTTAAGGAGAAAAAGGGCACCAGGGAGTGGAATAGAGCTGAATTCTGTGTTCAAGGAGATAAACAGATTAAGAAAGATCAAGGGATTAGTGACCTTAAGGCAAGATCCTACCCAGTTAAGTTTCCAGCTTGTGGAAAAAAAACTAAAGAAAAGCCCAGCACTAGGAAGGCAGAGGCTGGTAGATCTGAGTTTGAGGCCAGTCTGAAGAGAAAGTTCAGGGACAGCCAAGCTTAGTCAGTGAAAGACAGAAATGCGGTGAGGATGCAATTGAATGAAGGACCATGTTCCAGCCCTAGCAAGCAGCAGAACTTGGCAGCTTCAGCCACATGGTTTTGGCTTTAGAGTTAAGGATAGAAGAAAGAGTTATGGAATAAAGCTGCTAAGGCCAGGCATGTGTCAGGGGTATCCCTGAATGGAGGCCTAGTAGAGAGGCCATTGCATGAAGCTGTGGAGGTAAAGCCTGGATTGCCTTGGAGAACCCATGACGTTGGAGATACCAGAGTCATGGAATACTTGCCAAGGAGAGCTACTAACTGGTAGTGGAACCAAGAGAAAAAATGTGCTTCAGTCAACAAAGCTGAAAGGAGCCTTGACATCAAACATGGAGATGCCAAGTTTGGAGTTTGCCCAGCTGGTTTTCAGTCTTGCTTTGGTGCAGTATTTCCTGACTGTGCTCCCTGCCCTGCATCTTGGAATGGTAATATATCTTGTGCCATTATATGTTGGAAGTATATGATCTGCTTTGGTGCCTGTCCTGAATCTTGATCTGTAGACCAGGCTGGCCTTGAACTCACAGAGATCCACCTGGCTCTGCCTCCCGGTGCTGGAATTAAAGGCATGTGCCACCACCACCCGGCACGATTTTTTATTTTTATAGGTCTTTACAGTTAAGAGATTGCCATGCGTCTCAGAAGAGACTTTGAACTTTGAAATAAGTTTGAGACTGTTATAGACTATGAAGACTTTTCAAGTTGGACTGAATGCATTTTTGCATTATGATATGGTTTTAACCCTTTAGGGGCTGGGGAGTGGAATGTGGTGGTTTGAAAGAAAATGGCCCCCATAGGGAGTGGCACTATTAGGAGGTGTGGCCTTGTTGGAGCAAGTGTGCCACTGTGGGGGCAGGCTTTGAGGTCACCTTTGCTCAAGCTTCCCTCAGTGTCAATTCAACTTCCTGTTGCCTGCAAGATGTAAGACACTTGGCTATTTCTCCAGCACCATGCCTGCCTGCATGCCGCCATGATCCCTACCGTGATGATAGTGGACTGAACCTCTGAAACTGTAAGCGAGCCCCCTCAATTAAATGTTTTCCCTATAAGAGTTGCTGTGGCCTGGCCGTGGTGTCTGTTCACAGCAATAAAAACCCTAACTAAGACAGAGGCAGAAAGAGTATGAACAGCAGACAAGGCGGGTGTGAGGGTGAGTACCAGAGCCCAGAATGTATAGCGAGGTGGGGTTTGGGGTGAGAGTGGGAGGGCGAAGTGGTTTGGATGGGGACTAGTGCTTTAGGAGAATCTGGTCTGAGACCAGAATAGAGAACAGACAGAAGACAGAGCCAAGGGGAGATGGAGGGTGTAGACTAGAGCACAGGGTGAGGCCTGCAGTACCTGTAGAAAGGGGTTCAAGACACATTGTAGTGCTCAAGATCCCAGGGCTTGTTTTCAGCAGCCGGTGGCCAAGAAGAGTTCCCAGTGGCTCTGGTGCAGAGGAATTCTGCTGAGCTCTGATACCGGGTGAATATCTATCTGGTAGAGATGGCCAAGAGGCAGCTGGGCACCCGAGAGGCGGTAGCTCAGTGGTATTAGTTCCTCACTACTGCAACTATCTCACTTGTGAACCCTTTGACCCTCTAGAGGTGCCATTTCCTGCCCCATGTGTCACGTTAGTGTGCCTTTCACACCAGAGTCTGTGAGCTTGTTATGGTGGACGCTGTGACCCGCTGACTGTGGGGCCTTAGAAGACTGCTGTATGACTCGGTGGGTCTGGAGCAGACCCCATAGAAGGTTCCCTAGGTTAGGGCAGGAGGCCTGCCTTCTTAGCCTACCTCTGCTCCTACCGGCTGAAACTGCTGCCGTCCTCAGACAAAGGCCTGAGAGCCATGAAACCATTCTGTGCTGCTTTGTGCAAGCAGAGAAATGGTGTTCAGGCACCACCTTAGATCTCCGGGAGTGCTTTGTGGCTCCACCCCTCTCCACCCCAGCACTCTGCCCTGACACCTGCAGGGGATGAGATACAGAGTCTTTGGACCACAGAACTATCTAGAAATACAGTCAGCCCTTCTGATCCCTACAACTGTGGAGCTGAACTACTTCGCAAAGCAGTTTGGGCTTGAAGTGCAGTGATGGAGAAACGCAGGGGTGGGGGGTGACATTTCTCAAGGACAGGAAAACTAAAATATGCAGGGTGTTATCTAAAAGAAAAAAGGGACCAGAGTCCGGGAATGGGAAAGGAGAAAGAAGATTCGGATTAGTTCATCTAATCCTGAGTCAGGGTGACCCCCTCCTGGGTTCTGTTTGTGCCTGACTCAGCTGTGAGCCCCAAGCCCCCTTCCCAGCTGCTGTACCAAGTGCTGGCCTCCACCCCTTTCCACAGCTGCTTGCACCCAGCTCTGTTGGACCTCCCCAGTGTCTCACAGCCCATCTGCTCCATGTTCCTGCCAAGAGTTTTGTAACTTCATCGTGGGCTGGTTCCTCTTCAGACACTCCAGATGGTTGATGCTTTTCTGCAATATCAAAATGCCCCATTAGACTGGGAAAGGACTTGCAAGTCCTTCCAGCCAGCCGGACAAAGCAGCTGGACATCTTTGCCCACCAGAAAGGGGGTCTCAATGTAGACACCCTCTTCAAATGACCAGCACACAGAGAAGTGTTTGCTGCCTCTGCTGACCCCACCCCCATGGACCTGTGTGCACAGCATGCTGTACCCGGATTCATCTCCCCCAGCTCCTCATGCCCCTGTCTTGTCGTACACCTTCACTGTTGTCTGCCCTCCCCCACACCGACAGCATGGGTCCTTGTGTAGGGCAGTACCACGGTTTATTTCTCTTGGTCTCCCCACCTCCACTCTCGCGGTAACACTGTTCAATCCATTCTATACGTTTCCTATAGAAGCTGAGAGGGTAGAGCGCATGCTCTCAAGAACCTTAAAAAGATGTTAGATCCAGGGCTTACAGTTAGAGGAGGCTCATGCTCTAGATGCTGGAGGCTGGGAGGCAGTGAGGGATGTTTTTATTGTCTTTCAAAATTATTTCACTTGTTTTTATTTGATATGTATGAATAGTCGGCCTGCGTGTATGTCTGTGCCCCACATGCATGCAGTGCCCTCAGAGGCCAGAAGAGGGCATCAGATCCTCTGGAACTGGAGTGACAGGTAGCTAGCCGCCTTGTGAGTGCTAAGAATTGAGCCCCAGTCCTCTGCAAGAGCAGCGAATGGTCTAAGAGCTGGACCATCTGCAGCCAAGGGTGTTTTTAAAGAGTGGGTAAGGCATCTTCAGGAGCAACGCTGCTCTGCAGTCAGCTTCAGACGGTTAAGGAATGAAAAGAGCATCTTCCTGGCAGAGTAGATTGGTATTGGGGAGGGAGGGGTCCAAAAAGGATTGTCGTTTGGAGGCCAGAAACTAAGTGATCCATGGTAGTTCTGGTAGATGGATGAAAATGGCACTAGTTACAATTATTTGTAAATTGAAAGAGAAAAATAATTCATTTTGGATCAGTACTGGTTCAGTGAGAGTTCTGAGCCCAATCACAAAGCGTTTGTTAAGTACTTCAAAGGATAACATTCTCTAGCTAGTAATCATTTACACATTTTTCTTTCACACAAAAGGAACTTGAGTTTGAATCCTGCCAAAGCACTCATTTCCCTAGGCCAGGAATAAGTCTCAGCCCAGCCGTCCTTGTCTGCAGCAGGGATGAATGATGAGACTGTCTGTGCCAAAAGATGACAGGATTGTTATGTATGCAAGTTACTATTCATAAAAGTATTCAGGGAGCCTTTAGCCCAGGCACGTTTTCCTTTCTTCCACAGACCAGTGGCTCTCCAGCCTCACTGAACATTTGAATCACCAAAGGAGACTTTTCAAAAAATTCCTACGAGTACTAGGACACAGGTGTGTGTGTGTGTGTGTGTGTGTGTGTGTGTGTGTGTGTGTGTGTGTGTACGTGTACACATGCACATGCTTGTCTTCCCGTGTGAGTCTAATGTATAGCAGTTATCAGCCATTCATCAGGCATAAATACATTTCACCCTCAATGTTGGCTCGACCTGTAATTAGGAGTGACTACACAGCTGTGCTGGATAATAACCCTTTTCTCGTTCTACCCATCTAGAACTATTTCCAGGCACCTGGCCTCCTACCATGTCTGACCCCATTACACTGAACGTTGGGGGGAAGCTCTACACAACCTCACTGGCAACTCTGACCAGCTTCCCTGACTCCATGCTGGGCGCCATGTTCAGTGGGAAGATGCCCACCAAAAGGGACAGCCAAGGGAACTGTTTCATTGACCGTGATGGCAAAGTGTTCCGCTACATCCTCAACTTCCTGCGGACGTCCCACCTGGACCTGCCGGAGGACTTCCAGGAGATGGGCCTGCTCCGCAGGGAAGCTGACTTCTACCAGGTCCAGCCCCTGATTGAGGCCCTGCAGGAGAAGGAGGTAGAACTCTCCAAGGCAGAGAAGAATGCCATGCTCAACATCACGCTGAAGCAGCGTGTGCAGACAGTCCACTTCACTGTGCGGGAGGCGCCACAGATCTACAGCCTGTCTTCCTCCAGCATGGAGGTGTTCAACGCCAACATCTTCAGCACATCCTGCCTCTTCCTCAAGCTCCTTGGCTCTAAGCTCTTCTACTGTTCCAATGGCAATCTCTCCTCCATCACCAGCCACTCGCAGGACCCCAACCACCTGACTCTTGACTGGGTGGCTAATGTGGAAGGCCTTCCAGAGGAAGAGTACACGAAGCAGAACCTCAAAAGGCTGTGGGTGGTGCCCGCCAACAAGCAGATCAACAGCTTCCAGGTCTTTGTGGAGGAGGTACTGAAAATCGCTCTGAGTGACGGATTCTGCATCGATTCTTCCCATCCACACGCTCTGGACTTCATGAACAACAAGATCATTCGGTTAATACGGTACAGGTAAAAAGACCCTAGCCACACTGGGGAAGGAGTCCTCAAGAAGCTCATGTCAGCCAAGGCTTTGAGGAGAGTGTCTCACCGGTGGCGCGAGGCAGGGAGCTATACTAATCTGTATTAATTGCACAGCAGGCCTTGATTCCGCACGATGAAGTCCACCTTCTGGAATCCACATGTCCTCTAAACAGAACCACCTTTTCTTGCCATTTTGAGCTGGTGATGGGTAGTTTATTGTGACAAGTTAAAAGTCATCTGACACATCCAGGAGGAGCCGACAGGAGGACTCTGGCTGTGACAAAGGAGGGGCAGTTTTCTCATGGGTAATCACCGACCCCTAGTCAGTGCCTCACTTACCCATCTCCAGAGAGAGCCCTGGCCGCCGAGGGGTAGGGTGGGAACAAGAGGCTTCTGTTAGTTCCCTAGGACATAACATGTACAGCATATGCAATCCATCACACCTGCTCTTCACTCTGGAGGATGGGTCCAGGTACCAGGACACCTTTGCCCAAAGGCAACCATGGTTGGGTGGTTTGGAATGCAATATGTTCCCAGAACCCTTTGCCACTCCACTCAGGGAGAAAGTTGAGCTGTCCCGTGGCCTTCAGGAGTGAGTGTCTAGGCTTCAGC
This sequence comes from Peromyscus leucopus, assembly GCF_004664715.2. Taxonomy (NCBI): domain Eukaryota; kingdom Metazoa; phylum Chordata; class Mammalia; order Rodentia; family Cricetidae; genus Peromyscus; species Peromyscus leucopus. The sequence continues at coordinate 107,757,335 of NC_051063.1, read as the reverse complement.
AGGAAGGGGTGACCCTCCTGAAGAGGCTAGATTGAAGGATTCTTGGCTTCAGAAATTGGTGGTTTTCCCTGCAGAGATGTGATGGTATTGGAGCCAAGATGATGAAAGACACTTCGTGACCCAGCCCGTCTCTTGACTTTCATGATCCTTTTCCCATGAATTGGAAGCATCACCAAAACCAGTCGGTTTAAACCAGTATGTTATGAACTCTCAGGGTTGGAAAATAATCCAGTAGTTTTTAGTTCTTCCCCTTCTTCTAGGACACCCCAGGACATTTGGGGATGAGTGCCTCTCCTTGAGTACCTCCAAGGGAACACTTACGCCACCTTGCATACCCCCTGGTGACAGAAAGCTCACTATTCTCAGGGCAGCTCTTGCCAAGGTTGAGCCATGCTGGTTGTTAGAAAGTCCTTTCAGTATTGACCCACAGTCTGTCCTCTGGGTCCATGTGCTAGGTTTTCTTTTCACTCAGATGTGTGTCCTTGCTTTGACTAGACACTTCAGCAATACCATTACCCAGAACTCAGATTCCCTTTCCCATTTGTCTTTAGCAAGATTAGCTCCTTTCTCTCCTAAGCCAGCCCTCTTTCATATGGCTTTGCCTTGTTCATGGCCCCCAGTTCATCAACCTTCCCCACCATGGCTCAGCATGCCTGATTATGTCTGGCTGGGAGAAGACCGCGGACTGAGGAGATATAGGGTTTTGGAAAATGGCCTTCGGCAAGGAGTACAGGTTGCTCTGTACTCCCACGGTGCCCCTGGAGCAGATTTCCAGCCCTAACATTTCTCTTAAGAAAGCAGCCTTCCCCATCATGCTGTCTGGTCCTAACTACCTATGGGCCGCCCTGGGATACATTAAGGGCAAGAAACCCCAGACCACAGCTCCCCAGCAGGCGAGGTACCTTATGGACCTCTAAACTGCACATTGTGACTCGTCCCCGGATGGACTATAGCTTCTTCGAGAGTCCCAGAATCTTCCCCACTGCAGACGAGCTCCAGACACAGCCAGGGAAGCCTGGAACAGGACCCGTGGGTGGACAGAGCAAAGGGCTTCCACCGTTATACCCTGTGAATGAGGAGTTTCCATAGGCATAGGCAAAACCTGGTCCCGAGGCACTAAAGGCCTTTCTCTCCCTACAGCAGGACCCAGAAGTCTCTCTGTGGCTGTCTTGAGCCACCATGCCAGTAGTACTCTGGAAAGTTCTTCAGAGAACCAATCAGGACAACAGAAGCTGTGATCATAGCCAAATAAGTCAAGGGGGAAAGAAACCACCTCAGAAATAAACACTGCCCCCCCCTTTCTCCATAAAACTGCTTTCTCCATCTTTTTGGTGCTTCCTAATTCTATAGTTTGACCTTAGAGCAAGTACAGAACCTGTGAAGCCACTAACGTACTATGTGACTATAAAAGTCATTCGCCTCTCTGAGCCACCTCCGTTTCTTCATCTGCGAAATGGGCATATAGTAATACATAACCCTACCTACCTCACAGGACTGTTGTGAGGATCAAACAAAATAATGTATGTGAGAATAAACGACAAATGACAGTTACTTTGTGTCTGCTTCCAGAGGGGGAAATCCCCAGTCTTAAATCAGATGGACCGACCAGGTATGGATTGGCTCCGGTGTGTACTGGTAGACCCTTGACCATGTCACTGAGCTTCTGCGATTGTTTCCTCACTGGTTAACACCCCTGCCCCAGGCACCTTCAAGGAGTTGGTGGGGATTCCAGCTGGTCCTTGAACACAGCTCAGTGGATGCTCTCTCAGTGGGTAGTTATGGTGGGCCACTGTGTGGGCAGAGTTAGCCAATGAGCCTAGAAATGGGCTCCTCACACATGCTGTGGGCATGTGGGAAAGCGGTCAGTTCTTCCCACAAAGAACTTGGTGGAGGGTGGAAAGCGGGTCAGCCATGGACGGACGGAACATGCACGGAATGCGCTGAGTGCAGGAGAGGTGTGAGGGGGGGGGGGGGGGGGGGGGGGGGGGGGGACGGACACGGGGACACCTCCCAACAGCCACTGCTCACATCACAGGTGAGTTCAGCCAGCCGCCCAGCAGACATGGGAGGGAGGAGGAGCCCAGAGCCGTGTGGCTGGTGCCGCTGCAGTGGCCGCTGCAGTGGGGCAGGAGCAGGGGTGGGCTGTTCTGAGCCCCTCCCTCCCAGAGGGAGCTCACCGTAGTCAGCTTAGCTTCACCACTGCCAGGCTTCACCCCTGTCCGCTCTCGGCTCTCTGTTCCCACACGTGCAGCCTGTGGTCAGAAAAGGTGCCCACGGGAACTCCAGAGCACCTTGATGACCACAGCACGAGTCCCTGCATGCTTGAAGGCCAGCCATGGCTGCCTCCTTGGGTACCGTTCTGTGACCTGACACCCTCAGGACCACCAGATGATCCCTCCATTTCTAAGAAAGCCAAGCCTCGTGACCCTGTCCTGCCATCAGTCCGTGCTCCCTGTGTAGAAGTGGCCATGGAGTCCCCTGCCCATACCACAGTGTTCCACCTCAGTGCAGCCCAGATGCAGCCACCCCCACCACGTTTTTCATTAGTCACGATGTGGCCTGAATCAGAGCATTTATTAGAATTTACCCAATTCCAGCCTCCTTTTATGAATTGTTCCCAACAGGCTCTGTCAAGGAGGGGGTTAGCCAAGGTCTGCTGGTGGCCAGAGCACCACCCATCCCTTTTCTGGACGGCAGTCTCTTCACTCTGACCATCTGTGTCTGCCTAGGTGTCCTGGGGCTCAGGCCTGGTGGCAGTGGTTGGCAGGGAAACAAGGCCCTGTGATCATTTCCCAGAGCAAAAGGAAAAAAAAAAAGCCTTGATAACAGGCCTAGCAAAGGGAGAGACCAGGCTGGTTTCTAGGTCCTAAAGATCCTAGCTTTAACAGCTCCGTCTGCCCAGACAGCTGGGTGCCCTCAGCCTCCTTCAGAATCTCTGGGTCAGTGTAGCACGGGCCGAGCAGTAGCCTGGTGACGCTCGTGGTGACGCTGGAGCAGTCCGGAGACCCTGAGGAAAGAGGTTGGGCAGTGGAAGCCAGAGGATCTCTGAGCACCCACGGCTCCCAGGTCCCACCGGAACCAAAGGGTGACCCAACGGGCTTGGAGAGTGGTGCTGCCAGCCAGTCTCATGGCTCGTGATCTGAACCTTGAGTGTCCGACCCTCGCCCCTGCCCCCAATCCCCAGAGCCTTTCTAAGCCTCTGCTGCCTTTTTCCAGTTAGCTGGTAGCCTAGGGCACTCCAAACCACTCTCTTGTTATACCAGGCCCCCCTCGCCCTGCCAAGGTCTAGATTCCCTTTTACTGAGCTGGGTAAAGGCCCAGTTAAGCCCCATTTGAAAACCTCTGGGGATCGATCCAGCTAAAGAACAAAGGGTCCTCTCTCCCTAACCCCAGTGTTGTATTAAATTTATGCAATAACTGCCCTTGAATAACTCCTAGGCTACCCAGCTCCTTCGTATCCACAGTTTCCTTTCCAGAAGCCTAGGATATGTTGTGCTATTTCCCACTTCTGTCTGGGCTGCCCCCTCACCACATGAGCTCCACTTTCTTGACTCCACCAGGCAGATGAGTCCCAACCCCCTTGAGCCGCCCTCTACCTCGGGGAGGTGTTTATCATCAGTTGTTCACCCACAGTGTGGCACTGCTAAGTAGCCACCTCTCTGGGGCCTTGCCCAGTTCCCATGGCACAAGTGTGCTCAGGTGGTTGATTTCAAGCCACCCATGTGGGGTCACTGATAAGCTGGGAAGAGAGGTGCACAGAGTTCTGGAGCCCAGAGTGAGATGTCGCCATCTCGGCCACTCGTTTGAAAAGTGAAGGTGCTCTCTCTGCCTTGCTCTTTAAGTCAAAAGTCTGCTCCAACTTTTTTTCTGCAGCATAAAAACAAAAAAAAAGTCACTACTGCTATGCTGACAGGTTTTGTAACAACTTGACACAAGCTAGAGGTATCTGAGAGGAGGGAACCTCAACTGAGAAAATGCCTCCATAAGACTGGGCTGTAGGGCATTTTCTTAATTAGTGATTGATATGGGAGGGCCCAGGCCATTGTGGGTGGTGTCATCCCTGGACTGGTGGTCCTGGATCTAGAAGAAAGCAGGCTGAGCAAGCCATGATGAGCAAGCTAGTAAGCAGCACCCCTCCATGGCCTCTACATCGCCTCCTACCCCCAGGTTCCTGCTGTTTGAGTTCCTGTCCTGACTTCCTTTGATGATGAACAGTGATATGGAAGTGTAAGCCAAATAAAGCCTTTCCTCTCCAAGTTGCTTTGTTTATGGTGTTTTATGGCAGCAACAGTAACCCTGATTAAGACAAGCTCTTTGCAGGCAGGCATCAGCTTTCTAAGGGAAGACCTTTGAAAAGTATTCCAGTTGAAGGTAGAAACTCATATTGGATCAGGAAACTGTACAGGATGCCCTTGCCCTTTCTACCACATGAGAGCACAGTGAAAAGATGGTCATGTATGAGCCAGGGAATGAGCTGCTAGCTATACCTTGGATGATAAATGTTTACCAAAGGTCCATGAATAAAGCCTTGCTTCCCAAGATGGAGCCTTTAAGAGATGAGTGGTGGGAGATCCTTAGCTCACTGAAAATAAGTGTGGTTCTATTTCTCTATATCTGTCTATCTATCTGTCTATCTTAGTTAGGGTTTCTATTGCTGTGACCATTTCTATTACATTATGACCATTGCAATTCTTATAAAGGAAAACAATGAATTGGGGCTGGCTTATAATTCAGAAGTTTAGTCCATTATCATCATGGTAGGAAGCATGGTGGTATGTAAGCAGACATGGTGCTGAAGAAGGAGCTGAGAGTTCTACATCTGAATCCACAGGCAGCAGGAAAAGACAGTGAGCCACTAGGCCTGGCTTGAGCTTCTGAAACCTCAAAGCTCACCGCCAGTGACACACTTCTTCTAACAAGGCCACACCTACTCCAACAAGGTCATGCCTCCAAATAGTGTCACTCTCTGTGAACCTATGAAGACCATTTTCATTCAAACCACCACACTATCTTCTCTTTCTTCCTGACTTGGGGTGTAACTGCTTGCTCTGACATGTACTCCCCCCATGATATATTACACTCACCACAGGCCCCACCCAAAAGGAAGCCTTTTTTGAGACAAAAACTTGCTATGTAGCCCAGGTCGGTCTCTAATTCAATAGAAGCCTAGACTTTCCTCCAAGTGACAATCCTCCTGCCTTACCATCCTAAGTGCCAGGATTATACAACTGTACCATCATACCCAGTAAAGAAACTCTATTATTGCTGGGGATAGAACCAGGGCTTTGCACGTGCTGACGAACGCTCTACAACTAGGCTGTATCCCTGACTACAAAATCAAATCTCTCTTCGTAAGAACCTATAGCAGATACTCTTATCAGCACGGAAAGCTGATTTAATAATGCATAGTGTCTCAATAAGTACTTAATGTGCTGTACCTTGTTCTTGGACTTAGCAGCCTCTAAAACTATGAGAAATCAATTTCTCTCATTTAGGGACTGTCTCAGGGTACTTACCAAGTACACACAAAGCCCCAGATTATATCCTCAGCAGCAATAATGGTTTTTTTCTATTTATAAACCATTCTGTTTATTATATTCTCCCAACCAAAACTATGACATTTGTAAGCTCTGGTAAACAATATACCAGTCCCAGAGATGTGCTCTGTGAAATATAAAGTCCACATATCCATCCTCTGGGAAGGCTGCTGGGAAAGAGACACAGGTGAACAAGTATGGTGGCCAGTGCTACAGTGGATCCAGGTAGCATGGACCTAAGACAGGATGGCCAGCTTAATGACGCCCCTCAGTGGATCTATCGCTTCACTGTTTACAAGGTGCTTTCCTTCTTTTTCCTCACTTAACATCCCAAGAGAGGATGCACCAAAAGTGCTTCATTCATAGCTGAGGAAACTGAGGTACAGGAAGGTAAAACGACTTGCCTGTGGTCCTATTGTAAGTATCGCTAGTGCCCTGCTCATAATGTGCCCTTAGCTAAGATTAAATTTAATTCAATCCCATTTCATTGAAGCGGCCAAGTTGGGGCACAAATCTTCCTGGAAACTGGTCTGACACACTGAATCCTCCTTCAAGGTTATGTCCATTCAACTGTGAGGCCCAGAACAGAACAGGCTTCCAGTGCCAGGACTCGGATCCAGGCCTTTCCACTGGTGTTCCAAATGACTCTGAGCGAATTTTGTCACTACCCGAGGCCCGAAAGCTTCCTCAGTAAAATGTAACATAACAGGGATCTGCTCTTCCAGCAAAAAGTCTCTTCTAGCCAGAGCTGGATGGAAACGGAAACATTCCAGCAGAGCCCAGAAAAATCCATGTTTAGTCCCGTGGAGCGCTGTCAGGCAGGAGACTGGCCTCTTGTGTGATGAGCCACCCTGTCCTCTTGCGGCATGTACCTGTAACCAGATGTAACCAGATGCTCAGTTGAGGGGGCCATCGCATGGCTGTATTTTACACTATTTCCCAGTGTGACACGCTGGGCTGCGTTAAGTGCTGCGAGGGATAAGTGGCCAGGCAAAATGGAGGTGGCTGGTGGGAGGTCACACCATGAACCCTCCCACGACTATAGTCAGGAAGCCTTTGTGAGGGTGTGGTTCAGTCTACTAGAACATGATGCCCCTTGTCTTTTTAACAGGAAGCCAGCACAGACAAGCAAAGCTCCCTGACCCCTGACCCCCCTTTCCTGAGCAAAACAGGTTCATTCTTATTTGACTAATGACAGAAGGGAACCTACAGGGAATTACCAGAATGTGACATTTGTTGGCTATTTTTGGCACAAAAGAAAAAAAAAAAAACATTATGTTGAAAGCAAACTTGTGACAGGCCACTTAGGATGGAGAGGAATGAGAGCTGGCTTTAAGTCAAACAGAGGAAGTGTGGACCCCGGCTCTGCCACACACACCCTGATCCAGCAGCACGTGTTCAGTCTTGATGCCTGTGTTTAGCAAACGTGAATGAAAATCCCTGCGGTCAGGAGGCTGAGGCAGGAAGGTCATGAGTCTGAGGCCAGCCTGTGCTATATAGTAAGAACTCAAAAAGAAAAAAGAAAGAGAAAAAAACCTTTGTCTTATCTACTTCAGACAGTGATGCTAGACCTAGAGGAGAAAGTGCCCTCTTTAGTCTCCTCTCCACAATGGGCAGAACTTTCTTGAAACCGAGGCATCTCTAGCCCCACACCTCAGCACGCTGCCCCCGCTGTGGGAGGTCCTCAGCCCACATTGGTTGAATGAGTGAATAAATTCCACGGCCTGATCCATGAGAACTTGCCCAGTTCACAGCCAAGGAACGGGGAGCTAAGGCCACGCTCCATCCCCCCGACACCCACTCCCCGCTCCCGAACACTATGTGTGCATGCAAAGCCCTCTTCATACTTGGAAACCTTTCTCTTTTCAACCCCTTGGTCAGTGAGTAGCAGCTTTGAAACAAGAACTCAAACAAGCCGTGGTTCATTTCACAGGGCCCACTGAAACCCAAGTGGGACTGAAGCAGTGTTTTTTCTTTCTTTCCCAGCCACAGATTTGGGTAGGTCTGCCAGTGATCATCTTCAGTAAACCTGACCCTTTCCCACTCGACTCCTCTGCTGAAACCTAATATTGAATAGCATCAGAATCTTAGGCTCCAGCCAAATATCCCAACCTGCTCTCTCCAATAGATCTTGCTGCCAAGACCCAGAAAACTGGATATATTATCTTTCATCAATACTAATACATATATTTTTTTCAAATGCCAGCATCAGTAAAATCAGAATAAAACTTCGCCATTAATAGCCTAGTTGTCAGTTTCTATTCTTTTTGTTTTGCTTTTGTTTTTGTTTTTCAAGACAGGGTTTCTCTGTATAGCTTTGCACCTTTCCTGGATCTCACTCTGTAAACCAGGCTGGCCTCGAACTCACAAAGATCTGCCTGCCTCTGCCTCCCAAGTGCTGGGATTAAAGGCATGCACCACCACCACCCGGCCCAGTTTCTATTCTTATATGGTAGAACATAAAATAAACGTATGTCTTGAAGTTACTACAGATGAAGTGAAATCCAGCATGGGCTAGCTGGAACACAGTCACTACAAGTCTGTGCACAGTTTCCCTAGTGGTTTAGGCTTACTTCCTTCTGAATTCACTGTGCCTTACCACTATTCACTCTCCCACCTAGGCCATGAAGCTGACTGACTGTGAGCCATGCAGAGGCCTTCAGGGAAAACCAGCCCTGCTGATACCTTATTTGAGGGCTCCAAGGCTGGAGAAAAGTAAGAAAATTGCCTGCTGTTTTTTCAGCCACCCAGCCTTAACTACCTTGTCATAGAAGCCCTATAAGCAGAGAGCAAAGGAGGGAAGAGGCTGAGGTAGAATCGTGCACCCCAGTTGTCTGTGTTATAAACCAGACCCAGGACCCAGGACCCAGGACCCAGGACCCAGGACCCAGGACCCAGGACCCAGGACCAGCAAGGCAGAGCCAAAGAAGACACACCCAGAGCTTCTGTTACTACTCCAGAGCCTGATAAAATCTGTCATGCTTTTTACTTTGCTTTAGAGATTTTCTTGCTGGGCATTGGTGGTACACGTCTTTAGTTCCAGCACTTGGGAGGCAGAGGCAGGCAGATCCCTATGAGTTTGAGGTCAGCCTGGTCTACAGAGTGAGCTCCAGGATGGCCAGGGCTACACAGAGAGGCTCTGTCTTAATTTTTCTTTCCTTTAAATCCAGACAAACCAGAAAACACTTCCTCTCCAAAGGAAAAAGGAAGGAGAATCTGTTTGGTGAATTTTATCCAAGTTGACTCAGTGCCCTGCTGGCCCGATCCCCAGCTTGAGTCTGGAGTGTTTTATTCTCGTGTTTTTGAGGACTGGGTCAGCAAAATACATCTCAGGATTGTTGGTCTGTTTTTCCCTGTTGCCTCATGACTCGAGACAAGATTGCCAAAGCTCATTCTCCCACCAGCACTCTCCAAGAAGTCCTCTTGGGGATAAAATGCCAAGATTAATTTAGAGGCTCAAAGATGCTCCTAGGCTTTTCCGAATGGCCCGTACCCATGAGGCGGTATGAACAACAGGAGTCCCAGGGTCTGGCCTTGGCTTTCTCTCACTGACTGTGTGTAATGTGGATCTGTTGTTTTGCCTCTCTGGACTTGTTTCTGTGGGGGAAGCGATGGAGTCAGTCATTCATGCAAAAATCTAAACCAGCCCCTCCCCATTCAAGCCCTGTGCTGAGTGCTGGGGAGACTGAGGCATGAGCCTAATAGATTGTCTGTTTCAGAAAAATTCTAGACCAAGGTTGAGAGCAACCAGTAAAGGAAACAAGGCAGAGAGAAGAGCAACCCCCGTTTCCTGGCTGGAGAGCTAGGTGGGGTCAGGGGGGCCATACCTGAACTGAACTTTAAGGGGAGAGGGGAGCTTGCTAGAGCCAGAAATTGAGGGAAGACATTCCAGGAGGGAGAGGCTCTTGAAAGAAGAACAAAGCCAAGTTTCCAACAGTTATGGGAGAGCAGAGAGAGTGGACAGGGGTCCGAGCAGACCACCTACTTCTAGACCGTCCTCACAGAGTAAGGTCTCGTTAGCCTAGAATACTCCGTGGGAAGACTTCCTGCCTACCCTGTGCCATGTGTGGGTCAAAAGCATCGTCCACCCTCACCCAAAACTCCAGAAAGAGGCCCAGAGACCCAGCTAGTCTTCCACTGGCCTCCCTCCCTCAGGCATATATTTCCCATTGACGTTCTCTCTTGGGCTCTCAGAATCATCACACAGAATCACCACCACCTCCTCTTAAAGGGAAGCCTCGTCCGCCCACAAGGAAGTGACCTTACCTTCTGGCCTCATATATGCAGGCCTTTTGGATAATACATGGTACACTACCATGGTCTATTTTTCCTGCCTTTTAAATTTTTATTCTTTGACAACTTTATACACGTGTCTCCCCATGGCCCTCTCTCAACCCTCTCCATTGGAACCCTTCCTCTTCCCAACAAGCCCCTCCTCCCTTGATGCATTTAGTTGTTTTGGACCCACTAAGTTTAACCCTGGTTGCCTGCATGAGCATGAATGGGGCTTATTTACTGGAATTGGGGCAACACCACTAAGGAAAATAACAGCCCCTCCCCACCTAACTTCTTTCAGTATTAGCACAAACTTTAACAAGCTAGTTGACCACACTCTCCCCAAAAACATACATGCATTTATATTTATCATATTCCTTTGCTTCCTTAGAGCATCTATGGTCATGTGACTGAAGAACACCGTGGAGCTTTCAAGGTGGTTCAGCAGGTGAAGGCATCTGCTGCCAAGCCCAATGATCTGAGTTCTATTCCTGAGAAGAGAACTGACTCCAGCCAGTTGTCCACTGATCTCCACACGTGTGCCATAGCATCTACTATGCGGGGCCATCCCCCCCACCACCCCCCACCCCCGCTTTCCCCCAGAGTACTCTTAAGTAGGAGCAGCAGGAAATATTAGATAGAAGGATAAAGGGGAGAGAAACAGAAAATACAGGATAGCCTCAGGAGGGCCTGGATCCTCATCCATGGGGCCCTGACTGTCTCTGCCCAAGGGTTTTAAAAGGAATGCCAAGGGGTGGAGCAGAAGACCTCCCCCCAGCACAGCCAAGTGCACACCATCTCAGAAGCCTGGCACTCAGGCCCTTGATCCAATCATCCTCTTTATGCAGACCTGCTGGGTAAAGCCACGAGGAACCTCAGTGGGCTCCAACAATACACACACACACACACACACACACACACACACACACACACAATCAATACATACATACATACTTAGATGATAGATGTCAAGCTTTTCTGAGAAATGTCCCTACTCACAGAATATGACTCTCTTCATCCCTCCCTTCTTTCTGCTACCAGAATGTCAGGTGTGTGGCAGGAGCAGTCACCAGAGACCACAATATGAAAAAATGCATACTCGGGATGGTGAAGAGGAATCTGTGTTGTTGACATCATGGCATGCTGGACCATTCTACATCTACACATTCTTCAATGAGAGAGTATAAATCCTGTCTTGGTAAGTTTGGGCTACTATAATAAAAATAGCGTAGATTAAGTAACTTAAACAATACATGCTTATTTCTCATCATTCTGAAGGTTGAGAAGTCTAAGATCTGGGTGCTGACAGACGTGTGGTACCTGGTGAGGCCTCACTTTGGGTCTGCATACACCACCCATCCAGTAATCTCAACATGCAGGTTCCACTCTCACTACCTAACTACATCCCAAAGGCCTCATTTCCAAATACAATGACCATGTAGACTAAGTCTTAACATAGAAATTTTGGCCTAGGGTAGAAACTTTCAGTCCATGGCTTCATGGTAGTGAAGGGGTGGACCTTGGAATAGTGTGTCATCTTGCAATACAAGACTGGAGAGGGGATATTTGAGACATAGACAGTTTCATTAAAATTGCAGCATTCAAAGGGCTGAGGCAGGAGGATGCCATTATGTGCTTCAGTAGTGACTCCAGCCTAGCCTGAGCTACAAAGTGAGACCCTGTCACAAATAATAATAGTAGTAGTAATAAATAATAAGATGATGGCGATAGAGAAGGGGAGGAAGGAGAGAAGAAGATGATGATCCCACCAAGCTCAGCAGGAGATGTCCAGTGTTTGCTCCTCTGTTCCATAAAGTGTGAAATCTAGAACCAAGTACAATACATGGCTCCTCCTTAGAACATTCTAAAGACTCCAGGTCCAAGGCCTCTCAAAAGAGACTCCTATGGAGGAAAATGTTTCCATTGCACAGAAATTGCTGTTGTAGCCAACCCTACACTTCAATGTCACCATAAGTGCCAGTGCCTTGTTGACACCATTCAAGCCAGGACTAAGTCGTGCTTCACAACGGGATAACTTCCTGCTTTTACCCCTGACTCTTTTCTACCTTGTGGGCCCCAAGGCCCCAGCGCTATCTGTTAGCTGGGCCCAGGAATGTGTAAAACCTTTGTACATTAACTTCATTCATTCCAATGTGTCAAATCATCCTGATTCTTCAAGATCTAGTTCAGATAGTCAGTCCCTCCTCCCAACACTTTTTTCCCTTGCATCTCTCACTGGGCCCTCTTGTTATTATTAATGATATTAATAACAATAATTCATTAGGCCATTGTAAATAGACAGGTATCATGCTAAGTTATATATGAACATAATCATTCAACTGACTCTTTTTTTAAGATTTATTTATTTATTATGTACACAGAAGAGGGCACCGGATCTCATTACAGATGGTTGTGAGCCACCCTGTGGGTGCTGGGAATTGAACTCAGGACCTCTGGAAGAGTAGTCAGTGCTCTTAACCTCTGAGCCATCTCTCCAGCCCCTCAACTGACTCTTAGAATGACCTTCTAAGACAGGTGTTAACACAAGCAATCTATGGCTGAGAAAGTTGAAGCAAGGAGGGGATATTTGAGATGTAGACAGATTCATTAAAATATATCACACCCCAAGGTCAGAGAGCTGGCGAGTACCTGAGTCAGGATTTAAGCCCAGGTACAGCCTAGCATTATCCATGGGCAGTGAGCACTCAGGACCTGACACTCTGAGGCTCCCTCCTGGAAGGACTCTGAGTGTGGAATCCACTCTAGCTCCAGCCTTCTAGTGTCCTGGGATCATCAGGAATGGCAAAGGGCCATGGCTTCTCTCTGGCTCTCTAGGAAGTACCACCAAGGCCTTTGCTGCTGACTTCTTTTCTAAAAGCAAGTCCTCCCCCACCCCAGATCTTTATGCATCTTTAGAATTCCTGGACTTGGCTTCTGAGTATTCTTTGCTGGAGCAAGTCAGCAATTTGTGGTTTCCCGGCAATGGCTCTGTGCTCTATTATAGAACTTGGCTTGTTTGCATTTCCATTATGAGGCAGGGCACCAGCCTGGGTCTCAATTACCCAGGTGACCTGAAGCTATTCTGGTTGAGTCCTGTGGCTAGGTCACCTGCTCCAAGCCCTCAGAGTACGACCCACAGGATAGAACAGAAGATCCAGCCCCACTATTAGATGGATAAAACCAAACAAATCTGTAATTCTTACCCAGAAAAAAATGACTGTTATGATGGGGAGTTTTATGTGTTCTTCTGGTAGTTCGAAGGAGAACAAGCAGGTTTAAATCCAAAGTGTCAGTGTGATGGGGTGAAGCAAGCGCTGTGGGCAGGTAGCAAACAATGCCATCTCTCGGAAAGACGAATGGGTCTATTTATTGACTTCCAGATGTGCAGACCCTTTAATGCAACACTTGCACTTAAGATAAATTTATCTTATAGATATCCTTGTGCATTGTGATGTATGCACAAATATATTTGTTCTATTAGTTTTGTTACTTGTGTGTGCATACATGAACTTGTGTGTATACATGTTGTATGTGTGGAGACCAGAGGTCGACATTGGCTATCTCCCTCAGTGGCTTCTTCACATTTGTTTGTTTCTTATCTGCTTAATTTTATTTGAGAGTGGGGAAATGGCTTAGTCATCAACCAGGAAACTTGACAACCTGAGTTTGATCTTCAGAACCCACGGGATAGAAGGAGAAAACTGAATCCCACAGGCTGACTTCTGACCACCATACATGCACCTTGGCATAACCATGCACACACACATATTAATTAACTAGCTAATTAATCAATGTGAAAATATTAATTACTTTTATCTTTTATGCCTAGCCCACTCCTGGTGTGTGTGTGTGTGTGTGTGTGTGTGTGTGTGTGTGTGTGTGTGAAAGAGAGACAGACAGACAGACAGAGACAGAGAACATGTAGATAAGAGGAAACAATGATTACTTCTCAGGACAAGGTCTGAACTGAGAAGATTAACTTATCGTTAACTACCATCTAGAACTAGTTGGCTTATATTATGTTATTTTCTAGACATGGTACACGTGTAGCTACTGAGGATGCAGAAGCAGGAAGACTGTTTCAGCTCAGGGACTTGAGCTAGCCTGGACAACATGAAAAGCTCCCACATCTTAAAAATACAGGCAGCAGGCCAGGGACATGCTTAGCAGGTAAAAGTGCTAGCAGAATAGGCCTGACAACCTGAGTTCAGATCTCTGGAACCCGTGTGAAAAAAACCAGATGCAGTAGTACACGTCTGTAACCCAGCAATCCCATGAAAAGAAACCAGGGGCTGACTCCTAAGGTGGTTCTCTGAATCCACGCACACTCCAGCACACGCAGATACACGCGTATGTATGCATATATACATACAATAATGATCATTGTTTGTTGCACGAATCCTAAGTGGTTTATAATAAAGTCCCAGAGCCAGATATTGGGGTAAATGCTGAAAGATCAGAGGAAACAAGCCACAGCCACTTCTCACCTCGACAACTCCTCAGCCGAAAAGGAAAGTTCCTGTCTCCACGAATCCTCAGACTGATTGACTCTGAGTGCTCAGCAGAAAGGGCCTACTTCCTGTCTCCTCCCGCCTCATGTTCCTTTCTCTGCCCAGCCATGTCACTTCCTGTCTCAACCTTCCTAGCGATGGGATTAGAGATGTGTGATCCCAAGTGCTAGGATTAAAGGTGTGTGATCCCCAGTGCTGGGATTAAAGTGTTATTATCTATTAAGGTGTGTGATTCCCAGTGCTAGGATTAGTGTGTATCTGGATTAAAGGTGTGTGATCCCCAGTGCTGGGATTAAAGGTGTGTGATCCCAGTGCTAGGATTAAAGGTGTGTGATCCAAGTAGATTAAAGTGTTGATCAATGTAGATTAAAGGTGTGTGCCACCACTGCCGGACCTCTGCGGCTAACTCTGTGGCTGTCTCTGTCCTTTGATCTTCAGGCACGTTTTATTAGAGTACAACAAAATATCACCACAATTATTAGAATAAATTATAATAAAAATACAGGAGCAGTGAGGCATCTCTGAGTAAAAGTGCTTGCTGTAAGCCTGATGACTCCGACCCTCTGAAACACACAGTGAAGAGGAAGGGAAGAACTGTGAGAAGTTCTCCTCCGATCTTCACTGGGTGCTGGGCTGTGTGTGTTCACGCATGTACATACACAGAAATAGTAATTATTTTTCTAAATACTGTCTCAGGTCGAGTTTCTATTGCTGTGATAAAAACACCATTGACCAAAATCAACTTGGGGAAGAAAGAGTCACCTTCCAGTGTGTAGTATGTCATTCAGGGAGGTCAGGTCAGGAGCCTGGAAGCAGGAGCAGATGCAGAGGCCGCAGAGGAGTACTGCTCTCAATGGCTTGCTCTCCATGGCTTGCTCAGCCTGCTTTCTTATACACCCCAGGGCCATATGCCCAGGAATGGCACCACCCACAATGGGCTGGGTCCTCCCATATCAATCATCAATTAAGATAATGCACTACAGATTCGCCTGTATCTGAAGAGAAAGAGTGGAGGAGGAAGGAATGGGGAGGCGCTGAGAAGAGGGGAGGGAGGGGAAGCTTTGGTTAGGTTGTAAAAACAAGAAAATAAATGAAACACACATACAAAAACACTACCACCCGGGACTATAGCTCAATCGATAGCATGCCTGCCTAACATTCTGGAAGCCCTGGGTTCAATCCCTGGCACCAAATAAAGCGGGCATGGCGGTACACACCTTAAATCCTAGCACTTGGGAGGTAGAAGCAGGAGATTCTGAAGTTTAAGACTGAATTGATTCATACAAAACAAAAAAAACAAAAAACTGTTCAGCACAGTGCACAGAGTAAGTGTAAGGGAAACATTTTTTGTTTGGTTTGGTTTTTTATTTTGGTTTTTTTTTTTTTTTTTTTTGAAACAGGATTTTACTCTGAAGTCCAGGCTGGTCTAGAATTTACTATGTAGCCTAGGTGTGCCTTGGACTCGTGGCAATCCTCCTGCCTCAGCCTCCTAAGTGCCAGGATTACAACTATGCATCACCATGCCTGGCAAGTTAAACATTTATACGACTATGTTTTCAAAAAATGTTGCTGTCTAACTTGGAAGCAGAAATCTAAACAGAAATCTAGTAAGAATTATATTTTGGATATGAAGAGGAGAAAAGAGGGATTAAAGGATGGAGTGAGAGAGCGACAGCTGGAGATGCTGAGGAAACACTAGGCTAACAAGAATTCTGAGCGAGAGAGCTTGCCAATAATAACAGCAATAATAGCTAACAGTTACATGTGCTTACTATATGCCGGGGGGTCCTGGATGTTCCTGTCTGTTTACACATTTCACAACACAGCACTGAGAGATACATACTGACTTTTTCCACCTTATAAAGAAACAGAATTATGAAGAGGCTAAACTATTTGCCCAACATCTGACAACTGCTTATTGAGCCAAGTCTTCCTTTTTAAATATTTTTTAGATTTACTTATTTTATGAGTGATTGCCTGCAACACACACACACACACACACACACACACACACACACACACACACACGTCCATGTACATGACTGATGTTCTTGGAGGTCAAAAGAAGGTGTTGGATCTCCTGGAACTGCAGTTATGATGGTTGTGAGTCACCATGTAGGTGCTGAGAACTGAACCTGGGTCTTCTGTAGAGCAAAAAGCACTCAACACACACACCTCAGTCTTCTGTTGTGTGATATTTTGGTTGCATTCTGACAATAAAGTTTGTTTTGAATCAGAGCTCAGGGCTAGCCACTAGCTGACCAAAATTAACCATAAATGTTTTTGGGGGACTGAGGAAGGGCTTAGAGAGGATCTCGATCCTTACAGAAGAGGAAGTGGCTGGTGGCTTCTGTTTCTCTTATCATTCAGGCTTTTACCCTGATATCAGACTCCTGATTTTTTACTGATGAAAAATAATTGGATAAACACTTCTGTCTTCGTTTTTTTTTTTTTTTTTGTTTTTTTTTTTTTTTTTTTTTTTTTTTTTTTTTTTTTTTTTTCGAAGGTTTCTCTGTGTAGCTTTGCGCCTTTCCTGACTCACTTGTAGCCAGGCTGGCTCGAACTCACAGAATCCGCTGCTCTGCTCCGATGCTGGATTAAAGGCGTGTGCCACCACCGCCCGGCTCTGTCTTCATTTTTGATAACTATGCTGTATTGTGAAAGGCAATCTGGGGGAGGAAAAACCCTCAAGTGTTAAGGAAAACACTCCAAGGGGAGTCAGGATGTCTGCAGAAAGGCAGGCCAGCAGGTTTTGCTTTTGAACACCCACACTATGCCGAGAGCTGCTTGCTGTTAGTGCTTATAGATATCATTTAATGCTTAGAGTTATCAAACTCTAAGCAACAAGGACCTTCAACTAGATGATGAATTTGGATTACAGAAGCCAAATGATAAAAGGACTTCTAGCCCAAGTCCATTTCACAATGGTTCAACATGTTCTCGACCCTCCCTGCAGCTAGTCCTTCAGTTTCTGAGAGGAAAGATTGGTGGAAATACATTTAGCAGACACCAGAACCTTCACATTGGCTTCCTGACCTGAGAAGTTACAACCTTTTATTGTAGAAAAGGTCAAGTGTAAACCTTGATGCTCCATAACCCCACAGAAGCCAAGACAGTACATTAGAAGCAATACCACGTCTCAGAGGGAACACCATCAAACATAATTTCTGTGTTCTCCATGAAATCTGGACACTACAGAAACCAGACTTGGGAAAATTATGGTGAGCTACCATAAAATTAACTGAGTTGTAACCATGACTGTAACTACCATGCTGGTTGGAGATTTTTAATACATCCTCTGGCACTTGAGATGTGGTTACTGATCTGACAGATGTGTTGTAGCTCTCCATCAGTACAGAGGATCTAACAAAAGCAGCTGACTTTTCTCTAGAAGGAATCTCTCTCTCTCTCTCTCTCTCTCTCTCTCTCTCTCTCTCTCTCTCTCTCTCTCCTTCTCCCTCTTTCCTATGGGACCTTTATCTTCTTTGGACTCCAGAGAATATCAATGTTTGCCTATTAGAAAGATAGGGAGCTGGCAGAACTCAGGAGACAGAGGCAGGCAAATCTTCGTGAGTTTGAGGCCAGCCTGGTCTACAAAGCGAGTTCCAGGACAGCCAGGGCTCCCTGGAGAAATCCAGTCTCGAAACCCTCCCCCCTGCCAAAAAAAGAATGAAAGATAGGGGATATGGTAGTGGTCCTGGCAAATAGGAAAGAGCAAGTTCAAATAATGACTGAATATTCCAGTGAATAGGAGAAAATTTCCGCGACCATCTAGAGGTTTGCCACACGGTAGAAAATTCTAGGACTTGAGTAGTCTAGAACACACAGAACACCCCTCCTAAGGTGAAGGGCACGTTGTGCATTGGCATTGCAATCATGGGGGGAGGAACAGTGCTTGGTGGATTCTCAAGACTGGATACAAGAGATGGACTTGATCCAGCCATCTAATGACTTGAAAGGCTGTCAGGTTTGAGACTCAGTGAAAGTTCAGTCTGTACTATGAAGGACACTCAGGCACACGACCCAGAGCTGTGGAACAAAAGGATGCTGTACAACACCTCTAGAGAACTATGAAAGGAGGGCAGCAGTCTTGTAAGTTCTAGAACAAGATCTGGCCTCTGTGTGAGAGACTAACTCAGCAGCTGAAAGCAGATGTTGGAATACCACAGGGTTCTGGTGGAGAGTGACGGCTTGACCACAACCATGTCTAATAGGCTTTTACCTACCAAAAATATATCCAAGAAGACACCCATGTTCTAAATCTCCTAGTGTCTAGAAATGTTCCGTTATGCAGCAAAGATATTTTACAGCTGTGATCAAGTAATAGATTTTGTCTGTGCTCCACCACACACATCTCCAGAGCTGAGGTTTACAGATGTGTTCCTGGTGCTGGGATTCCAGGTGAACACCAAAGCAGTGGTTAAGCTATAGATCTAAAAATGGAAAATTTTACTGGATTATTCTCATGAGTCCTAAATGTAATCTTGTGCATCATTTTTAATTTTTGTCTTATTATATAGCCCAAATTGAGCACAAAAATCACTTTTTAGCCCAAGCTGGCCTCCAATGTGTGATCCTCCTGCCTCAACCTCCCAAGTGCTGGGATTACAAGTGTGTGCCAGCCAGGCGGTGGTGGCGCCTGCCTTTAATCCCAGCACTCGGGAGGCAGAGCCAGGCGGATCTCTGTGAGTTCGAGGCCAGCCTGGGCTACCAAGTGAGTTCCAGGAAAGGCGCAAAGCTACACAGAGAAACCCTGTCTCGAAAAAACCAAAAAAACAAAACAAAACAAAACAGAAAAAAACAAGTGTGTGCCACCATACCTAGCTTATACATAAGAAAAGCTGCAGGAGATTTAACACATGTAAAAGGGAAGACAAAGTGAGTGTGGTGGTTTGAATGAGCGTGTACTCCATAGACTCAGGTGCATGAACATGTAGTCCCCAGCTGGTGGCACTGTTTGGGTGGGTTTAGGAGTTGCTGAGGGACGTATGTCACTGTGTGCCGGCTTTGTGGTTTCAAAGTCTGGTGCCGTTCCCAAGGCATTGTTTCTACTTGCAGCTTCCAGTTCCAAAGGGGAGCTCTTAGCTTCTGTTCCTGTCACCATGCCTGCCACTTGTTGTCATCATGGACTCTTAAATCCTCTAGAACTGTAATCCTAAATAAATTCTTCCTTCTATAAGTTGCTTTGGTCACGCTCCTAACACAGGAATACGGTGACCTTGAAACAGAGATTGGAGTGACGCAGCCCCAAGCCAAGGAACACTGGCAGCCACCAGGAGCCGGAAAAGGCAGAAACAGATTCTCCTCTACGAGCTTTCAGGGGGAATGTAGCCCTAGTGACACCTTGATTTCAGCCCAGTTGTAATGAGTTTAAACTCTGACTCCCAGAACAAGGAGATCATGTTGCAGTGTTTCAACTCACCAAAGTTGTGGTAATTTGTTCTAGAAACCACTAATCAACTATACATGGAGTTAGTCACACCTGTACCTACCCATTATGGGTATTTTGTCAGCTCTACCAAGCCATGAAGACAACAACAACAATCCACTGTTTGACGGAAACAGGACATTTGAGACTGAACATAAACAGGTACATAAAGCACCAAGATACAAACATTTGACCTAGAAGACTCCCCTGTTACCCACTTCCGCTGCACTGAGACCTCTTCCTCCACTCATACCTATGGCCTAGTGGGGGGAGATGGAGACTATCCAATAAAAACTACTATTAAAGAAGAAAAAAAATGTCTGCCCAGTGAGATTGCTTAGCAGATAAAATGGCCTGTTGCACAGGCCTGACGATAGGAGTTCAATCTAGAGAAGTCACGACGTGGAAAGAGAGAACCAAATCCTGAACGTTGTCCTCTGACCTCCACATGCACGCCATGGAATGACCGTGTGCCTGCACACCCATCAAACACACACACACCCAAAAAAACTTTTCTTAGTAAGAAGAGAAAACTCAAATCTACTTCACAGATAGGGTGCTGCAATTTTAGGTATTAATCAAAAATGGAGGTGCTGCTTGCCTATATGCACAATCCCTGGGTTCAATCTCCAACACTGCAAAAAATTGGACATATAGTGGCACAAGCCTGTAATCCCAGTGCTTACAAGGTTAAGACAGGAGGGTCAAAAGTTCAAGGTCATTCTCAGTTATATTGCAAGTTTGAGGTCAGGCCCTGACACATGAAACCCTGTCTCAAAACAAAATAAAATCATCAAAAAGTAGACAGCTGCTTCCTGACTCCATATCTTTAAAAGATAACAGATAAGCGAAATCTTTGCAAGGAATGCAGCTACAGTGAGAGCTCTTGGCTAGTTCCTCCACAGGGAAGAAAAGCAGCTTGGAGTTCATACACAGTCTCTTGAGCAATAGTGAATGCCTGGCAGGCTTTCCAGTCGAGACTGAAAAGAAGCAGCATAGATCAGTGGTGAAGGTCTACAATCCCAGACACTCAGGTAGCTGAGGCAGGAGAATCGCAAGCTTCAGACCTGCCTGAACTATGGAATGTGTCCCAGGCCAACCTGGGAAGTCTAGTGAAACTTGGAACACTCGGGGTACAGCTCAGTGGTGAAACACTTGCCTGGCATCTGTGAGGCCCCAGACCGCAGCACCACAAAAGCAAAATATAAAAAGCCCACTAATGTCGGAAGATTGAACCAAAGAGATCCAGACTAGAGGGGTCTCAATCTGTGTTGGCTGCTACGTGGGTCCTACTAGCCCAGGTCAACACCCACGAGAAAATGTTTGCCATAGAGGAGACACTCAAGAACCAGAAGATGATTCATCCTGATGGTCAGTCAGCCAGTGTCCTTAGCTACCCCAGAGCTGACACAACAGACCCAGAAGCTGAGTGGCTGTGGTTGCCAGATGAGCTCAACAAGATGGGCTTCCTCTTACACAAGCTGGCCAGCAGAAAATGCCAGTTGTCAGGGAAACGAGTCACCTCTTTAAGAGCAGGCTGATTACACGAGAGCCCCTCAGTTTGGAGGAAGCAGTGAAATGATGCTGATTCTGGAGATAAGTCCTCCTTCCTAGCCCTTGGTTGTTTAATCCACTATGGTGATGCCATGAAATAGGAGCTTAAGGAAGAGAGACTGAAACAGGGTGAGCAAACACAGGATAAGCTAGGTATGTATCATCCACCACAAAGAAGAGATGACTGTGCAAACATGTTAGCAAGGATAACGAAGCTGAAGCTCTGGTACCAAAAGAACGTGCAGGAAAGGAATTGAAAAACAACTTTTGTCACTCAAAGTGCTCCCCCCTCCCTCTCTCTCTCTCTCTCTCTCTCTCTCTCTCTCTCTCTCTCTGTGTGTGTGTGTGTGTGTGTGAGGCTCACCTAATAGCCGAGGCTGGACTAGAACACTTGGTGATCCCTCTTCTTCCTCCCCAGTGCTGGGGAGCTACTACACCACAAATATTTTTTATATAGGCTAGGCTGACTAAATTCTCAGTCCTCCTGCCTTGGCCTACTCAGTGTTAGGCTCACAGGTGTGGACCATCTTGGCTGGTTCCAAACTCAAATTCGAGTCATTGGCACAGTGGCTTAGTCATAACATGAGCTGGGGATGAGTGAAAGGAGATGAGCTGGACCTTGCACAACCTTGCCCCTTTGGACTCAAGGTGTACCCTGCGTTACTTACTTTTCTTGTTGTTATTGTTGTAGGGTATCCGCCAGAGAAGACTACTTGGACAAGGGTTGAGGCCAATAGAAAGTCTTTATTAGCAGGCTGGCGACTGGAATACTGATGTAGCCTGAGCCTTTCTCAGGGTGTACTTTTAAGCACAAAAACCATATCCTCTATTGACATGGCAAGAACCATTAGCCAGAAGCAGAATTACAGAAGCCAAAAAGCAAAGTAAGTACATTTAGAGACTTTCCCAGAACTGTGGACTTTGATGAATTAGGTCTTTGTTTTCATTTTGGCCGGTGGTGCTGTCTGTGTGCCAAGTTTTATGGCCTGAATGGTCCTTCCACCATGGAAGTACCAAGTTAAGCTGTGCTAAGGTATGGGGGACTACTGAGACGTGGGGGCTGTTATAGCTGTGACCAAATGCCTGGCAAGAGGCAACCTAAGGAACGAACAGCTTACTTTGGGTCACAGTTTGTGGGCACACAGTCCATCGTGGTAAGGAAGGCATGGCAGCAGGTATTCAAGGTAGCTGGCCAAGTTCATCCACAGCCAGGAGACAGAAAAAGATAAATGCTGGTGTTCAGCACACTTTCTCTTTCTAATTCAGTCTGGACTCAGTGAATGGTGCTGCCTAATTCAGGGTATTTTTCCTCCTCAGTTAACCTCTGTGTAAAAGCCTTGATAGATAGGCCTAGAGCTATATCTCCTAGGTAATTCTAAATCCTGCCAAACTGACAGTAACGATTAATCATCACAGACCCTGGCAATGCAGCTATGACTAAAGACCTGCCCAAAATGCATCGTGGTGGCCCTGCTTCCTATAGAAAGCCTCAGAGAAATGGGAACGTCATTCAGTGATAGAACATTTAATAGGTATGCCAAGGACCTGGACTCTGACACAACACCACAAAATGCACACTCGTACAAGTGAGCATGCATTTGTGCACACACACAAGATTCAGAAATTTCAGATACATCTGAGTGTGGTTGACACACCTTTGTAATGCCAACACTCAGGAAGCTAAGGCAGCTTTGGCTACATAGTAAGATCCTTCCTCCAAAACAAACAAAAAGAAATGGAGGAATGAAGGAGGAAGAGAGTGAGGGAAAGAATAAATAAATAAACAATAAAGATAATAAACCTAGTTAAGGAAGTGGGTTTGAATATGCAATAGACAGACAGACAGACACACACACACACACACACACACACACACACACACGACACATATATTTTCCTACATGAAAACTGTCTTAGTTTGGGGTTACTATTGCTATGATAAAACACCATCACCCAAACAACTTAGGGAGGAAACAGTTTATTCAGCTTACACTTCCACATCGAACATAGTCCATCACTGAAGGAAGTCAGGACAGGACCTTAAGCAGAACAGGAACCTGGATGCAGGAGCTGGTGCAGAGGCGGTGGAGGGGCGCTGCTTACTGACTTGCTCTCAGCTTTCTTATAGAATCTAGGATCACTGGCTCGGGGATGGCCCCACCCACAATGGACCGCCCACATCAATCACTAATTAAGAAAATGCCCTACAGGTTTGTCTATGACCCTATCTTATGGAGACATTTCCTTATTCTTTCTTTCTTTCTTTCTTTCTTTCTTTCTTTCTTTCTTTCTTTCTTTCTTTCTTTCTTTCTTTCTTTCTTTCTTTATTTTTGATTTTTTTAGAGACAGGGTTTCTTTGTATAGCCTTGACTGTCCTGGAACTTGCTCTGTAAACCAGGCTGGTCTCAAACTCACAGAGATCTGCCTGCCTGTGCCTCCTGAATGCTGGGATTAAAGACGTGTGCCACCACCAGCTATGGAGGCATTTTCTTTTTCTTTTTCTTTTTCTTTTTTCCGGAGCTGAGGACCGAACCCAGGGCCTTGTGCTTGCTAGGCAAGCGCTCTACCACTGAGCTAAATCCCCAAGCCCTGAAGGCATTTTCTTAATTAAGGTTCCTCCCTCTCTGATGACTGTAGCCTGTGTCAAGTTGACATAAAGCTATTTAACACAAGGACCGAACATAGAAAAAGTGGTAAGGGTTTCCCCCCAGTGCTAGGGAGCAAACACAGGACCTTTTGCGTGCTAGGCTAGCACTCCACCACTGAGCCACATCACTGGTCCATACTGATGAGATTTCATGCATAAACCAGAGAAGATGAAAAGGAATTAATTCACTATTCAAGTTCTAAGGAATTAAAGAAGGGTCAGGAAAAGTCAGGTGTTCTTGAATTAAAATCTTGAGCTAAGGGGACAGAGAGATGACTCAGTGGTTAAGAGCACTGGTTGCCCTTCCAGAGGACCCAGGTTAGATTCCCAGCATGCACATAACAGTTTACAATCGTATATAATTCCAGTTCCAGGGGATCCGACACCTTCTTGTAGTCTCTGTGGGCAGTACATACATGTGCTGCACACACATACAGGCAGGCAAAACATCCATACAGATAAAATTTAAAAACTATACATCTTTTTTAAAAAAGTGAGTTATCCTGCTATGGCAGTAATGCTTTTAGGGAGGCAGAGGCAGGAGGATTGCTGTGACTGTGAGGTCAGCTTGACCTACAAGGTAGTTCCAGATGGCAAGTTCCAGGCTAGCAGAGGCTTTATAGTAAGACTCTGCCTTGAAAGAGAAGAGGAGCAGGAGATGGAGGAGGAGGAGGAGGAGGAGGAGGAGGAGGAGGAGGAGGAGGAGGAGAGGGGGATGGAATGAGCCATTTTGGTGACTCACACAGTTGTAATCAAAGTTCAGGAGGCTGAGGGAAGAAGATGGGGAGTTCAAGGTTAACCTAGGTAATATCCCTGTTTCAAAACACAGAAACAAAAAGAACCAGGAACTAGAATCCCGTTTGCTCTTCTTTGAAATTATTTGTTTGTTTGTTTTTCAAGACAAGGTTTCTCTGTGTAGCTTTGCGCCTTTCCTGGAACTCACTTTGGAGACCAGGCTGGCCTCGAACTCACAGAGATCCGCCTGCCTCTGCCTCCCAAGTGCTGGGATTAAAGGTGTGTGCCACCACTGCCCGGCTGAAATTATTTCTTAATCAGGTAGGTAGATTGTAGCAGTAAGCTACTTAGAAGCCAAGCGGACCCCCACAATGAAGCATCAGATTGCCAGTGGGGATTAGAATGAGGTGTGTTTGGTAGAACAGCAGGACAGAGAATCACTTGAGCCCAGGAGTCTAAGACCAACCTGGGCAACACAGAGAGACCCCTCTCAAAAAGAAAAACACTATCACAGTGAGTGACATATCATTGAACAGGTGTGGGGAGAAGGTAAACCTGGATATTTGATGTCTTTCTCTAAGTGGGTAATATTGAAAAATCATGAATTCAGTTTTGGATATAATAAGTGTGAGGTATGTGGTAAACTAGATAACACCTTCCAAAGATATCCATGTCCTAACCCCCAGAGCCTGGGAACGTCATTTACTGGGTAAACTAAGGCAGGATGATTGAAAGTTCAAGGACAGTCTGGGCTCCAGAGTGAGTTCAAGGCTTCTTGGGCTATAACATATTGAGCTCCTGCCTCAAAATAAATAAACAAATATTTAAAATGTATATAAATTCATGGATGTAGTTCACTAACAGAGCATTTAACTAGCTGTGTGGAGCCCTGAGAATTCAATCTCCAACACCAGGAGAGATGTAAAAGAAGAGAGAAGAGGGAGGGGAAGAGGGGGAAGGGAAGGGAGGGAGAGGAGGGAAAGGGAGGGGAGGGGAGGGAAGAAAAGGAGGAGAGAGGAGAGGAAAGGAGAGCAGAGGAGAGGAGAGGAGGCTGGGAAGGAACCCACCCAAGAGATGTCAGGTAGACAGTTGGAAATAAGAATCTGGGGGTGAGAGAAGAGGGTTGTGTTTGAGGTATAAAATTGAGCATCATACACATAGAGGTGGTATATGAAGCTGTGAATGAGGCATAAATTTATATTAATACTTTGCCATACATCTTCAGTAAGGCATTTAATTTCTCTGACCCATTACTGGGTGCTTATTCTTTTCTGGCACCATCTTAAGCAACTTGTGTTCGTTCTCTCTCTCTCTCTCTCTCTCTCTCTCTCTTCTCTCTCTCTCTCTCAAGCCCTGGCTGTCCTGGAACTTGCTCTGTAGACCAGGATCCGCCACCACTTGGCTTGTATTCATTCTCTTAATCTTAATAATTTGAGATAAAATGCTTTATCCTTATGAAGCAGGAGGAGGAGAAGGAGGAGGGAAGGAAGGAAGGAAGGAAGGAAGAAGGGAGGGAGAGAGAGAGAGAGAGAGAGAGAGAGAGAGAGAGAGAGAGAGAGAGCCAAAGTGTAATTTGACCAAGACCCTGTAGTACAAGAGACTAGAACAATGTCTCTGCATATGCCTCAGCCCTTGTGAGCCTGCAGCACTGGACATCCCACTGAATCGCAATGTCAGTTTTCACAAGCTACCCAGATTATTTGCAATTAAATGTGAGAAGTAACCAGGCATGGTCATGAATGCCTTTAGTCTTTACTCCCAGAGGCAGAGGCACAAAGATTACTGTGAGTCCCAGGCCAGAGCTACATTGTGAATGAACTAACCACCACACAAAAACGTGGTAAGTGCTAGACTTTGGCCTCTTCTGCTTGGGGCAGGTGCTGCATGGAGAGCCTAGGTCAGCGCTGCTAGAATCAGAATGGTCTTCAGCTCTGTACCTCTCTCTGCTCAGACCATTCTGACTTAACTTCCGGTTCCGAAAGGCCTTTGGTATTCTTACTCTCAACAACTTTCATCCATGTAGTAATGGATAACAACTGTCCCCACGACCACTTTGAACATCTCTGGGGGGTTCTCATGTAGGTATCCCAAAGTAACCAAAAATCAAGACCCAAAGCAGACAGTCAGGCACTATTTGAGTGGAAGCACGTTCTAACAACAACCAAAATAAATGAATGAATAAATGGCTACACAAAGGTCCGCGCGGGCGCAGCTGAGTCCTCCCTGCAGAAGACCACGCACACTGAGCGAGAGGTTCAAATGCTGGCGCGCTCTCTGGCGAGCGCCCTGAGCAGTCAGCACATGCGCAGAGCTCGCAGGCGCCGCCTCTAAAGGCCTTCCCCGCATGCGCAGCGTCCCGGAAGTGACGGGACCACAGGAATGGCGGCGCTCGCTCCTGCAGCCGGTAGTGGTCACTGGTTTTCGGCTTTGGCTCTCGGAGTGACCCTCCTCAAATGCCTTCTCATCCCCACCTAGTAAGGACCTGCAGAGCCAGGGGCTGGGCGGCAGGGTGGGCGAGACTTGTATGGATGTTCTGGGTATGAGGAAGAAAGAAAGGCCATGTGTTCTCTCCGCCTTTTGCCACACGGGTTGATGCTTAACATGGGAGCTAGAGTATAGCCATGTCTGGCCAGGATGAGTCCTTACGCTGTCTGATTTAGGGCAAGTCGCTTTCAAGTTTATGAGCTTCAGGGCCCTCACCCTTCAAATGCAAATTAATGACACCACCTCCACCAGTCTGCTGCTTAAAAGACTGGGCGCCGGTCTGAATCTTCAAGAGGGGAGTGGTCAACGAAGCGGTTTCAGGTCCTCGCCGTGGACTGGGGAGCGGCAAACATCAGACTCTTAAAAGATTTACAAAGGAGACAGCTGACAGCAGGGCTTTTGCTCTTCTTGTAGGAGATGGTGTTTGAGTTCATATCTCAGTATGAAAAAGAGTAACCAATGGGAAAAATGGTTCCGACGTAGGAAAGAGTGCAAAAGCCCTGTAGTAGGAAAGAACTCGGGATTCTAAGTGCAGAAAGTTGTCATTGTAGTTAAGAGCTGGAAAAGAAGAAAAGTGGCACGGGATGACATACGCAGTGATCAGATCACACAGGGCTGTGGAAAACTTGTAGATCTGTGTGAAAATGAGTGTACAGTCAAAACTAAAAGCATGGAACCACCATTTCGTTGTGTGTATGCAAACACATTGCATCCCAAGTACAGTCATGTATCACTTGATGACAATGCTTTTTGTCTCTGATAGACTACATATACAGTGATAGTCTTGTAAGAGTATATGTTCTCCTTTTTTAAAAAAAAAAGATTTATTTGTGTGTGTGTGTGTGCCCGCGCACTCCCTTGGAGGACAGAAGGTGATGGATCTCTTTGAGCTGCAATTATAGGACGTTGGGGGTGCTAGGAACTGAACTTGTGCCCTGTGTAAGAGCAGCAAGTCCTCTTAGCTTCTGAGCCATCTCTCCAGCTCAAACGAACGAGTTTGTTCTCCAGTAATGCCATAACTTTATTAGTTCCTGTAACTGTGCTCTATAGTGTGTGCACAAGGACAGATTGCTAAGGTCGCATCTTTGGGAGAGTGCCCTGACTTTGAGCCGTGTACCGCTGAACTTGACTGCTATTCGATGTCACGTTCCTCGCCTTGGTTTTGCTTTTTTCCCCAAGCGCAACAAGTTGTCATTGCTTTCATTCTTCATATTCATTAATTAGAAAAATGAACTGTTGATACTGCAAAACTAACTTTCTCTCCCTTTGGTTTAAATTTAATAACACAACTCCAAATATTTATAGCCAGTCGTTTGTATATTATCATCAAATGAGGAAGAAATACTTACACCTATATAAAAAAAATTTTTTTTTTGACACAAGGTTTCACACTGTAGCCTAGGCTGGCCTCAAACTGGAGATCATTCTGCCTCAGCCACCACATAGGTGCTGGGTATGAACCCCAGGTCCTCTGGCAGAGCATCAGTGCACTACCTCTCCAGCTCCCCTACTTTATTTCTAAACCCTATACTAAATCCGAGCACCAAGGAGAAAAAGGTTTTCTGATTGCTCACAATAGAGATGGGGAAACTCACAACTTGGTTAAAAGTTTTGGTTACCAAAGCTAATCTCATCTCCAAATCTGACCAAAATGATGTCAAAATAGTATAAATTAAATCCAGGCATGACAGTCAATGTCATAATTCCAGTACTCAGGAGGCTGCGGTAGGAGCATCATGAATTGGAGGCCAGCCTGGACTACATAGCAAACCCCTTTCCCAAAAATGATAACATAAATTACAAGTATGGTAAGTAGTGTTGTTTGTTATATGAGTGACATTCCACAGTCTTTGACAGCAGGTGGTAGAATGATAATTTAGCAGGCAGAGGAGCCTTTAAGCTGGGTGCATGTGTAATAATTCCAGCACTTGGGATATGGAGGCTGGAAAATCAAGAACTCAAGGCCAGGGTAAGGCACTTGCAGACAAGCCTGACAGCCTGAGCTGATTCCCAGAAACTACGTTGTGAGAGGAGAGAACAAACTCTCTCAAGCTGTCCCCTTGATCTGCACACACACTTGAGCACAAACACACAAACTCATGTGCACACTTATGCGGCAGCTTGCTCTTCCCCTGTGCATAAATAAATGTAAAAAATAAAAAAGAGTATAAAGCCAGCCTGGATTGCATGTCCAGACTTTGTCTCTAATGGGGCTGGTTCGGGGGTAGATACACAAAACCGCTTGATGTTAATTCAGGAGAGTTTCCAAGGCAGGGAGTGTAGCCCATGTTAGAGCATGGTCTCAATGGAACAAGAGTTAGATATGGTGGTTCATATCTATAATCTCAGCACTCTGAAAGCAGAGGCAAGACAGTTGATGCCAATTCAAGGCCTGGTTTATGAAGCAAGTTTAAGACCAGCCAGGGCTATATAACGACAACCTGTCTGAAAACAACAAAATCCTTGGGCTCATGAGCTGCTCAGTGGGTAAAGGGCCCCTGGTGGCAAGTTTAACAATCTAAGTTCCATCCCTGAGACATACGTAGTAGAAGGAGAGAACCACCTGCCTTACATTGTCCTCTGACTTGCACACATATACCTACACAGAAAGTAATATAAATGTAATTTTGAATATTTGAAGCTCCTCCTTTGTAGGAGTATGGGTTTTGTTAGAGTTATTTGTGAGAAAGAGAAAGTCACTTTTGTGCAGTGGTCTGAGAACCTGTTTTAAGCTTTTTGTCAGCCCTTGGATATCTCTGAGACCCCTTCACAAACTCCTAGATCCTCCAACAACTTAGAGGGAGGCCTGACCTTCTGACTTCTTAATAAGTGAGATGTTTTAGGACTTTGTGTGTGTGTGTGTGTGTGTGTGTGTGTGTGTGCGCGTGCGTGCGCGCGCGCCGCCTGTGCACGCCGTGTCATTTTATAGGCTGTAATGAGATGCAGCTGTTTCAGAATCTCATTCTGTTCCTGTAATTGCCTTGTATAGCCGTTCCACGGACTTTGAAGTACACCGAAACTGGCTTGCTATTACTCACAGTTTGCCAATATCTCAGTGGTATTATGAGGTAAGTTTCATTTTCACCTTTTATATTATATGTAAACTTGGCAGTGGTAGTGCATGCCTTTAACCCCAGCACTCAGGAGGTAGAGGCAGACAGATGTCTGTGAGTTCGAGGCCAGCCTGGTCTACAGAGTGAGTTCTAGGACAGCCAGAGTTACACAGAGAAACCCTGTCTTGAAAAAAAAAAAATAATCACAAAAAGATTATATGTAAGCCAGCATGGCAAAAAGATCAAGATTCAAGGCCAGCCTGGACTATGTAGCCAGACACTGTCTCAAAATGAAATACCACCACCACCAACAACAACAAAAAGGCTGTGTGGAAGCACCTATTGTTAAAGCAGATTTCCAGGACTGGGAATGTCTTGAGCACTTGCCTGTTGTGCATGAAGCCCTGGAGTAGATCTCCAGCACTGTGCAAAGAGAAAGACCTGTGAACTGACACAAGTGGGCCACTCTAGGCCAGGGAGACGGCTCTGTAGCCAAGTCTGACAACCGTGGAAGGAGAGAGCCACTCGGGGTTGGCCTCCACATGCATGACGCGGTGTGGACACACACTACCGATTTTTTTAAAAATAGAAAGCTATTCTCGCCCTCACTTGTGCACTGTGACATATATACACACATGCGTACACACAGTAAAAGAAAAATTGTAAAGGTTTATTTTTTAACTGTGTGCATATACATGGAGAGGTGTGTGTACACATGAGTGCAGGTGCCTGCAGAGGCCTGATGTTTCGGATCCTCCCTGGAGCTGGATTTACAAACAGTTGTGAGCCACCTGATGTGGTGCTGAGAACTGAGCTCGGGTCCTCTAGTAGAGTAACAAGAGCTCTTAAGAGCTCTCTCCCTCTAGCCCCAATAAAAGGAATCTGTTTTAAAGATTATTTTATGTGTATGAGCGGTTTGCTTGTATGTGTGTGCACCATGTGGATGCCTGGTGCCTGCAGTGGCCAGAGGAGGGCAATGTATCTCCTGGAAGGAGGTACAGAGGCTTGGGAACCGCCATGTGGGTACTGGGAACTGAACCCAGGTCCTTTGCAAGAGTAGTAGCAAGTGTTCTTACCTGCTGGACCTTCTGTTCCACCCCAAAGAAATTTTTGTAGTGATATTCTGATTTCAGGAAGATCTTTTTCCAAGGCTGAGGAGATGGTTCAGCTGTTAAAGTACTTATTACATAATCATGAGGACCTGTGTTTAGGTGGCCTGGGTGTATTGGCATGCGTCTGTAATTCCAGCCTGGGGAGGCAGAGGCAGGCAAATCTATAAAGTTCACTAGCTAGTGAGTCTAGTCTAACCAAACTGGTGAACCCCCGTTTAGTGAAGGATCCTGTCTCAAAAACTAAAGTGGAGAGGGCCAAGGAAGACACCTGAAGTCAGTGTCTGGCCTCCACATGCATTGCGTAGATAGGCATGCCTGCAAGCACACAACTAAAACAGCATGATACTCTCCTGGATTTGGAGGGTGGTTTCTAAGATTTTTTTTTTTTTTTTTCGGTTTTTCGAGACAGGGTTTCTCTGTAGCTTTGCGCCTTTCCTGAAACTCACTTGGTAGCCCAGGCTGGCCTCGAACTCACAGAGATCCACCTACCTCTGCCTCCCGAGTGCTGGGATTAAAGGCGTGCGCCACCACCGCCCGGCTCTTATTTTTATTTATTTATTTATTTTTGGTTTTTCGAGGCAGGGTTTCTCTGTGTAGCTTTGCACCTTTCCTGGATCTCGCTCTGTAGACCAGGCTGGCCTCGAACTCACAAAGATCCGCCTGCCTCTCCCTCCCGAGTGCTGGGATTAAAGGCATGAGCCACCACCGGCCTGGCAAGATTTTTATTTTTAATCATGCATGTACATGGGTTTGTGCATTTAAGTAGGTACCTATAGAGACCAGAAGAGGGCGTCAGATCTTCAGAAGCCGAAGTTATGGGCAATTGTGAGCCTCTTGACTTAGGTATTGGGAACTGAAGTCAGGTCCTCTGCAAGAACAATATGTGTTCTTAACCACTGAGCCATCTCTCTCTAGCCTCTTTTTGTTTCTTTAAGATGGTTTCATGTAGCCCAGGCTGGCCTTGAATTCATTAGCTGAGGATGAGCCCATATATGCAGTACTGGGGATCCCAATATTTTATGCATGCAGACAAGCACTCTATTAACTGAGCTACATCCTCATCTGTTTTATTTTCCCAAGTCTGTGTAGTCCTTTGTACTTAAAAAGCCTAAAAAAACAGTTGTCCCCAGGGAGTGAATTTATTTTTACATATAATATAAATATTTCATGGAAGTGCTGGGGAGCTTTAACTGGTTGTTTTTGCTTGAGGTATCATAGTTTGCACGTGTGGACACCAACTAGGAAAAGTACTATGTAGCCTAGTAGCCTAGAGCTTGGGCTGTGGTTTCAGATTGTGCAGGTTTGATAGGTCTCCTACTTAATGACCATGCTGAGTGATATGTGTCTCCAATTATGAAATGATGCTAATTAAGATGAAACAAATGGGAAGCACTTAGTGCAATCTGAGTACTCAGAACGCATTAATTATTAGCTTATGTATGAAAAGGCAGTCCTCTGCTTTACCGGTTCCTCCTTTCTCTCTGACTGGTCCTTCTTAGTCTCCTTTGCTGACTTTATTTTTACATCCTTAAGAAGCTGAGTTTTGTTTGTGGTCCCTTCCCTTTAAGTCGCTTGTTCTCTCCAGGTGTTTTCACTTCCTCCTAACACCACTACCATTGCCCTAGGGCCACTCTCCCTGCCAGGGCGACTCCTGTGTCTGCGTACTTTACACAGAAGAGGGTCATATAAAGGATGCTGCTGCTTTCTTGTTCTTTCTACCAACAAGAAGGAAAACTAACATGCCAGAGTGCAGTGGCGTGGCAAGGAGGCTCAGCAGGAGATAAGCCTGCACCGGGTGGAGTTGGCCAGGGAGCATCTTTATGCCATCCCAGGAGGGTAGACAGGTGAAAAGTGGATTGTCTATAGAGTCCTCCTTAGTTGTGATTTCACCTTTCTTCACTGACCTCCAATTGGCCAGCTAGTTGGGAAGGACACCAAAGAGACTGTTAATATCTGTTGAGTTAAAAATAGATAGAGAGAGAGAGAGAGAGAGGAGGGAGGAGGGAGGAGAGAGAGAGAGAGAGAAAGAAGAGAAGAGAGAGAGAGAAGAGAGAGAGAGAGAAAGAGAGAGAGAGAAAATTGTAGCCGGGCGGTGGTGATGCATGCCTTTAATCCCAATGGCCCCAGATAGAAACCCTTGGTCTCCAGAGGCCCTCTGTGCCCAGTTTGGAGTTGGTGCAGAATAGGGATGGTGTACAGAGAGACTCTGAGTAGTGTACAGTGGGGTTGACAAAAAACTCAAGGACACTTTGTTCTGGAAAGATGGCCATTTCTTAGCAGCAGCCCATTTCTTTGTTTCCTACTCACCATTTTTAAAGTGTATAAATGTGTCGGTAAAATAAAGTCGAAAGTCTTTACTCCCAATAAAAATATAAGCAGCTCTTTTGGGGGAGATTGAGCCCTGACATTTTTAATTATTGCTAGAACTTATAGATGGGAATGAAGTCTAAATCGACAGTAGAGTTTTTAAAATTACATGGACTTTCCTAAACTTTTTTATTGTCCCTATCCTAGCAAGAAATCATCTCTGAGTATGTTCTGTTGAACTTGTCTATGGAAGTTACAAAGCCTCTACTCTGGTATATACTGTTAAACAGTCATTTTAAAGAAAGAGATTGAAAACAGAACTTGTAGTTTTCTTTCCTCAGGTCAGTGAGTCATTTTGCTTCCATCCTCCATGAGAGGAACTACATGGTAAGTGTAGAAGTTAGTGTTTGGGTTCCTTAGAGACTGAGAGCCTCTGGGTTTACCTGGGATCATCTAAAGATCTGTGTTTTATACCTGCAGGGGGAGGTGAACAGATCATGACTTCTCCAGACTAGCAGTTAACTGTCATTCATAAGCAGAGGGCTAGCCTGGGAATGTGGCTGAGTGTGATAATGTTTGCCTAAATCCAGCCCCTAGGACTTCAAAAAAGAACTTAAAAATAGAAATGAGCAGAGAGCGAGCAAGCATTTTGTCTTGAGTCTTACTTTGGTTTTATTTACCTTTTAATCACAGAGAGACCTTGAACCACAGTCCCCATGATGAACCAGTTAGTATCCAGTGAGCCTGTACTGGACTTGTAGAGAAAGAAGTTTTCAGTGAAAAGAATAACAAGGAGCTGGAGAATTGGCTCTGGTTAAGAGCACTTGTTCTTACAGAGAAACAGGGTTCGATTCCCAGGTCCTACATGGTGACTTACAACTGTCTGTCATTCCATTCCCAGGGGAATCTGACACCCTCTTCAGACCTGCACGGATACCAGGCACACCCCTGATGCACCTACATTCATGCAGGAAAAAGACTCATATACACTTTTAAAATTAAAAAATATATATCTCGCCGGGCAGTGGTGGTGCACGCCTTTATCAGCACTCGGAGCAGAGCAGCGGATCTCTGTGAGTTCGAGGCAGCCTGGCTACAAGTGAGCTCAGAAAGGCACAAAGCTACGCAGAGAAACCTGTCTCGAAAAAAAAAAAAAATAAATATAAATATAATATAATATATATAATATAATATAAATATATATATAAGTGCAAGTACAGAGAAGGAAGATTATGGTTAGAATCTAGCCCTCGATACATGGCCAAGGAATCTCAGGCCTGAAACTCAGAATTCTCCTGCCTCAGTCTTCTCAATGCTAGGATTGTAGGTGTGCATCATGTTCATCATCTTCTAATTCTCCTTACATACAAATAGCTCTGTATAGTT
The DNA here is from genome assembly GCF_004664715.2 of Peromyscus leucopus. Classification (NCBI taxonomy): domain Eukaryota; kingdom Metazoa; phylum Chordata; class Mammalia; order Rodentia; family Cricetidae; genus Peromyscus; species Peromyscus leucopus. The sequence goes on along the minus strand of NC_051063.1, from coordinate 107,722,306 downwards.
AGGGTATTTTAAGTGCAACTTTATTTCATTATGCTTTTTTAAAGATCAGAGAGTGAACAATTTTAAGTATTTATACCTTGTTACTTAGGGTATCTTTTAATTTTGATTTTTTTTTTTTTTTAAATCACAGGCAACTTCAGAGTGGACCTTGGATTACCCCCCTTTTTTCGCATGGTTTGAGTACGCCCTGTCACATGTTGCCAAGTACTTTGATCAAGAGATGCTTACTATCCATAACCTGAACTATTGCAGCTCAAGAACATTGCTTTTCCAGAGGTTTTCTGTCATCGTGACAGATGCACTCTTCATTTATGCTGTTCACGAGTAAGTGGCAAATGTGTGCTGTGTGGACTTGGTTTGTGTGGAAGGTACTGAGAAATTATAGTATTCCTGCTGATTTGCAGGAAACACAACCCTATTCATAGAATAGCAAGTCCTGAAACAGCAGAAACCCAAGTGGAGCCTTAAAATGCCTGAGAGTAATTACAGGGAGCAGACTTGAGAGGTTTTGTGAAGGAATGGGGATAGTTAGGGTTTGGGGTGACGGTATGAGAAGGTGTTGAAAGAACTAATCCACGTAGAATTCCAGGGCCAATTCTCTCACAGTAGTAACTCCACATGCCTTCCTTTCCTTGGCCACTTGCAGAGGCTTTTGTGACCTGCCCTGTTTTGTGGACACGCCCCCACACGGAGTGCACATACATTATGTACACATACCGGTTGTGCTTCACCAGTCTTAGGCAGTTTCCCTTCAGTAAACTCAGAGTATCTTACGGTTGGCCAGAGAGACGGCTCAGTGGTTTAAAGCGTTTGCCGTTCTTGCAGAGGACACAGGTTTAGTGCTCGTGGCAGCTCACAATTGTCTATAACTTCAGATCCAAGGGACCCAGTGCCCTCTTCTGACCTGCAGGAATCAGGCATGCACATTCTACACAGACATACAAACAAGCAAAGTACCTTGTGAGAAGGGCTGGCGTGGTAGCGTACATTTGTGCTCCCATCCCTGTGACGGTGGATACAAGTAGATCCTTGGCACTTGTGACCAGCCTGCTTGGCAAGTTCCAGGCCAGGGAGAGGCTGGTTCTAGGGACTGAACTCAGGTCCTCAAGCTTGCACAGCACGTACTTTTCTGACAAGCCATCCCCCAGCCACTTCCATAAAGGTTTATTGTCATCATCGTCATAGTCTGGGTAGTGAGCAACTATAACTTTGCAGCTCTATTTATTTTTGAGATAGGATCTCACAGTGTAGCCCAAGATTGGTCTAAATGTTTACTCTGTGTGAATATATATATATATATATGTCATGCATGCACATTGGGGGTTGAACCCAGCCAGAGTCTTGCTCTCATTCTTAGCATGTAGCATTTACCATTCTGCTCCTGAGTTACACCTTGCATTTTTCACTCCTTCCCTTCTTTCCTTCCTTCTTCCCCCCCACCCCAACCCCCCTGAAGGTCTTAATGTTGCTCAGGTTGGCCTGAAACTTGCCATGTTGTTGATAATGTCTATTTGTTGGCTTTAGTTTTGTCAAATGAACACTTGTATCTGACCAGCATAACCAAGGAAAAGATGTGGATCCCTGAGGTCAACCATGGATGACATGGACAGTTTGTCAGAAATGGATGGCTGAGAGTAGAAGTATTGTGATGTTGTGATGAAGCTTCAAGTTACTTCTGTTTCTTTCCCGATGTGTTCATGTAGGTGCTGTAAATGCATTGATGGGAAAAAAACAAGCAAAGAACTTACAGAGAAGCCGAAGTTTGTTCTGTCTGTGCTGCTGTTGTGGAACTTCGGGCTGTTGATTGTCGACCGTATCCTTGGTGTACTCTGTGGTGTAACTAATAGGTTGTTCTTTGTATAGTGATGATTATTAAATGTGAACTGCTTTTGAATCGGGGCTTGGTCTGGGTTACTCAACTCCCCAAACTGTGCTCTCTCCAAGTTTACTGGATTCTAGTTATTAAAATACTTTGTGCCTGAGTAGTTAATTTTGAGAACCAATTAAACTATTACTTTTAATTTACTCATTAAGAAAGCATCCACGAATTCTATACTTATTCATAGCACAGTTGATTATGAATCTAGAGTCCTCATCTTCCTTGACGTCCATCCAGATATTCATTTCCAGTACAATGGCTTTTTATCTGGATTAATGCTGCTCTCCATTGCACGGTTATTTCAGGTAAACACAGAAGAACCTCATCAGATTTCCCCTTTTAGTTTTTAGCTTATAAAGATAATGTTGTAGTAGGTGATAGATTTTATTTGATGCACTGTTCAGAATTTCACCATATAGATACTTTTATTGGTACTTCCATAAAGTCTACCTGCTCTTAGGATGATAATTTTCTTTATTTTACAGATGGGAAAATGATATCCTAAAAACTCATTACAGTGTGGCAGGTGTGGATTAGCTCTGTGTTTGGCTGGACTGTTTCTGTCTGGTGGAATCTCCAGAAGAATTTGCTATTTAAATGACTGGTGTTTTTCCATGAGAAGCTTGTAGGTTAGTTAGAATAGTGTGATGGAAATGTGGAATTCGAAATCAAATGACTGATGTTTCTATCTTAGTGCTAATAAAGTATATGGCTCAGATGGGGCTTACCATTGCCATATTTCATTCTTCTCCAATTTCTATGAGGCAGGTAGAATTCAGACTTCTTTTGTGAGAATTGGCTTGGGCTTGTCTGAAGTTTTGTTATCTTAACCAGGATACCTTTACTTCTGTGGATGAAGTACCATATTTATTCCCCTTAGCCTAGCATGGGTAGTGTGCTCTACAGTCTAAGCTGCTTGGAAAACTGAGGTAGGAGGATCCTTTGGACATCGGAACTGAGGGTCAGTCTGGGTGGTGACATAGCAACACCACACTGGAGATAGAACTCAGGGTCTCACACACATTGGCAAGTGCTCTAACCATTGGAGTTTTTCGTTCTTCTTGTTGTTACTGTTTTTGTTTGTTTGATTTTTTTTGTTTGTTTGTATGTTTAGGGTAAGGATGTAGCTTAGTAGTAGAATACTTGCCTAGGATACGCTAGGCCCTGTATTCAATCTCCAGCACAACCCATACACACAAAACAGTTGTTTCTCTCACAACATTATAGATTATATTTATTCATCCTCTGATCCTAGCTCTTCTTTGGCCAGGTTAACTATGTTGCCTCTGGCTTCTTAGAATATAATTTGTTGTTACTGATGACATACCCCATATCTTTTTTCTTTATTTGTTTGTTTTGAGACAGGGTTTCTCTATGACTGCAATGGCTGTCCTGGAACTCACTCTGTAGACCAGGCTGGCTTTGACCTTACTGAGATTCGCCTGCCTCTGCCTCTCAAGTGCTGGGATTAAAGGTGTGCTCCACCTCTGCCCGGTATGACATACCTTGTGTCTTAGTATCAGGCTTGATGCTTACTATGTACCTGATGAAGTAATGATTTCTTTATTACTCTGTCAGTATGTGTATTGTTGTGCCTGTGTGAGTTTATGTGCACCAGGTGTGTACAGGTGCCCACAGATGTCAGAGGGCATCATGCCACTAGAACTAGAGCTACAGGCAGTGGTAAACCATTGTGTCGGTGCTGAGAACAGAAGCCTGGTCCTCTCCAAGGACAGGAAATACTCTTCGCTGCTGATTTATCCCTCCAGCTCCTACTTTGAATTTTTCAAATGTTATTGTAGAAAATTTAAATCTCAGAAATAGAGAAAACATAGTGTAGCATTACATACACATGATCCTTTTTAAATAGAATGATTTGGACAGAACCCTGTCTGTTGTTGGTGTGGTACCCAGCCTTTTCACTTAATGAATCTGAAAGGACTAGCCCTATCAGGAAGTGGAAAACCCTGCCCATGTTGTGTTCATAGTTTGGTTTCATCCCTTACTCATCAATCCAGCATCAATGTAATTGCTTGGTGTCCAGCCCTGTACTTCAGCTCAGATGAGCAGAGCAGCAGTTCCTGCTGAATCTCTCCTGTCAATGGACTGCATTCCTTATAGGAGTTCTATTGGAGAAATTATTTTGGCCACTCCACGTAGTTAAAAGGATATTTATTTAATGACGTAACTCACAAATTAAGTGAAAGGTAGGTCGCAGGGTCTGGGAAAGGTGTATCGCAGTCCAGCGGTGTTCTCTGGAGCTCTGCTCAGTTCACCTCCAATGTTCAGCGTCCCGGCACAGAGAGAGCGCACAAAGAGAGCACTGGCCCATCCAGCTCTCGGGTCTCCAGGCACCTCCCTTGGCCCCGCCTTGTAGGCGTGACAGTTGCCAGAGTCTCAATGGGGGTTGGAACTTCCAGATCCAAGCTGGAATGGCTACCCACTACAGAGTTCCCTGTGGCAGTGAGGTGGATCCCAGGTGCCACATTTCATTGTATTTTTACTGTATATCCATTAAGAAATAGTTCATGGCTGGGCATGGTGGTGTACACCTTTAATCTCAGCAGGAGGCAGATGTAGCTAGAGTTTTCCTGCCTGGCCCATGGTCAGGACAAATCTCTCTCACCTGCCAGTCCCACAGATGCTCAGACCAAGTAAACACACAGAGACTTATATTACTTATAAACTGTGTGGCCATGGCAGGCTTCTAGCTAGCTGTTCTTATATCTTAAATTAACCCATTTCTATTAATCTATGTGCCACGTGGCTCATGACTTACTGGTATCTTAACATCTTCTCATGCTGGCGACTGGCAGTGTCTCTCTGCCTCAGCCTTCCACTTCCCAGCATTTTCCTCTCTCCTTGTCCCACCTATACTTCCTGCCTGGCTACTGGCCAATCAGTGTTTTATTTATTAACCAATCAGAGCAACATATTTAACATACAGAACCTCCTACAGCACTTCCCCTTTTCTTTTTTTCAAAAAGGAAGGTTTAACTTTCACATAGTAAAATTACAGATAACAAAATAATTATCAAGCAAGAATTATAATTAATCACATTTCAGTACAAATAAAATATCACCACAGGTGGAGGCAGGCGGATCTCTGAGTTCAAGGCCAGCCTGGTCTACAGAGTGAGTTTCATGACAGACAGAGAAACCCTGTCTCAGGGGGAAAAAAAAAGAGAAAAATAGTTATTGGGCTGGAGAGATGATTCAACAGTTAAGAGCACTGGCTGCCCCTCCAGAGGATCTGTCTTCAGTTCCCATCACCACATGGCAATTCACAACCATCTGTAATTCCAGTACCAGGGGATCCAGTGCCCTCCTCTGGCTTCTGCAGGCACTGCACACATGTGCACAAACATGCAAGTAAAACACTAATAACAGAGAAATGCTTAAACATTTTAATAGTTATTATTTTGCTGGGTGTGGTAGAACATAACATGGTAGTCCTAGTACTTAGGAGGCCCTGTGGATGGAGGATTGTTTGAACTCAAGAGTTTGAGACCAACCTGAACAACATAGCAAGACTCCAATTTTTTGTTTGTTTGTTTTTTTAAAGGTTTCTACTTTAAAAATAGGTGGGCTTTGTCTTTTTTCTTTTTGAGAATAATTTTAGCTGCACAGAAAAGTTAGACGAATAGTTTTAAGTCCTCACTCGTTTCCCTCAGTGCTACCTTCTTAAACAACTGTTCTCCAAGGCTAAGAAAGCAGCATTGGTTAATTTGATTTTCATCAGCTTTTCTGTTAATGTTTCCTTCTGTTCTAGGATCCACTGCAGGATACTACCTACTGCATTCCGTCCACCTGGAATTTGAAGTGACACATTCCCCTTTCTGTCTCCTAGAAAAGGCATATGGAAGGGGCGTTTCTCTTTGCCGTTCTCCTACATTTCAAGCACATCTACCTCTATGTCGCCCCAGCCTATGGTATCTATCTACTGCGATCTTACTGTTTCACTGCAAGCAAAGCAGGCAAGTCTTAGCAGTGGTAGCAAAAGCCTTCTTGTCTTCCTTGCAGCTTACACTGTTACTACGGAGCACAGCAGGTGTCTCCTGGGTCCTGACCTGTAAACCCTTCACTATCCACAAAGAGAACAGTGTGTGCCCAGGCATGATGGCACACACCTGATCCCAGTACGAGGGAGGCTGAAGCGGGAGGACATTTGGGCTGTGTGTTGAATCCCCACGGATTGTTGAATCCCCGTAAATGCTCCTGGTAATATGGCTTTCCTCTTCCGTAGATGGCACTGTCCGATGGGGCAGCTTCAGCTTTGTCCGTGTTATTTCCCTGGGACTGATTGTTTTCCTGGTTTCTGCTCTTTCCTTGGGCCCTTTCATAGCCTTGGTAAGACATTTTATTTGATTTTTGATTTTTGCTTTTTGAATAGTAATGTAAGTCATTGTTTTGTTGTTTAGAAAGAACAATAGAGTAGGGAGTGTGTGAAGCAGCTGTAAAAGCTCCTTCCTTACTTTCCTGCCAAAGGTAAGGTAGGTGTTCTTTGCACATTTCTGTGCAAGTTCAAGTAGCATGAAACTGTGGTTACACTAGAGAATTAGTTCTCATTGTGGATTCTACTTAAATGCACCGACTTATTAACATTGCTAGCCTCTCAGAACAGTCCTTTGGCAGTCCTTTGTACACAGTAAATGCTGTAAAGTGCCTGGGACAGATGTCCAAATATTTTTTCTCTCTTGCTCCACACCCCGAAATCAGTTTTTTACTCCCTGTTAAGATGGAGGAACACCACATCTAATATGGTGTTCCCTACTCCCCAGCACTTCAGCAGGCTTAGATGGACCACATCCTGTGCTCTCCCTGCCCCTTGTACATTTTGTTGTACTTCCTAGTAGAATGGATGGGTATTCACTGATTTCTATGTGTTTTCTCACTGGCCGGTTGAAAAGGTCAGGCAAAGAAAGGTCTGTGACCTGATTGGGATCATCCACTTGTAGAGACAAAGACTGGAGCCCAGACTGCTGACCTTTCTGTGCACCGTGCCACAGGCAGATTTCCCGGTCTGTTTCAGAATTTGGAAAAAGTTGATGGCTGTTTAATTGGTTTCATTTCTCCTTTTCAACAGAACCAGCTGCCACAAGTCTTTTCCCGACTCTTTCCTTTCAAGAGGGGCCTTTGCCATGCCTACTGGGCTCCCAACTTCTGGGCTTTGTACAATGCTTTGGACAAAGCACTGGCTGTCATTGGTATGATACCCCGCTCCTTCACTTAGACTATGAGTACTGAAAGTACTAGTCCTATCAGGAGGGGAAACACCTGCCCGTGTTTTGTATTTGGATGTGTGTTCTGGACTACTTGATCTCCAGCCCTGCACTTCAGCTCAAGATGAGCAGAGCTGAATTGCTTGAGACCAAGTCTTTTGTGCAGTAAGCAGACTGCATTACTTACAGACATTCCTTATAGCAGTGTGGCTGTAGATGTTTTCCTTGGGTAAATAGATAAAATATTTAGATGCTTTTTAAGGATTATCTTTAGTTTTTTGGGTTTTTTTTGTTTTGTTTTGTTTTGTTTTTTTTTGTGTGTGTGTGTGTGTGTGTGTGTGTGTGTGTGTGTGTGTGTGTGTGTGTAGAGGGTGTACACTTAAGTGCTGGTACCACAGAAGCTAGAGGCTTGGATCCCCCTGGACCTGGAGTTATGTTCTTATAGGAAATTGATATTTTGTTTACTTATTTATTTTTAGAAGTCATAATTTGGTTTCATCCCTTACTCATCAATCCAGCATCAATGTAACTGTCATCTTACAAAGTAACTTCAAACATTTGTATTTTGAAAAGCTGTTGTCCATTTAGCTTAGTGTGCAGTACAAGGCCTAATTACCCTGCCTGAGTCAGGAAGCTGCTGTACCTTACCTTGGGTACCTGCTCCCCGAAGATGCTTACACGGAAAGTTAGTGTCAGATTCAGAAACTCAGGGAGTAGCCGTGAATTTCGAGGTAAAATCGGGAGCTGGGGACGAATTCAGCTAGTAGAGTGCAAACCCTAGTTCTGCCTCCTGCGTGGTGGGCACACGCCGGTGTGGTGGGCACACCTGCAGTCCTGCTCCTGTGTGGTGTGCACAAGCCGGTGTGGTGGGCACACCTGCAGTCCGCATTCAGAAGGTGGAGGTAGGAGGATCAGAAGTTCAATCATTTCTCATTGGGTTGACTACATGAGATCTTGTCTCAAAAAAGAGGAGAGGTGGCTGGGTATGAGGATATATACCTGTAATTCCAACACTTGGGGTGCAGAGGCAAGAGTCAGGAGTTCAAAACTAGCCTGAGCTACATGAGACTGGTTCTCAAAACAAAACAACAAAAAAGGAAAAACAGAACCAGAAACTGAAGGGGAAAGGAGTAAATAGAAAGTACACTTAGTAGGCTACGTCCTTCCCACATCACTGCCTTTCGGTGGCAATAGAAAGGGCTGTGTAGGTGCGCAGGCTGTCTGGACTGCATGGGTTTACACTGGAGTTCTTTTGGGGTGGGGCTTGCATCGATGTTCTAGGCTCGGTGCATCTGACAAGTAATTACTGAGTTTCTGTGTTTGGGCATAGCAAGAACTCGGAGTCCCTTCTGTGTCTTCGGGACATAGTAAGGTAGAGAAGGTAAGCACACACACAGCCCTCAAGAACCCGAAGCAGCTTTGCCTCTTGACTGAGGAACCCTCTTAGTCGGCAGATGGTGAGTCAGTCAGAGGGAGTTGTCTGAGCAGAGGTATGCTGAGCACTCACACTTGGTCTGTTGTGACTAAGCCACATTCGGGCACAGGAGACTGGAGGGCTAGAAAGGGGACAGACACTGAAGGCTGCTGTATGCAGGAATGTGAACTTAATACCACAGGAAATGAAAGGCTCCAAGTTTGCATCATTTCAGCGGTGGAGAGGATTGCTGCTCAAATGCTGCCTGCCCACAAGGTTCCTGTAGGCTGCACAAATAGCTTGTTCCAATTTTAGTCTGTAGCTATAGATTATCTTCTGAAACCAGAAAGAAGCATGTACCGGAGACAGCACAGCACAGACTTAAACCATGAAATCCAGCTGTGAACAGCCATAGTAAGATTTAGTAGCCTTTTAAAACTGTTACTCAAAGTTGACTCCTAAGATAGGGAATCCTGTTGATTAAAGTAAAATGTCTGCTTATTCTAGGTTTGGAATTGAAACTTCTTGATCCCAACCAGATCCCCAGGGCCTCGATGACAAGCGGTTTGGTTCAGCAGTTCCAGCACACAGTTCTTCCCTCAGTTTCCCCGCTGGCAACCCTCATCTGTACACTGATAGCCATACTGGTAAGAATTGGCAGGTGGTACCCACTTATGGATTCTTCCTCTTCCTATCACAGTCCTGACTGAATTTTGGCTTTGAAGCTTTTCCAACTGCAGGATAAATTCCATGGCTGAATTCCTGCAGACTGGAGTATTGCCTAGCAATTCTCAGGAACTTTGAACATAGTGAGGGAAGATTACCAGAAAAGCCTCGGGGAGAGTCTTGCCAGTGGCTGTTTAAGCCATCTGTCCATCCTGGCAGGAGGAAAAAGAAAAGCCCAAGTAGGAGGCATGGAGCATGCTGTGGAGAAAGAGGAAATCTCTGTGGCAGAACATCCAAGCTTTGTTTTGTTTTTCTCATCCTTGGCTAAGTGATCAAATGTGTCTGGAGAGCAGGATATTTTGTGTTGATGGTGGTAATGAATTGAGAGGAAGAGCGGTTCTCACACATCTGATGAGAGTCTGCTGCTGTGAAGCCAGGCATGGTGGCACAAGGCTGTGATCCCAGCTCTGGGGAGGTGGAGGCAGGAAGATTGCTCCTTGGGGACCAATCTGAGCTACATAGCAAGACTTTGTCTTAAAAACAAAAAACAAAAACAAACCAGAAGCAGCAGCAGCTGGTGTGGGTCAGCTGTTGTCAGAGCCTCCCTCACACCCGTCAGTGCTTGGTGACCAGCTTTGGGATAGTTTTGGTAGGATAATTACACATTAGCTTTAATTTTGGTTTCTAGATGATCGAAATCTCTTGGCAAGACACCTGACCCATTTAATTGTGTGGCAGTACTAGTATGCAGGTTTCTAAGTTCTGCTGATCTACTTATTCAAAGATTTTAGCTGATGTTTAAAAAATTCTAGCACCTCAGCCTTGGGGCTAGGGCAGTGGTTCAGTGAGTGAGAACGTGATGTGCAAACACGAGGATCTCAGATCCTCAGCCCCAGTGATAAAAACTGCCAGGCATGGCTGCACACATATGCGTGTGTTTAACCCAGCAGTGTGGAGAACAGAGACAAGAACGTGGCTGGCGTTTGCTGACAACCAGCCTAGCTCTAGGTTCATGAGAGACTCTGTGTCAAAGGAATAACGCAGTGATAGAATGCACGGTACCCAACATCCTCCTCTGACTGCCTTGTGTGCATATGTCCTTACCCCACACAAGTGTGAATAACACAGTGATAGAATGCACGGTACCCAACATCCTCCTCTGACTACTTGTGTGCATATATATACCCTAGCCGTACACAAGTGTACACACATGCATAATGCAAGAAAGAGAAAGAGAAATAAGTAAAATATAAACAAACAAACATAAAATCTCAGCTTTGTAAGCTGTGTATATAGAGGGCAGTGGCTTTATTATTGTAAATTTCACTGCAGCTCACAAAACTGGTAAAATCTAATGCACTAGCCCCAAGATAGCTATGAATTTTTAGTTTGACCTAGTAAGTTCAATGAATATTACCTAATTATACAGATAGTAAGTTGTTAAATTTTACATCCCAGAACTTATCATTTATTAATTTGGATAGGGTTCATTTTGATGAAGTAAATAACACACTCCTATGGTCTTGTATTTTCTTTTGTAAAGCTAGCTTTGGGGGACTGCACAGAGTGCTGGGTTATGCTGTGAAGTGGAGAAGCCCCTAGTTGTGCTGTATTCAGACATGACACAGACTGTTTACCTGTGCCTTGCTTCTGCAAAGCTGACTTTAAATGACACTGAAACTCTGTCTTTGCCTGTTGTTTCTAGCCCTCTATTTTCTGTCTTTGGTTTAAACCCCAAGGGCCCAGAGGCTTTGTCCGATGCCTGGTTCTTTGTGCCTTGAGTTCCTTCATGTTTGGCTGGCATGTCCATGAAAAAGCCATACTCCTTGCGATTCTCCCAATGAGGTAAGCAGATAGCTCAGCGAGTCGCCATGTTTCACAGTGTCTTATTTTGTGCTGTTCTGGTCCTGTCTAGTGGGGTGGGATAGGCGAGGGCTAAAGAATGAGGATGATGGGTTGATTGGCTTGGATCTGCAGACCTGTGAGGGGTCTGAGATGTGCAAAAATCCATACATTGTTTCTATATATTTGGTGAGTAAATACCATAATAGGTCTGGGTATTGGATGGGAGCGTGGCTTGGGAAAGGCTGGCACCCTTGGCATCATTAGATCAGTAAAAATAAAGCCCTGGGATTCCCTGTTCCGTGTTGTTAGTCAAGTAAGGACCGAGCATTACAAAAATGTCTCCACGTGTGTCTACATTAGACTCTCCAGAGCTGTTTGTTTCTTTCTTATTGGTTTACATGCTTTATTTTGAACTGCTCAGCAACCTTTAGGGTGATTAGAATGAATTAATGTAATCCATCTTAGAATCTGCAGAAATCAGGGATCTGAGAGCTTATGACTTACCAAGTTACATAGCTAAGCCTACTTTGGTGGCACATGCCTGTATTCTCCAGTACTGAGGAGGCTGAGACACGAGGATCATGAGTTCAAGGCCATTCTGGCCTATCTACCAAGATGCTGTCTTAAAAACTAAGTCACAAAGCTGGCAAGGCACAGTCAGGACTTCAGCCTGGCACGTGTGACACATGCTGCTGAGGTCTGTGATCCTCTCACTTGTCTCACTTCTTTTTTTTTTTTTAGATTTATTTATTTATTATGTATACAGTGTTCTGTCTGCATGTATCCCTGCAGGCTAGAAGAGGGCACCAGATCTCATTACAGATGTTTGTGAGCCACCATGTGGTTGCTGGGAATTGAACTCAGGACCTCTGAGAGAGCAGTCAGTGCTCTTAACCGCTGAGCCATCTCTCCAGCTCCATCTCACTTTTTTTAGTGTTTGTTTTTTTTTGGTTTTGTTGCTATTGTTGTTTGAGACAGGGTTTCTCTGTGTGGCCCTGGCTGTCCTGGAACTCACTCTGTAGACTGGCCTCAAACTCAGAAATTCCCTTGCTTCTGCCTTCCGAGTGCTGGGATTAAAGGTGTGTGCCATGCTCAGTGCTTTTTGTAAAAGTACTGTAAATGGAACAGTGTCTACTTGACACCTCGTTAAAATCCAGTACATAGATAAGAATGGAATCTGCCTCTTTCTATTTTTGACGGTTTTCTCAAAGTAAGAGAAATCATTTAAACTATGATCAGTGTCATATCTTTGGAACCACAGACCTTCCAGTATAGCAGACTCTAGTCTGAACTCACACTGCAGGTCCAGGGATTATCCAAAAGATTAACTGTAGGTTTGGAAGTGAAATTCTTGAGCACAATTTCTTTGACTCTCCCCTAAGCAACTCCCAATCCTACATTCGCTTCTTTGAGGAAGGCAACTCAACAAAGCAAGCTCTCTTTCTCTCTCTCTCTCTCTCTCTCTCTCTCTCTCTCTCTCTCTCTCTCTCTCTCTCTCTCTCCCCCCTCCTCCCCCCCCCTCCCTCCTCCTCCTCTCTCTCTCTCTCTCTCTCTCTCTCTCTGTGTGTGTGGGGGGGTGTCTTACTCCCCTATTCTCTTTGGAACATTTTGCAAGCAATATTAATTGCTTTAAAAACAACACCCAGGGGCTGGAGAGATGGCTCCGCCTTCTGGAAGACCCAGCTCAGTTCCCAGCACCCACTTGACATTATAACTCTGCTTCCAGGGGATCTGTGCCCTCTGACTTCCATGGAACCAGGCATGCATGCACACAGTCACAGACATGCGTGTGTGCACACAAACATACTGTGGGTATGCAGAAAGCACACACATGCAGTAAACAAAGCTTTGGAAAAACTTTTTAAAACAAACACAGCCGGTTCTCATTTGAGTTGGACTTGTAACCGAATGAGTGTTTATTTTATAGGAGATTATCAGTGTTCATTTATAAAGGGATTGTCGGGGTTTATAAAGGGATTATCGGTGTTTATTGTCGCCAGTCCTAAAAATAATAATAGACTTTTTATTTAAACTGTGCAATCACATTTCAGTTGTGTTAAGGAATCATTGTAAGACTTTTTACTTTTAGCCTTTTGTCTGTGGAAAAAGCAGGAGATGCAACAATTTTTCTGATTCTGGCCACAACAGGACATTACTCCCTCTTCCCTCTGCTCTTCACTGCCCCAGGTAAGCAGCTTCCTACTAGGAAGATGTGTTGGTCACCAGGCCCTTTCCATCCAGGTCTAAAAGCCAGTGCGCTCTAACTTAAATATCCGGGAAGTCTTCTGGAAGAAGAGACTTTTGTTCTTTCTCATAAATAAAACTTGTAGTTTGCCCCTAGTTTTAAGTATATTTAGTTGTCTCAGAAATGGTTAGCTAGGTGTGATGGCACTTAGGAGTTAGAGGGAAATGGATCTCTGGGAGTTCAAAGCCAGCCTGGTCTACATAGAGAGTTCTGGGCCAGCTAGGTTATGTAGAGAGACCCTGTCTTAAAGGAAAAGAAAGAAAAGAATATTAGCAATGTCCATGTGCTATTTTGTCATCTGTGTTTTTTTGTCTTTTAACAGAACTTCCCATTAAAATCTTACTCATGTTACTATTCACCATTTATAGTATCTCATCTCTGAAGACACTCTTCAGGTAATGTTAAAAGCACATTTAAGGTTCTATTCCCTTTTGTGAGATATTTGCTCTTAAATGGTCAAAGAGGATTTAAATATATTTTCAAGTTGGGACTGGGGTGATGGTTCACATGGTAAGCTTTCTGTGTAAGCAGGAGGGCTGGAGTTCAGATCCCCAGCACCCATAGAAAACAGGCACCATGTGCACCTGTAATCAGTGCCAGCACTGGGTAGGCGGAGACGGCATTTCAGTCTTGCTGGCCAGTCAGTATAGCCAATCCATGATGCCCAGGTTCAGCAAAACACTGATTCATTCTCTCTGTCTCTCTGTCTGTCTCTCTGTCTTTCTCTCTCTGTGTGTGTGTGTGTGTGTGTGTGTGTGTGTGTGTGTGTTCGTTCCAGTCTCAAGAGCGCTGGCTGCTCTTCTAAAGAACCCATGTTTGATTCCCAACATCCACGTGGTGACTCAAAACTCTGTGTAACTCCATCCCAGGGATGCAACCCTTTTTTCTGGCCTCCACTGGCACCAGGAATACACATAGCGAGTGCACAGACATACATGAAGGCAAAACAGTCAAACACATAGAATGAATAATTTTAAAAATAAGAGAAGCAGTTATGAAGACACCTTACTTCTACCTGTGGCCTCCACGTGTGTATATTCAGCGTATGCACAGAAGTGCACACAAATAATCATTACTCATTTATTCCTGCACACCAGAAGAGTGTGCCATATCTCATTACAGATGGTTGTGAGCCACCATGTGGTTGCTGGGAATTGAACTCTGGACCTCTGGAAGAACAGCCAGTGGTCTTAACCTCTGAGCCATCTGTCCAGTCCCACTAATTTATAACAATAATGTAACTTATAATACTTGATAAGTAGAGGGAGAAATTCCCCCAACCCTTTCCTTCTGACATGACAGCATACATTGTATCCTTAGTATGGGAGGTTATGTGAAGAAGACTACCTAGCTTAAAACCTTACTTGAAAACCAAAGAACAGAATATGAGATAATTTGTTATGGATAAGGTTATATAGCTACAGATACAAATGGAAAAAACTAAAATATACTTACACTGTGTAAAAAGTTATTAGAAAATTGTGGTCAGAATTTTTTTACCTTCTAAACTGTGTACTATGATTCCTATAATTTTTTGGACTGGAGAGATGGCTCAGCAGTTAAAAGCTAGGCTCACAACCAAAACTCTAAGTTACTTACATTGACCAGAATGAAGCGTGTTTTTAGAATCCCTGTTTCCGTGTATGTTTTCACTCTACCGTCACAATGCCCAGACCCTGTCTGCCCTCTCAATACAGATCTAATTTGTCTGAGCAGCATGGGTAATGTAGCGATTAAACTGTTGAGGTCGTGGAGTGAGTGCCATGGCATACTGTGTTTTCTACATGGGAAACGCCAGTGCAGTCTGACTTCAGTGCTGGCTGGAGGAGTGTGGGTGGGATGAGACATCAGCTGGCAATGTTTGCTGACTAGATTGGCTCATCTAAAATCAGACTTCTCTCCTTCAGAAAAGAAAAGCCTCTTTTGAATTGGATGGAGACTGCCTACCTCCTCGGCCTGGGGCCTCTGGAAGTCTGCTGTGAAGTCATATTCCCTCTCACCCCTTGGGAGCGGAAGTACCCCTTCGTCCCGCTGTTGCTGACCTCAGTGTACTGTGCAGTGGGCGTCACGTACGCCTGGACCAGGCTCTATGTTTCAGTGCTGACTGGCTGTCTTGTCGGCAAGACAAAGAAGCAGTGACTACAGAAGTGTGGGTGGAAGCCAACAATTACGTCATGGGATAGTAATCAGCACTTGAAGGAAGTTGCCAGAAGCAGGATCTATTTATTCAGTAGATCTGTTTAAGGACCATTCTGCCACACTTGGCCTTGCCCTGCCTAGCAACCCGATTGTTTCCATGGTGAGAAGCCACTTGCCCTTTCTAAGCAGCAAAACACATTTGAGAAAGCTCTCACTTTCCTTTGTTAAAATAGTCTACTGTGCCCACTGAAGGTGAACCAGGAGGTGATTAACAGCTTAATTTTCTGTAGCCGGTACTGACCTGTGTTAGGAAATAATGCATAATTAGATTCTATACCTAAGGAAAAATAAATAAATAAAGTGCCATTTTATATTTATGCATAAAATATCAAAATGTTTTGGGTCATTACCGAGTCTTACATTTCTTTTCCTGTTGTCGTGCACACGGGCAGGTGGTGTATTGTCTCTGTTCTGTACACCTTGTTCCAGGAGCGTTGTTCGCATTGAAATGATACCGCGATGACACTCGGCAAGCCGGGAGATGCTTGATGCGCGGCTTCGGCAAAGCCACAGACGCCAGCCCACAGTAAGAGCCTCTCGTCATTTCTCTCACGCCCTGCAGCTCGGATAAGGATGCCGTCTAACCCTTCCTCTTGGGACCACACTGGAGTGCCTTCAGTTCTTCTCCCTTTATTTAGTGTTTTTTTTTAAGACTTGTTTATTTTTATTTCATATGTGCCTATACCTGTGTGTGTATATGTATACCACATGTGCGTTTGGTGTCTAAACCAGAAGAGGATGTTGAATCCCCTGGAACTGGAGTTGCAGGTGGTGTGAGCCACATGGTCTGGAAGCTGAAAACCAAACTTTGGTCCTCTGCAAGAGCAGCCATTGTTCCCAACCAATGAACCATCTCTCCAGCCCCCTTTTCTCCCTTTTTTTGAGGCTACTACATATACACGCCATCTAGGTCCTTAGTTTTCCTACCGTGTGCTACACACTCAAATTCAGCCAACACTAGCTGACACAGGAACTTTTAAACGTTGTATTTATCCATTCTCCACTACAGAACCAAGAAAGTCCAAAGTCAGTGTCGTCTTGGCGTGCTGATCCAGTCCTGTGCATTGTCTGTTGTTTCAGCGGTAAAGATGGCGATTGTGCCAAAGGGGAAGGAAGGCATGCCTCTAGCTTCCCCATCCCCTCCGCACCGTGTGCTCAGTCCCAGCATCACACACAAAAATAATAACCTGTTTTGTTTGCATATATTTATATATGTGTATGTAAATAGTAAACCTAGTACAGCGTAGTGATTTTGTGGGTACTGTGGTTGAACTCCAATTACTTAGTAGCAAGCACCTTAACTCACTGAGCCATCTCGAAAATTATTTAACCATTCTTTACCATGGTGTCTTTATCTCTAAAATGATTGTATAAAAGAAGACTTGAAACTTTGGTGGGGGGTGAGGGGTATGGTTAAGACAGTCTCTTTGTGTAGCCCTGGCTGGCCTGGAACTTAATATGTAGACCAGGCTAGCCTTGAATTCACAGAGCTCTGCCTGCCTCAGCTTCCTGAGCGATGATATTATAGCCATTTGCCACTGTGCCTGGCCCAGCCTGAAATGTGTTTTAAATGTTCGGTGTTTATCAGTTGCTGTTTATCTGAGTCCTCTATTCTCCTCTTCCTTTCCATCTCCCACATATGCTCCCGCTGTCTCGGGTCTGCTACCATGAATAGCTGTAATACTTTTACCTGTTTTCCTCAGCTCACACAAGAGAGTCTAGACTTTCGGCACAGGTCCCAACATTTAGGTAGAGGCCAGAGGATCAGAAGTTAAAGGGCATCCATGGCTACATAGTGAGGTTGAGGCCAGCCTGAGCTACATGAAAATCCTGACTCAAATAAAACAGCAAAATAGGGCTATCAAGTTGATGGTAAAGGTGTCTGCCACAGACCCCGCCACCTAAGTTCTGTCGATCCCCAGAAGTCATGGACGGCAAGAGTGACTCCTGAAAGTTTCCCTCTGACCTCTGTATGTGCCATGTGAAACACACAAACAAATATAATTTAAAAACAAAACAGTCAGGCATGGTGGCTCACACCTTTAATCCCAACACCGGAAGGCAGAAGCAGGAGGATCTCTTGAGTTCAGGCCAGCCAAAGCTACGTAGGAAGCCCTTGTTCGTCTCAACAACAACAACAAAAACACTACTATAAGCTAACACAAGAAACCAAGTGTACCACCACCATTAAAAAAACCTAAAACTGCAAGTTTTTTTTATTCGTTTGTTTTTGAGGCAAGGTCTGTCCCTGGCTGTTGTGGGTTCCCTATGTAGACCAAGCTGTCTTTGAACTCACAAAGCTCCTCTTGTCTCTGCCTTCCAGTGCTGGGATTAAAGGCGTGTGCCACCATGTCTGACTTGTGTTTTCTGTGTGTGCATGCATATGTGTGTGTGTGTGTGCAAGAGAGTGGGTGCGTGCACGCACGCACACACCTGGCATGATCAACTTGGATTCCATGCCAGTGCAAATTAAATTACGGTTTGTAGACTTGCTCTGAAGGTGCAGAGAGAGAGGCCCGCCTGCTGTGGGGATTTCCTGAGCTTGCAGAACAGTACAAGCTTCTCCCCACTCCCACCAAAGCAAGTGCGCTTTGGTCTATTTTTTTTTTTTTTTTTTTTTTTTTAATTTTCTTGAAATTAAAATACATTGTTTCCCTCTTTTTTTCTTCCCTCCCTCCAGCCCCTCCCACATACCCCCACAATCAAATTATGACCTCTGGCCTCAATTTTTTTTGCTTTGTTTTTGTTGTTTTTATTTACTTGTGTGTGATTATTTTGTCTGCATGCATGTCTGTGCACATCTGTGTACCACTGCATGCTGGTCTCTGTCAGTTGTCACACACACACTCCTAAATGTGTAAATATATGTGTGTCTGCCCATGTAATGTTACTTGTGTGGCTGTTTTCAGGGATTGACCATTTGGTATTGGATAACCCACTGGTGCGCTCTTCCTTGAGGAAAACTGTCCTCTCCACTCTCAGAGTTCGTTAGCAGTCTGCAGTTCTTGGTCTGGGCTTGGGGACTGTGAGATTTACTCTTTCCGTGTTAACATGTCTGTGGGTGTCCCCTGGTTCAGGGCTCATTTAGGTGGCCATGTTGATGAGACATCATGGGTGTAGCTTCCCTGACGTTTCTAGAAGACATCTCCCAGCAGGCCCCTGTTCCTCTGGCTCTCACAATCTGCCCCCTCCTCCTCCAAGTTCCCTGAGCCTCAGGTGTAGGGGTTGCGCTGGCGATGCTTCGGTTGGTGCTGGGCTCCACACAATGATCTGTTGTCAGTATTTAACTCAAAAAAAAAAACAAAACCAGGAATACACCTTTGCCACCAACACAGACCAGTCCCTAGACTCTCGTACCCGGAATATTCTTTTCCGGGCACTGTACCCCGCTAGCATTCGTACTTTTAAACTTGGCAGAGAGTGGGTGCTCACCCTCTTGTTTGTGTTCTGGAATATTTGTCTAGGCAAAGATGTGTTGCATTTGCGTTAATTTAATAAAGTTAACCTGGGCTCAGAGAGACGGGGTCAGCAACCAGTTGACAGGGGCAGCAGGGAGGAGCCTGGCGTGGTTTTCAGTCGGGGCAGCGTGGAAGGAGAGTGACTTCCGGTCGCCGCTCAGAGGGAAGGTCAGCCAGCTGCTACTCTAACTGTCTGAGCTCGCAGGGTTTCGCCCTAGCCTTTGAATCTTGAGTTTTATTAGCTAGAGATTTAGTTAAAGCTACTTTTGGAGGCAGCAACAAGACCATGGGGGTGGGGAGGATTTCCCCCAGGCTGTGGCCTTAGTAGCAAGCTGCTCGTGGTTTAAAGCACACCCACCATGAGGAAGGTAAAGCAGCAGTTTCGTTTTCTTTTGAGACACGGTCTCACTATGTAGCCCTGGCTGTCCTGGGATTCTCTGTGTAACCAGGCTGGCCTCGAACTCACAGAGATCCACCTTCTGACATCCACCCCCACACATATACACAAAAATAAAATGTAACTTTAAAAAAATTAGGGCTGGAGAGATGGCTCAGAGGTTAAGAGCACCGACTGCTCCTCCAGAGGTCCTGAGTTCAAGTCCCAGCACCCACATGGTGGCTCACAACCATCTGTAATGAGATCTGGCGCCCTCTTATGTATACATAATAAATAAATAAATCTTTAAAAAAAAAATTAAAGCTGGGCATGGTGGCAGAGACAAGACCTCAGGAAAAAAAATGTTAGGAGTGTGGGGGGCGGTCAGTAAAATGATGGGCTCAGCAGTTAAGAGTGTATACTGCTCTTCCAGAGGACCTGAGTTCAGTCCCCAGCACCCGCAGTGGGTGGCTCACAACCACATATAATCCCAGCTCCAGAGAATCTGATGCTGTCTTCTGGCCTCAGTATATGCGCTCACATGCACATACTTTCCCCACCACCTACACACACACACACACACACAATTTAAAAATAAAATAGTTTATACTTGGGCATTGTGGCACATGACTGTAATCTCAACACTTGAGAGTTAGAGTTGGGAAGATCCAGAATTCAAAGTCAGCCTCAACTACATAGCAAGTTTGAGGCCATCTTGGGGAAATATGAGAACCTGTCTTAAAACACAACAATAAAAATGACACACAAAGAAAAGGCAGAGTTTGTCCAGGTTTCACACCCAGTTTATGTGGTGCTCAGGGTTGAACCCAGGGCCTTGTGCTCCATCTCCAGCATCACTGGTATATTTGCTTATCCAAAGAACTCTGTTGTAGCAAGTCTTTCTCTGTACTGCCAGCTCCCAACTAACAACATGGAGACTTATTAATTATGAAAGCTTGGCCTTAGCTTGTCCCACTAGCTCTTATAACTTAAGTTCACCCATTTATTTTAATCTACCATTTGTCACGTGCCTCCTTACCTTAGGTCTCTACGGCTCGTGCCGCTTTCTCCGAGTCTGGCTGGTGACCACCTTTCTTCTTCCCCAAGTCTTCTCTGTCCCCGGAAGTCCCACCTAACCCCTTCCTGCCTAGCAGCTGACCATTCAGTGCTTTATTAAACCGATCACAGTGACACATCTTCACACAGTGTAAAGGAATATTCTGCAATACTCTGTCCCTGAACAGATTACCAGGTACACTGTGTAGCTCACAGATGGAAAAGGGGGGGGTGGTGGCTGGGAGATGTACTGATACAGGACCTTTGTTTGTACATGCAAGGAGTTTGGACTTCAGGCCTGGTTCATTAAGCATTTTAACAGTATTGTTTGTGAGCCTGGAGAGATGACTTGGTGGTTGAGAGTCCATATTATTTTTGCAGAAGATCCTAGTTCAGTTCCCCAGCTGATAAACTGCTTGTGAGTATTCCAGTTCCAGGAATCCAGTGCCCTCTTCTGGCCTCCATGGGCACTTACACACACACACACACACACACACACACACACACACACACACACACAATTAAAAATAAAATAAAATCCAGTCTTCCTAAGAGTGCGCAGTAGGGTTGGTCGGTGGGTTGGCCAGCCTGTTGGCTGTGAATTGCCAGACTAGGCCCGAGACTGGAAGTGACATGGAGGTGGGGACGGCAGCCGCGGGCCGACTGCACTCTGTTCATGGGCAACCCGAAGACCAGGGTGACAGAGGAGCTCCTCTTCGAGCTGTTCCACCAGGCTGGGCGAGTCATAAAGGTGAAAATCCCAAAAGATAAAGATGGCAAACTGAAACAGTTTGCATTTGTGAATTTCAAACACGAAGTGTCTGTTCCTTACACCATGGATCTTCTCAATGGAATCAAACTTTTCGGGAGGCCTATCAAAATTCAGTTTAGATCAGGAGGTAGTCACGCCTCTCCGGATGCCACTGTGTCATATCCCAGCATCATGTAGGAAATTAAAGCCCCACCTCCACATCTCCTAACAGCTATGAAAGGACGGTGGGTAACATAACTCCAGCAGCACAGATGGTCCAGAGGTCCTTCTCTTCTCCAGAAGAGTATCAGCAGCAAGCAGTGGTGAACAATGTTTTCAGACAGATGTCATGTGTTGGGAAACTTGGTTCTGCACATGCAGATCAGTCGGGAACTTCGCCATCAGGTGAATCACACACTCACAGCTTTAACCAGTCTTCCAGCTTCCAGTGGCACCAAGATGCACTGTCATTACAGCGTAAAAAGACGGAATTCTCACCCCTAACCAGGAGATGGACACTATAGACGTGAGCAGCGCTCCTCTGACCATGGGTCTGACTGTCTTTACAGAGGAGGCCGGGAGGATTTCTACTCTGACGACAGGGATCATAATGGCTGGAGCCGTGTCTGTGATAACATAGGGACAGTAGTAGAGGTGGGAAATGGCCCTCATCTCAAGGACTTGGCTTACAGGGCCATTTTAGGCCCTTCTAATTAAGTTGTTCTGGAAGTACTTCTAAAAACTGTACAGAGTAGCCCCACAATTTTCCACCTGTCTTTGGGGGAAAAAAAAAATTTAAGCCAGCACAGTTTCATAGAGAACTGGGAACTGTGGCTCCACATTTGTTACTTCAATTACCTTCCCTCAGCCGGGCAGCCGGAGGTGGCACACACCCTTAATTCCAGCACTCGGGAGGCAGAGCCAGGCGATCTCTGTGAGTTCGAGGCCAGCCTCGTCTGCAGAGTGAGTTCCAGGAAAGGCACCAAAACTACACCCTGTCTTGGAAAAAAAAAAAAAAAATTACCTTCCCTCAGGGTTTCAGAAGAGAAGGATTTTACACAAGAGAATGGGCCGCCATTCCAGTCATTTCAGCCTAGGAAAGATGAATTGTATAGATTGGTTTATTATAAAGCAAATGTTTTAATTATCTCACCCTTTTGTGTTGCAAGAAATTTCTTGGTAATGAAATCTTTTTGGTGTATATAATAGAAACATCCAAGTTGGTAGTCTGAAATGACTATCTGCATTTTATTAATAAATGAGAAAATAGGACTTCTCAGTAATCCATTTTATTAACAGTTTATTTAAAACAGTTTATTGGTTTTGCTTGGGGATAAATCATATTTTCTAACTCAGAATTTAAGTACAAATTCTGTGGTATGTTCTTGAATTTTATCACAATTGAACATACATTATAAATCTATACTAGTTCATTCTAAGAACTTTAAAATTCTTTCATCAAATTGTATTTGATGTATGACTAGTCACTCAGGAGGTTAAATATGTACATGTATATTTTTACATGAAAAGACAGTGTTGATGAAAATTCTTTTTAGAGTAACAATGATGTTAATACACAGAGAAAATGGCAAAATGTTTGATGGCAAGGATTATAATTTTGAAATTTTGTTTATCAAAACTTCCTTGTTTCAAGATTCTGTTGCTTGTTTGCTGCAAATTAAGAATTTATTCTGTGAAAAATATTTATACCAGAGCATTTATACTATGTTCCTTTTTAATATAGTAAATACATAAAAAGAAAAAATAAATAAAATCCTTTTTAAAATCTTATTTATAAAAAAGATGTATGTATTTTTTTTTTCAGGTAGACTGGTCAGTTATGTTAAATTCCTCAGTGTCAGCCAAGAGACAACCAGAACCCTGAGAGAAAGGCCCTTTTCTTCCTCCTTTTCCTCATCTCTAACTAGCTTTCCTTGCTAGGATGAGGCCTCCATCCTCAGCACTCAGTTGTTTATGTGCTGACACAAGATCTCCCTGTGTTGGTCAGGCTGGCCTCTTCTTGTTACTGTTTCTAAGGAGAGATCTTGTGTTGCCCAGGCTGACCCTGAACTCACTATGTAGCCGAGAATGCTTTTGAACTCTGAATCATCCTGCTTCCACTTCTCAAGTGCTGAGACTACAAATATGTATTACTATGTAAATTTCTTCTCAATTTTTTACTTTAAAAAAAATCGGAGCTGGACAGTTGTCTTAGTTTGGGTTTTTATTGCTGTGAAAAGACACCGTGACCATGGCAACTCTTACAAAGGAAACATTTAGTTGTGGTGGCTCGCGTACAGTTCAGAGGTTCAGCCCATCATTATGGGGAACATGGGCAGCATGCAGGCAGACATGGTACTGGAGCCGAGAGTCCCACATCTTCATAGGCAGGCAACGGGAAGTCAGCTGTCACACTGAGTGAAACTTGAGACCTCAGAGCCCACCTTCACACTTCCTCCAACAAGACTACACTTCTTAACAGTGCCGCTCCTTTGGGGGGCCATTTTCTTTCAAACCACCACAAGAATGGTGATGAATTTAGTCCCAACACTCAGGAGGCAGAGGCAGGTGGATCTCTGAGTTCAAGTCCAGCCTGGTCTACATAGTGAGTTCCAGGACAGCCAGGGCTACATAGAGAAACCCTGTCTTGGAAAAAATAAATAAATCAGGCAGGTGAGATGGTCCAGTGTGTAAAGGCACACGTCACTAAGCTTGACAACCTTCACTTGGTCCCCAGAACCCACAGGGGATCAAAGGAGAGAACGAACTCCCAAAAGTTGTCATATGTCCACCACATATGTCCATGGCACATGTGCACATGCACAAACACATACTAGATACGTGTCAAAAAAATTAAGTCTGAGATTGAGGCCCAGAGGATTGTGGGAGTGGTGTGCTGGGGATGGGTGGGTGAACCGCCAGTTACAGAGCCCCTTACACCCAAGTGAGAAGCTGACCCTTAGTGTGTTCAAGAATATGTGTGATAGTGTAAGTGTGTGTTTGTTTAGTAGTTTAATTATTTGGAATTCTTTCTGGAGAATATTTTTGGTGGTTTTCATTCTCTTGGTGTAATTTAAAAATAAACACTGTGGCAAAAAGCAAAGCAAAACAACAATAAGAAGTCGCTCTGCAAACCGGGTGTGCTGATACACACCTCCAATCCCAGTTTGTGGGAGGCAGAGGCAGGAGGTCAGGAGTGCAAAGCCAGTCTCAGTTACATAGTGTGTTTGAGGCCAGCTTGGGCTTTATTTTTATTATGTATCTGTGTAGAAGTAACCGTATTATCAAATAAGAAACACAGAGCCAATGCAAAGATAAAAGCCCAAGAGGTCAGAGCTAAGAGCCTTACCCTTCCTCTTTCAGCGATCCTCTTCAGCCAAGAGAGACCTACTTCCTGTGTGTTTGTCTTTATATAGACTTTCTGTTCTGCCTTCTCATTGGTTGTAAACCCAACCACATGACCGCCTCATCACTGCCTGTCTGTACAGACCTCCAGGTCTTCTATGGTTGGTATTGTGATTAAAAGCGTGTGTCTCCAATGCTAGCTGTATCCTTGACCACACAGAGATCTACCTAGCTCTGCCAACCAAGTGCTGGGATTAAAGGCATGCACCACCAACACCCAGCTCCGCTATGGCTTACTATTAGCTCTGACCCCCAGGCAACTTTATTTATTAACATACAAATAAAATCACATTTCAGTACAAATAAAATATCACCATATGTATCTATGTGCATGTCTGTGTGTATATGGCCCAGAGGTTGCAGGAAGGCCTATGATTTTCTGGAGCTGGAGTTACAAGCACTTATAAGTCAACAATGTGGGTGCTGGTCCTCTGGAAGATCAGAAAGCACTCTTAACCACTGAAGCATCTCTCCCGCACTCAAGACCCTATCTCTAAAAAAATGCAGAAACGATTTTTCGTGTTAATAGTTTTTGTTCTGCCTGTGTTTGTGAACTGAGGGTGGAACTCGTGCTTAGCGCACACTCAGCAAGTGCCCTATCACTGCGATCTCCGGACCCCTGGTTTGTTCTTTGTTTGTTTTGTTTGAGACAGGGCCTCACTCTGTTGTCAAAGCTGATCTCCACTTTTAGAACTGTTTCCTCTGCCCCCAGGTGTCGGGATTAGAGATGTGAGCCAACACACCATGCAATGCTTTTTGTTTGGTTGGTTGGTTTTTTTTTTCCCGAGACAGGGTTTCTCTGCGCCTTTCCTGGAGCTCTCTCCAGGCTGGCCTCGAACTCACAGAGATCCGCCTGCCTCTGCCTCCCTAGTATTGGGATTAAAGGCGTGCGCCACTGCCACCCGGCTGCAATGTTTTATTATTCTATAGAACAGATTATGAGATGTGTAATTACTGGGCCATAAGATGTGAACTTTCAAATCATTTGGTGCACTCCAGGAAAATTCTAATGTTGTAGAATATTATTTTAAGGTGTGTTACTTTTGTTTATGTTGCATTTGTTTAACTCTGTGAAGCTGTGTTACTGTGCCTGTCTAAAACACATGACTGGTCTAATAAAGAGCTGGACAGCCAATAGCTAGGCAGGATAGGTGGGGCTGGCAGGCAGAGATAATATATAGAAGGAGAACTCTGGGGACTGGAGAGATGGCTCAGAGGTTAAGCGCACTGACTGCTCTTCCAGAGGTCCTGAGTTCAATTCCCAGCAACCACATGGTGGCTCACAACCATCTGTAATGAGATCTGGTGCCCTCTTCTGGCCTGCAGGCATACATGCAGAACACTGTATACATAATAAATAAATGAATCTTTTAAAAAAAAAAAAAAAAAAAAAAGGAGAACTCTGAGAGGAAAGAAGGAGCCAGAGAAGGAGGAGGACTCCAGGAGCCGGCCACCCAGCTACGGCAGCAAGCCACAGAGTAAGAAAGAAAGGTATACAAAAATAGAGAAAGGTTAAAAAAAAAAAAAAGCCCAGAAGCAAAAGACAGGTTAATTTAAAGTTAAGAAGAGCTGGCAAGAAACAAGCCAAGCTAGGGCCACGCATTCATAATTAAGAATAAGCTTCCGTGTTGATTTGTTTGGGAGCTGGGTGGCAGGCCCATCAAAGAAGCAGAAACAACAATATTCTAATATGCTTTCTCAAATAATTTTTACTTGAAAAAATTTACTTAAAATATTTCAGTTCAGGGGTACATTTTTTTGTCAGGAAGAATTCTCTTGATAAGGTGAAAGTGAGCAGAGCTGTATAGGGCTCTAATCCCAGCACTCAGCGGGGAGAGACAGGAGGCTAACCACTAATTTGAAGATCACATGGTCTAAACAGCAAATTCCAGGCCAGTTAGTGCTACACAGAGACATGAGAAGACCCTGTCTCAAAAACCAAAACCAAGTGTATCTGCCCGCCCGAGTGGCTGTTCCTCCAGGCCTGACAGTCTTTGGTTAGGCAGACGTTAGAGGTGAGTGCTGGAGCCATGGAAAGGGGTCTCACTCTTTTCCTTGGGCGCCCTAATAGGAAACTCCAGCCCTTCTTCTTCTAAGCCCCCTTCCTCCTTTCCTTACAACAGGATAATTAGCTAGCAGGCTCTGTGGGGACAAATGAAAAACCGTGAGCAAATCTCAAGAAGGAAGAAATAACTTCCAGTCCAAACCAGCGCTGAACACAGATACAGGAGGAAGACAACCATTTAACCTTCTAATTATAGGACTAATGTAGCGGTTATGTAGACTCCCAGACCCTCCGTGTTGTCTCCTTTTCCCTTCCTCTCACCCAAGCTCTGCACGTGTTGATGAAACTGTATTGCTTTTGTCTATTATTTGTTTATATATTTATTTTAAAAAAATTATAGACACGGACTCATGTACCCAAGGATGACCATCCTGCTTGCCAGCTGCTAGGGTTACGGGTCACATATGACTATTCTTTTAATAGAGCTTCACTCACACGCTCTGATGCTTTTCTCTGGGTGTCTCCCTGAATTTTTCTCAAGGAGAGCGCAAAAATGGGGGAACATCCCCACACTTTACTCTGAGCTGGTATTTAGCACTCAGGTCTTTTTCTTTCTTTGTTTTGTTTTTGTTTTTGTTTTTGTTTTGAGACAAGATTTCTCTGTGTAACTGCCCTGGCTGTCCTGGAACTCGCTTTGTAGACCAGGCTGGCCTCGAACTCCCAGAGATCCGCCTACTGGGGTCAAAGGCGTGCGCCACCACCTCTGACTAGCACTCAGGTCTTCCATGCATATATATTAGTATTGACCTATGGTTTAGTGAGCATTCTTCTGGATAAAATGCTAAATGCCACCAATAAATGGACGGAACACGAAGGCATTTTAGTTCAGTATCAGGAAGGGCTTTCAAAAAGGAGCTGCGCCGGGCAGTGGTGGCGCACGCCTTTAATCCCAGCACTCGGGAGGCAGAGGCAGGCGGATCTCTGTGAGTTCAAGGCCAGCCTGGGCTACCAAGTGAGTCCCAGGAAAGGCGCAAAGCTACACAGAGAAACCCTGTCTTGAAAAACCAAAAAAAAAAAACAAAACAAAAAGGAGCTGCTCAAATATGGAAATGTCCCTTATTCTAGGAAGGTGAGCAGAGACTAGGCAATTGCTTGACAGAACGTTATAGATACCTTCTTTCTTTCACTCCTTAATCCTCTAGGGAACACTCAATAAATAAACTATCCATCACGACCACTTGTGGGTGTTTGTTGAATGCAATCTTTCTGAAGAGCCATGGAGGGGGACGGGCAGATGAGGGAGATTGGGGAAATTTTTCCTATGTGAGAAGTGGGCAAAAAGAAATATCAATGTCTCCTCGTCTTTGCCCACTTCGGGTCATTTACTGTATCCCTGGACTGGATTGGCATCTGGCCCCCAAACCCTCACTCCAGTGTCAGCGGCAGCCTTCACGGATTGTGGGCCACTTAGTTGCCCGGAACCTCGTGTGCAGGTGTCCCTAAGGCTGCGCACGCGGGGAGGCTTTTGGGCGCTGCACCGCCGTACGCTATGCCCTTCAGCCCGGAGCTCGGAGGAGAACGGTATCGGTGGCGGCGGTAGTCGTCGTGGTTTTTCTTATAGTTGGAGTCTTGAGGTCAGACCTCACGTGGAACCGGCATCAATATGATGAGCGGACGGCCGGGCCACGAGCCCTTCACATTTCTGCCGGATAAGGCCCGGAGCCTGCCCCCGCCCAAGCTCACCGACCCACGGCTTGTCTACATTGGCTTCCTGGGCTACTGCACCGGCCTGCTGGATAACGCGTTGTGGAGGAGGCCTGTGTTGCAAGCAGGTGAGGGCTGCGTAGACGGGAGCCGCCCGGAGGAGGGGCTGGGGGCTGCCCGCCATGGTCCACCCCCGATTCGTGCTTTTCCGGCCTAGCCGTGTGCCCCCTGGAGCTCCTCAGAACCGAACCGAACCAGATTAAAGGAACCCAAGAGCGGCGCGGCTGGGAATTCTAGACCCCACAGTTAATTCGCGCTGTACTTCGTGCTTAATAAACTGTTGCACATTCCATGCTGTCACACTTCTGAGCGTGATGGCTGTAGGTCTCAAAAAAAAAAAAAAAAAAAAAAAAAAAAAAAAAAAAAAAAGACATGGGAAAGACATGGTTAAAAGCAGTTTGCCCACGGTCACATGACTAAGGAGTTAGTGAGTGGAACTTGCTTTAGTGTGTGTTCAGAACCAGTGCTTCACAGACTTGAAGCATGCAAGAATAGGTATCCTGTTAAAATATTAGTGATTCATAAGTCTGGGGAAGGGGCTAATATGTGCAAACTCCCAGACGCTGGAGAGTGTCAATAAACTAGCAAGTCTTATATTCTAGTATGCCACTGGCTTTCAAGTCAAGATTGATTATAGCTGACACAATGGCTGTGCTAAGAACTGTAGAATCCCAAAGATAGAGATAGAGATAGATAGATAGAGAGAGAGAGAGAGAGAGAGAGAAAGAAAGAAAGAAAGAAAAAGAAAGAAGGGAGGGAGGGAAGGAAGGAAAGAAGGAAGGAAGGAAGGAAGAAACTTTGGGTGCCTTTGAACTTTGTTATATTTATTTGTGTGTGGGTATGTGGGGGACAGATGACAGCATGAGATGGACATGATCTTTTTTTGTTTGTACCTCTAGGGAGTGCATGTGCGCTCTCTCTCTCACTCTCTCTCTCTCTCTCTCTCTCTCTCTCTCACTCACACACACACACACACACACACACACACACACACACACACCACATTCATCAAAGCCTGTCACTTGAGAACTACATATTTTTATTCCATTGTTTTCTGTCACTTTGGCAGGTCATGTGGTCAATCTGCCAGTTTCCTCATCTAACAAATGAGAATAATGGATCTTAATGTGTTTGTTATGGCAGTTCAGTGAGTTCTATAGATAAGATTCATAACACACAAAAGATGCTGAATGAGAAGGAATTGACTAAACTTTCCTCTGTGCCAGACATTGAGGTACATATTAAGAATATGGGGTGAAGAACTGCCCTTAAGCAAGTCGGTCAGAAATACAAATAAATATCTGTTATTGATCTTGGAGGAGTAGATGCGTGCTCTGATAGAAGCCACGTGATAGAGAGTACTTTGGGAGCATAAAAGAGGTACAAATATGAGGAAAAATGTTCCATAGAAAGTACAGATGGGCTGGCACGTCATTGTTTCCAGTCCAGCTTTTCTTCAAGAAGCTGGAGATGAACAAATGCTTTGTGCCAGGTGTGGTGGTTTACACCTTTAACCCCAGCCTGGGAGGCAGAGGCAGGTAGATCTCTTTTTGTTTGAGGCCAGCCTGGTCTACAGAGTGAGTTCCACACAGCCAGGCCACACAGTGAGACCCTTTCTCCAAAAAGAAAAAGAACATCTGCTTTGGGATGTGACACTATCTCTACCCTACTAGTGATTTAATTCCAAGGAAATTTCCTATCTCTGTAAGAAACAAAACAGTATGTACACAGCACTTAGGACTGGAAGTCTGACCTTCTGAATTCCTTCAACATCCTGTATTACCTTTGGAGATGGTGGTGCTGAAGACTGGTTTCCTCTACAGCATTTACTGAATACAAACCTTGTTGGTCTAGCTCAGTATTCTTAAACCGTTTCTACTCACAGCATGCTTTGCCCAAGAAAATTTTTAAGTAACCCCCATGTATAGGGTTTTTTTTTTTGTTTTGGTTTTGTCTTTTGATTTGTTTTTTGAGACAAAGTCTCAGTATGTAGACTAGGCTGGACTGGAACTCAGAGAAATTGGCCTGCCTGTCTCCCAAGTGCTGGGATTAAAAGTGCTCACCACAACAGCCAGGTGATTTTTTTGAACCAGGTATGTGATGTAGTCACTGGGCACTGCAATAACCAGTGCAGAGTGAGGGTAAGAGGTGAGCAGGTGAAAGCTGGCAGGGGGCTCTGCACTGAAAGGGATAAATAAACTCCCTGAAGGGGAGAACTACATACCTAGAAGAATTGATGGACTTGGGTGGGGGGTGGGAAAGAGGCTATAAAGGGGAAGAGTACTCAACTCTGGTGAAGAGGCTTGCCGTTCTCTGTGAGGGAGAAAGGTAGGAAGAGGAAAGAAGGGAAGTACCAGCTCCAACCTGGGCTGTGAGACCCTGGGGGTGGGGCGGGGCAGTGTTCTCTGAGATGTAACATAAACATGAAATTCTTTATGCGCTTTGACTGATTTTTGCTTTGGGGATTTGTCAATTACAGGTCTGCATCGCCAGCTTCTATTTGTTACTTCCTTTTACTTTGTTGGATATTATTTTTTAAAACGTCAAAACTATTTGTATGCTGTGAAGGACCATGACATGTTTGGGTATATGAAATTACATCCAGAAGATTTTCCTGAGAAAGGTATTTCATGTTCATTGAAAAATGAAAAACCTCTTTGTTTACTGTGTCTCATTTTTCCTGGTTACTGTAGTCCATGACTTCAGGTACTGTCTGGTTGTATGGACTCCATCCTACATCTTTCTTTGTAGACCAGAGTCTCCAGTCCATATAAAATGTCTTTTCTAAGAACTGTCCATTCCGAATGGCCCCGTCTCACCACCTAGTCACATTCCAGGCCCCACCTCTTCTTTTGGGGGGCTTGGTTTTTTGAGACAGGGTTTCTCTGTGTAAAGCTTTGAGAACTGAGCTTCAACATGAATTATGGGGAGACCCAACATCATCAGGGTTTCCATCAATAAGGTGAATTGTTTTGATCTTTTTTTTTAATTATATCATCATTAGTGTGTGTGTGTGTGTGTGTGTGTGTGTGTGTGTGTGTGTGTGTGTGTGTATGGATGTTTTGCCCATGTGTGTGTCTGTGCACACACAGAAGAGGATGTTGGATCCTCTGGAACTGGAGTCACAGACAGTCATGAGCAGCCTGTGCTCCTAACTGCTGAGCCTAGCTCTCCACCCTAACTAACCTATATCTGTTTAATTTTGAATGCTGAGGAATAAGCCTGGGACCTCATACACACTCAGCAAATGTTCTATTCCTGAGCCACATCGCTAGCCCAAGAAATAGAATTTTTAAAGTATAACTTAAAAATGAATCTTCCATGATTCTTTCACAGAGAAGAAGACTTACGGTGAAATTCTTGAGACATTCCACCCAGTGCGTTGAATTCTTCAAAGGCTCCTGTCTGTTCACCACAGCCTGAGTATTTTCTGAATTTATGGAATATCTTTCTGTGACAGTTGAAGTTTAGGTTAATCAGTGTAATTAAAGTTATTATAAGTACTCTGCTTTTTTTTATGTTTTCTGTTTATTTTAATTGTGTGTGTGTGCTCATGCAAGTGCCTGTGTGTGTGTGTGTGTAGGTTTGTATACTTGAGTATCCAAGGAGGCCATTAGAGAATGTCACATGCCCTGGAACTGGAGTTTATATGGGTGCTTGTGAGCTGCCCAGTGTATGTGCTTGGAACTGAATTCCCATCCTCGCAAGAGCAGTATACACTCTTAACTGTTGGGCCATCTCTTCAGCAAGGGTCTTTTTAAAAAATTCTTTTATGTATTTAGCTGGGTGTGGTGGTGGTGGTGGTGGTGGTGGTGGTGGTGGTGGTGGTGGTGGTGATGCACACCTTTAATCCTAGCACTGGGGAGGTAGAAGCAGGTAGATCCCTATGAGTTTTTGGCCAGCCTGGTCTACATAGCAAGTTCCAGGTCAGCCAAGGTTACATTGTGAGGCCCTTTTTCAAAAAAAACAACCAAAAATAAATAAATGAGTATTTGTTTATTTGTTTGTATATTTGTTTTGGAGCTGCATCTGCTATAACCCAGCTGACCTGAAAATGGCCTTGAACCCCTGATCCTCCCACCTTTTCCCCCTAAGTTTGAAGGTTTCAGGTGTATACTGCCATACTCATCCTGAGACAGAATTTTGCTGTGTAGCCCAGGCTAGCCTCAGAACATCAGTCCTACTTCAGCCTCCAAGTGCTAGAATTATAGGTAGATGCCAACACTCAGCCTGCCTTGAGTCCTTGTTTTAATTTTTATTTATTCTTTTCTCATACAATACATTCCGACTGCAGCTTCCACTCCTCCTAGCCCCCACACTTGCCCTCTCTCCTAGATCCACCCCTCCACCCTACCCCCATTTCCCCTTCAAAAAAGAGCAGGCTTCCTAGGAACATCAACTGAACATGGCACAACAAGATACAATAAGACCAGGCATCAAGGTTGGGTGAGGCAACCCAGTAGGAGGAAAAGGGTCCCAAGAGCAGGTGAAAGAGTCAGAGACACACACACCCCAACTCCCATTGTCAGGAGTCACCCAAAAACACCAAGCCAAAAACCATAGCATATGCAGAGGACCTAGCAGACCCATGCAAGCTCTGTGATTGCCACTGTAGTCTCTATGAGCCCCTATGAGCCCTGCTTAGTTGATTCTGTGGACTGTGTTCTGGTGTCCTCCACCTCTCTGGCTCCTCCAATTCCTCCTTCCCCTCTTTGAATCCTTGTTTGTTGTTGTTGGTTTTTCAAGACAAGGTTTCTCTGTGTAACGGCTGTGGCTGTCCTGGAACTTACTTTGTAGACCAGGCTGGCCTCAAACTCGACTGCCTCTGCCTCCCAAGTGCTGGGATTAAAGGTGTGCAAAAAAAAAAAAATCATTTTGGCTAGGCATGGTAGTGTACACCTTTAATCACTGTGTGTGTGTGTGTGTGTGTGTGTGTGTGTGTGTGAGAGAGAGAGAGAGAGAGAGAGAGAGAGAGAGAGAGAGAGAGAGAGAGAGAAACACTTGTATTTACCATGACATGTGTGACTCTCAGAGGGTGACTTTCCAGGAGTCAGTTTTCTTCCACCAGCTGAAACCCAGGGATTGAACTCATGTCATCAGGCTTGTTGTCAAGGTGACTTTACCCATAGATCCACCCGCTTCCTTGGCCCCTTATTCTCCCATTTTTAAGACATCTGAAAGACTTAAAGTTATTTTGCATTTATTTATCAGAGAAGAATTTGCAGGAATCCTTTCTTCTACTATATGGGTCTTGGGATAAAACGCAGGTTTCTAGGCTTGGCAGCAGTACCTTTAACCCCTAAGCCATCTTGCCAGCCCATTTGAAAGATTTTTTTTAAAGACTCATTTCTTTTTATTTTATGTATTTTGTTGTCTTGGTTACATGTGTGTCTGTGCACAGAGTGCGCACCCTCAGAAGCAGGGAAGGGTGTCGGATCCCCTTCAACAGGAATTCCGGTTTGGAGCTACCTCGGAGGTGCTAGGAATCTGACTGGGTCCTCAGGAAGAGCAGCCTGTGCTCAGGGCTTTTAAGAACTGAGCCACCCCTCTAGTCCCCTCCCTCCAGTTGAAATATTTTTTAAAATTATATATTTTTATTTTATGTGCATTGGTGTTTTGCCTGCGCGTATGTCTGTGAGGGTGTCAGATCTTGGAGTTACAGACAATTCTGAGCTGCCATGTGGGTGCTGGGGGTTGAACTCCAATCCTCTGGAAGAGTAGCCAGTATTCTTAACATCTGAGCCATCTCTCCAGCCCCCTGAAATATCCTTTAAACAGTTTATTAGTGAATATCAGTACAGACCTTTCTTTTTCATATTAATTAATTTGCTTATTTTATCTGTGGGTGTTTTGCCTACATGTATGTATGCAGTGTGTGCTCAGGCCAGAAGAGGGCCCTGGGTCCCCTTAGAACTGGACTTATGGTCCCCTTAGAACTGGACTTATGGTTAGTGGTTAGCTGTGGTGATATATTGTGTACCCTAATAAACTTGCCTGAGGATCAGAGGACAGAGCCACTAGATTAGACATAGAGGTCAGGCAGTGGTGGCACACACCTTTAATCCTATCACTTAGGAGGCAGAGATCCATGTGGATCTGTGTGAGTTCAAGGCCACACTGAGGTACATGAGATTGATCCAGTATAGGAGAAAAACAGCCAGGCAGTGGTGGCACCCACCTTTAATCCCAGCACTTGAGATCTCATGCCTTTGCTTGGGAAACACACATACCTTTAATCCCAGGGAGTAATATGGCAGGGCAGAGGAAGGTGTATAAGGCGTGAGGAAACAGGGACTCACTCTCTTGGGGCTGAGGATTTTGTAGAGGTAAGAACTAGTGGCTGGCTGTTCTGCTTCTCTGATCTTCAGGCAAGTTTATTAGGGTACACAGTATATCACCACAGCCACCATGTGGGGATGGGAATTGAACCCTGGTCCTCTGGAAGAGCAGCCGGCCAGTGTTCCTAGCTGCTATTCTATCTCTTCAGCCCCCAGTTGAAATATTTTTAAGTTTAGAGGCTGTGGATATATCTCAGTAGAGTATATATACAGTAGAACATTTTCTAGCAGCTACAAGGCCCTGATTCTATTCCTAGAAATACAAAAAATACATTAGGAAAACTAGTATGTGGATCAGATTTGGCTTACTGCTGATAAAGTTATGAGGAGGCTTGATTGTGGGGGGGGGGCAAGTTCTCTAGTCCAGGATGGCTTTGAACTCATTATGCAGTCGAAGACCCTAAACTTCTGTTCCTCTGCCTCTACCTCCCCAGTGCTGTGGTTATGGGTGTGCCATACAGCACCCAATTTATACAGTGTTGGGGACTGAAGCCAGAACTTCAAGCATGCTGGGCAAGAACTCTACCAACTGAGCTGTATCTGAAGCCCCAGTATTGATAAAGTTTTATTAGAAAGCTGTGTGTGGCTGCCTTAATGCTGTAACCACAGACTTGAATAGTTGTGACAATTTTGCTGTGTAAAGCCTGAGATAGTATCTGACCCTTCACCAACATTCCCCTGTTCCTCCTGGTGCAAGGAAGGTACAAAACAAGCGAGATTATGAAGGGTTTGGGTCATGCAAAGAGATTTCAACTTGATCCCAATAAGTTCTGGGGTAAATAAAACCAAGGTGTTTTCTTTGGTTTGGGTTTGGGATTTTATGAGACTTCATTCCTTTGTAGCCCAGCTGACATTGTACTTTTGATCTCCAGCCTCAGTTTGTCCAAGCACTGTGATTAAGGTGTCATCATTCTTGGCTCACCGAAGGGTTTTTATTTACACTTTATGTTTGGGGTGTGTGCACGTGCCATGTCGAGTGTGTGGAAGACAACTTGTGGGAGTCGGTTCTCTCCTTATGTGAGTTCTAGGGATCAAACTCCAGGTCTTCAGGCTTAGTGGCAAGCATCCTTGCCCACTGCTCCATCTTGCCAGGCCCCCTTAAACATTTTTAGAGTGGGGTTTGGGCAGATTCAACAGGCTGGATAGTTTGACAAAGCTTTGCACCTGGACGGATCATGCTGGAAAAGACAGCTTAGTAGCTGCCATAGTCTGTTGAAACATCGCCATGAGAAGACCACACCTAGCAGGCAGAAGGTATGTGTTGATACAGGGTCTTATGTAGCTTGGGCTCTCCTGGAACTCACAGAGATCCACCTGTCTCTGCCTCCAGAGAGACAGTTCTTTACAGCTCATCAAATCCAAATGCTGCTCATACCCTTTTTTTCTTTACAGACCTATATATAAGATTAGATTTTAGAGATGAATAAAATTGATAGGTACTTGATTTCAAATTAGGTAACAGTATGGATATAACAAATTGTTTCTGGGCAAAATTAGATGAATTTGGTGTCTGCGAATGTACTTGTGGAAATTATATTAGAGAAAGTGCTTTAAAAAACCATACCAACACACCATGTTTTTTTTTCTTTTTAATTGTTACTGCAATAAATAGGTTTATAGTTCACCTCTGCTCAGCCTCATCAGTGGTCATCAGAGCCAACAGGGTGAGGAGCTCATCCCACACACTCAACTACCTCAGCCCCCTTCAGGAAGTGAAAAACAAGAGCTACATACGGCATGTCCTCTAAGGAAGGGAGGAGAACCGCCGACTGCTGGAATGTCAGCACATGCCATGTGAGGTAGATACAGCACCCTGTCTCATACGTGAGGGAATGTGGGCTGGGGGGGGGGGGTAAAGAACTTGAGACATGGGGCACCAAATGACATCCAGAAGGTGGGGTGTGAACTTCGGCCACTTGTAATACCTTCACTTTCTACGGATCTTCGCCGTGTGAACTCAGTCACCACCTCAAACTGCTAAGGAAGAGAGATTGAAGCAAGTTGAAGGAAGAGAACGTCTTAAGGGTGAGCTTGCAACCGAGTCCACAAACGCCATCAGCGGGGGTTGGGGAAGCATGCCGGATACAAGTCCTCTTCACTTCCGGCTGGGTCCAGGCCTTCCTTTCTGATCTCAAGGCAGAAGCACCTTTGAGCTCTCGTCAGAGTCTCCCCTCTCTCGGGTAAAGCGATCTGCAGAATGTGGAAATGTTTACAAAGCCAAACGTCAAAAGAAAAAGAATGTAATCAAGCCGGGCAGTGGTGGCGCACACCTTTAGTCCCAGCACTTGGGAGGTAGAGGCAGGCGGATCTCTGTGAATTTGAGTCCAGCCTGGTCTACAGAGTGAGTTCCAGGACAGCCAGAGTAGTTACACAGAGAAATCCTGTCCCAAAAAACAAAAAAAAAAAACAACAAAAAATTATTTTCAGTTACATGAATCTATATGGTCATGAGTCAGAGACCCATGAGTGTAGAAGCTCGTGGGTCTCGAGGGGCCAAGGTTCCTTCCGAGATCACAGAACAAGGTAGTGTCAAAGCCTGGACTTGCATCGCTCGTGGGAGTGGGGTACAGATGGAGGGTTCGTTCCTTTAAGCCCATGGAAGGACTCTGACCTCTGAGTGCCCCCTCATTCTTCTGCTCAGCGGCCCTGTGGGGTACACAGGCTGTGGAGAGCCAAAGATGTGGGTTTGAGAGGGCGACAGAAGCCTGGTGAGAGCCCTGGGGACGCTGTCTGTAATTTCAAACAACTACTGCCCCTGCTTGCTGAAATAGAGGAAGACAAAGAGTGCTAGTGTTACTGTTTGAAAGCTGGTAGCACTTCAAGCCTGAGGCACCAAGGGCTGTCAGAGCTGGGCTACCACTGTCCTTTCTCTCCATCCTATTAACAGAAGCTGAGAAGCAGCAAGGCTCCAGAGAGGCCTAGGGTGTGTAGTGGGCAATAGTGGAGCTAAGAGATGAAGCCCGGGTCTTTGAACTCGTGTCTCCATACTGCCTCCGTGGATGAAGACCAGGTCGTATACCATAGGGCTGTTATGGTATACAAGTGCTGCTCTGGCCTCTAAAGCTGTTTGGTTCATTGGAGAATGTGGTTTCAACCACCTCTGCTGTCCCCAGTTCCTGTTCCCACCACAGGCTGCAGGCTGTATTGCTCTAGAGAGCACAGAACCGAGTCAAGCTGGGCTAAGCAGCTTGGGAGCTGACCTTACTTCTCAGTCTTCCAGTGTTTTCCATGTGTTTGTTTGGTTGGATTGATTTGGTGTGGGTTTGGAGACAGGGACCTGTGTAGCACAGGCTGATCTCAAGCATGCCATGCAGCCTAGGGTGGCCTTGAACTTCTAATCCTCCTGCCTCTACCTCCCAAATGCTGGAATTACAGGCATGCACCACCATGCCTAACAGGTCTCCAATGTCTTTCTATAAAAGTTAATTTAAGGGGTTGGAGATTTAGCTCAGTGGTAGAGTGCTTGCCTAACAAGCACAAGACCCTGAGTTTCGGTCCTCAGCTCCAGAAAAACAAAAACAAAAAACCAGTTAATTTAAAAAATGGACTGGCAAGATGACTTAGCTACTAAGAACACTGGCAGCATAATCCTGGTTGGCCTGACCTTGATCTCTGGAACCCTTGGTGGAAGGAGAGGCCAACTTCCAAAGGTTATCCTGCAGCACAGGAGCCTGCCCGTGCTTGCACACACATTGTACACACACACACCGTACACACACAACAATAATAATTTCTCCCCACCCTCCAGGAGGGGTACCGAGGACCAAACCCAGAGTCTTTGGCTTGCTAGACAAAGTCTTCAATGACTGAGCTAAATCCCCAACCATTCGATAATAACAAAAATTTAACGTAATGGTAATTCATCGAATAATTAATATGCAAGTGATTTAAACACTATTCAATCGCCAGTCATTACTTTACTACTATTAATGTGCCATGGAGACACAATCGAGGAGTCACACTAGTTCCTCCTCAGCTTCCCAGCCCTTTGCTGTTCATCGATGAGCAGGAAATGAGGCTCGGCTCTCCGAGGCTCCTGGCTGTCGACCCAGCCTGGTTGTATTCAAGGAGCTCCTTGGAAGGCAGCCTGGGAAGCAGGGCTTTCCTCTGGAGGGAAAGGGAAGGAGGGCCGAGGCTGACAGGTGAGGTTTGAGGTGGAGAATGGAAAACGGCTTGGAAAGTACCTGGAGCAGAGTTTCTGTCGGGTCCCTGAGGGAAGAGAGGTGCGTTGGTCCCGTCTTTCCAAAGGGACGAAATGAGTATGGTGGGAGGGACCCTCGGCTCAAAGTCAGGCCGGTCCTGCTTTTTGTTTGTGTGTTTGTTTGTCTGCTTGGTTAGGTTTAGGGATTTTGTTGGTTTGGGGGTTTTTGGTTTGGTTTAGTTTTTGATTTTTTTTTTGAGACAGAGTTCATCTGTGTAGCCCTGGCTGTCCTGGAATTCACTCTGTAGACCAGGCTGGCCTCAAACTCATAGAGATCCACCCACCCCTGCCTTTGCCTCCTGAGTGCTGGGATTAAAGGTGTGCACTGCCACCCGGCCTAGGTTTGGGCTTTTTGAGGCCAGTCTGGACCTCCCAATTCTCCAGCTTCTGCCTCTGGGTGTCAGGGGTACACAAGGTCTCACCTGGCTTTTAGTCCCTTTACCAACTCCATGACTTCAGATGAGTCACTCAATTCTCCAGCTCTAATTTCCTTACTAACAAATGGAGGTACAGTTCTTTTATATTTATTGGGGGGAGGAGGGCAACGCACCGGCCACAGTGCACATATGGGGCACAGAGGACAACTTGTAGAAGTTGACTCTCTCTACCACCATCTGAGTCCCAGGTTGTCAGACTTGGTGGCAGGTGGCTTTACCTGCCCAACCACCTCACCCACCCTGGAGGTACAAATCTAGTCTCTCTCTGTCCTGCATAAGGTGGTGTGTAACTGAAATGGGCTGGCAGGTGGCCCCTGGTCAAAACCAGCAGATGCTGCAATCTGACTTCTCCCAATCCCTGCCTGTGGGGGATCCATGACCCAGGCCCTTTTCCTACATGCTACCCTTTACCATGACTTGTTTGCTTGCTGTTTATTCTTGTTTCATAGTCCCAGCCTCTATGCACGGGCACATGGACTCAGGGATTCCCAACAGGCACACGTCATGCCCTCCTGTGACTGGCGTAATTCAAGACAGTTGCTGTCTCTTTGTCCAGTTGCAACCTGGGATGGTTAGAGCATCCCTGACCATCTCAGGAGCACTGGGAGCAGCTTCACCTGCATGCCCCTGTGTGCCAGGAAAGGGCAGTTTCCCATGCTCTGAGACAGTGTGGGCACCAACACGTAGAAGTCACAGAGCACATATACACGAACACATATCCTGGTTAGGATCTTCACTTGCCAAATGAAAACACTAACCTCATCTTTGGCACGCAGGCACAGTGTCAGCTGCAGTCCCAGAATCTGAGGGGCATGCAGGAGGATGGAAAGTATTTTTATTTTATATACATTGGTGTTTTGCTATGGGTGTCGGGTCCCCTGAACCTGGAGTTACAGACAGTTGTTAGCTTCCATGTGGTTGCTAGGAATGGAACCCAGGTCCTCTGGAAAAGCAGTCAGTGTTTGTAACCACTGAACCATCTCTCCGGCCCCCTATAATCATATTTGTAAAGAAGTAGACTTTGAAGTTGAGCATAGTGGTGTATGCCTTTAATCCTGGTACTTGGAGGCTGAGGCAGGAGAGAATCTGAGTTGCCAGACCAGCCTGGTCTACATAGCAAGTTCTAGGACAGCCAGAGCTTTCTAGAGAGACCCTGTCTCAAAGAAGGAAGAGGAGGAGGAAGAGGAGGAGGAGGAAGAGGAGGAGGAGTTGTAGCTTTGGGGTGGAGAGATGGCTCAGCAGGTAAAGGTCACCTTCGGAGCCTGGAGACCTGAGTTTGATCTCTGGAACCCGAGTTAAAGGTGGAAGGAGAGTACTCACTCCACAGAATTGTCCTGAGTTCCACACACATACCAGCGCATACTCTCTCATAACACACATCATGTACACACACAGTATAACAGTAGCTTTATAAAAGGACCAGGCAGATGATGGTGCCTGCCACCAAGTCTGATGATGAGAGTTCAATCCCCTGGACCCACATGGTGGAAGGAATTGACCCCCACAAGTTGTCCTCTGATCTTCCCAGGTGTGCCATGGCACACCCCCCACTCACACATACACTAAAAAATAACAAAAGTTTAAAAGCTTTAAAAAAAGTTGACCTTGAAAGCTGGACATGGTGGCACACACCTTTAATCCCAGTACTCGGGAGGCAGATCTCTGTGAGGACCGCCTGGACTATAGATCGAGTTCCAGGACAGCCAGGGGAAACCCTGTCTGAGGGTGGGGGTGGGTTGACCTTGAGAATAGATTCATTCCAGTCATAATCTACAAACATTCATATATTTACTAACAAATGCACAGCACGCGTGTACGCGCGCGCGCGCACACACACACACACACACCACGCACGCACGCACGCACGCACGCATGCACGCACTCAAGCACCCGTGTACTCAGGAGGGAAGGATTCATAGGCTACATTTCCATTCTCTGTAGGAGTTCAGTCATTGCTTATCAATTCTGGGTGAGAATGCTAGGGAGGCAGGCCCAGCTCTGGGCCTTCCCACTTGTTAGTCCCAACACCCTGGCCGTGAGAGTTCCCTTGCCTCCTCCTGCTGAGCTATAACACCATTCCTCTCCTCCCTCCCACGTGTCCCTTCATGGATTATCACCCGCTAGCGTGGCTGCCGTTACCTTCCTCGGAGCTGGAGGCCTACGGGACCTGTCCCGTCATTTCCTGGTACTTCCGCGTCACCTCCTGGGCTTTCCGGGTAAGGTGGGTAAGGATGTGATGGAGTCTGGAGAAGTGCAGGTGAAACTGAGCTTCTAGGTCCAGCTCCGCGGGGAGCCTCTCTTCTTCCGCCTCCTCTGCCTCGGCGGCCTCGTTCTCAGGGTCTCTGGCTTCCGTGCCCGCCACCTTGGCCTGCCACTCCTCCCTCGGCAGCAGCCCGTGCTCCACTTCCACACAGATGGTCTTGAGCATGGTGAAGTAGGTATAGAGATCGGGGGCTCCCTCCTGGACGGAACCCCCGTGCCCACTCAGCTGCACGTCCCTCAGGAGGCTGGGGATCATC
Source organism: Peromyscus leucopus (assembly GCF_004664715.2). Taxonomy (NCBI): domain Eukaryota; kingdom Metazoa; phylum Chordata; class Mammalia; order Rodentia; family Cricetidae; genus Peromyscus; species Peromyscus leucopus. Next base: position 107,680,526 of record NC_051063.1, on the reverse strand, counting down.
ACCACCTGCTCCATGTTCCGCACCACAGCCGAGTACCGATCCATGACCGTCAGCAGGCAGTTCTTGGGGTAGCGCTTAGTTAGCACTTGCATGGCTGCTCCCTTTCGCACAGAGTCCGGCAGACTGGCCCGGCACTATTTCTAGGCTTTTGAGCAGACAGCAGATTGACAGAGTGCCAAAAGCCAGCCACTGGACCAACACGGCCCTGTTTTAAGCCAATCCCAGGGTTTGGTCCCCGGTGTCTCTATCAGGTGATCCATCTACCCAGAGACAACCCTGCCAGCCTTCTGCTTGTCATTTCAGGTCTGCATGACTGCCTCAGTGAGAGGCCAGCTCTTCCTTCAGCAGCTTGCCCAGCCAGTTAAAGGGAAGCTTTGTCCCCTTGGCAGCCGGTACACTTGACTGCAGGCAATCAATAGTTCTTGAGGTTACCTGAAGTCAGGTTGCCTCTTTGCGCCTTGCTCCCACCCCACCCCCCAACCCCCAGCACACACAGCTCACTTCTTCAATCTAGGTAACTGGCTTGGAAAGGAACACAGGAACAGTACCCTGAAAAGGAAGAGCTTGGTGCAAGGCAAAGCCCTGAAACCAGGGCCGGCAGTCCAGTCACAGCGGGTGTTGCCATGCTTAAGTCCTAGCTGTCCTCTTTACAGGAGTACTTTTCCACCAAGCACCTGCCTGTGACAGAGCTGTTGGCAGGGACACGTTAGCCCAGCACAGCCCATATCAGTCAGGAGTTAAAGACTCGGCATCCAACTATTTCCTAAATTGAATTGGGAAAGAGCAGTTTTTCCAAATTAATGTGTTAAGTTAAAGAATTTGCCAGCTGTGATGACTGGAACCAGTCATGCCAACTCTCAGGAAGCTGAGGCAGTGGGATCACCACCAGTTTGAGGCCAGCCTGGGCTAAATAATGAGTTCCAGGCCAGCATAGGCTACAAAGTAAAATCTGGCCTCAGAGAAAACCAAAACTAAAACCAAAAACAATTTCGGGTTTGGAGATGTAGCTCAGGAGTAGGATTCATAACGTGCAGGGGCTCTGCATTTGATCACATCACCACAAAAGAAAATAAATAAACAAATGAACAGAGTTAAGTACATGAGGGGTTTTGTTTGTTTGTTTGTTTTGTTTCTTTTGGTTTTTCCGAGACAGGGTTTCTCTGTGTAGTTTTTCTCCTTTCCTGGAACTCACTTTGTAGCCCAGGCTGGCCTTGAACTCACAGAGATCCGCCTGGCTCTGCCTCCCAGTGCTGGGATTAAAGGCGTGCGCAGTGGCCACGCCACCACCACCACCGCTGCCTCCCTGCGTACATGAGGGTTTTTTTTTTTTTTTTTTTTTTTTTTTTTCAAGACAGGGTTTCTCTGTGTAGTTTTTCGCCTTTCCTGGAACTCACTTTGTAGCCCAGTAGGTAGACCAGCTGACTCGAACTCACAGAGATCTGCCTGCCTCTGCCTCCTGAGTGCTGGATTAAAGGCGTGCGCCGCCGCCGCCGCCGCCGCGCCGCCGCGCCGCCGCCGCCGCCGGCACATGAGGGTTTTGATTGGTCAGTTTTTAAACATTTTATTTTATATGTATGAGTGTTTGCCTGTTTGTATGTCTGTGTACCACACAGTGCCTGGTGCCTGAAGAGGTCAGAAGAGGGCATCTGATCCCTGGAACTGGAGTTACAGACAGTTGTGAGCCACTGTGTGGGTGCTGGGAATCAAACCCAGGTCTTCTGAAAGAGCGGCCAATGCTCTTAACGGCTGAGCCATCACCACAGCCCCCTTTAAAGAGGGTTTGCCAGAGGGGGGGCATGTGATGTTCATGCTTAATGCCTACGGAAGCCAAAAGAGAGTACTGGATCCTCTGGAACTGGATTTACAGGTGTTATAAGACATCATGTGAGTGCTGAGAACTGAACCCGGGTCCTCTGTGGGAGGTAAAAGTGCTCTTTGAAGTGTTTCATTGGTTAACTTCTAGCCCTGTAGTCATGTATTTTACACTTTCTGGAGAGAATCTCTTCCGGTACTCAATGCTGAACATGGGTCCAACCTAAGGCCGTGAGGCAGGACGGTGTCGTTAGGGTCCTGGTGTTAGGTGTTGCTCACAGTTGCCATGCAGCAAGACTCCCTGGCTCGAGCATGCACCTATAAACCGGGAGGTTTGGAACTCTGCAGAGGAAGGCCTTTGCAGCCCTGGTTGCATAACTCTTCTTGAATCCACATCCAGGTCCCTAAGGGCATTACCCTCTGCCTAGTGCCCAAGCCCAGGGCCTCGAGGGAGAACTGGTAAACAAAGTGTTCTGTTGTGGTCAGGCCCTGGAGAGCTGCCTCCAGCGTGGCGGGGAGGACAGCCAGAAGGGCCCCGCAGCAGCTGCCTCCTGCCTCTTTCACCCAGTGGCCAGGTCATCCCTGGGCCTCTTCTGCAGCAGTTAGAAACCTCAAGGGTTAGTCTTTGCTATGACCTCCGCACCTTAGATTCAAGGGCGGGGGGGCTCCTCCAGGGTACCTGGCCCTCATGCCTCACGGTTTTGTTGTTTTGGTTTGCTTTTTGGGGGGAGGGGGGTTTGAGACAGGGTTTCTCTGTGTAGTCCTGGCTGTCCTGGAACTCACTCTGTAGACCAGGCTGGCCTCAAACTCAGAGTTCCCAAGTGCTGGAATCACAGGCGTGGCCTTCCTTGCTCAGTGTGCCTCACGGTTTATTTTGCCTCTGTGTGGATCTTTAAATCCCACCTGAAGCCAGCCTATTCCCAGACACATTTCTGGGTTTGAAGCAGAGGAACAGAGTGAGTGAGTGTGCTAGCAGGAAAGGAAAACAAGGTTAGCCATCAGGTGAGTAAATGAACTGTGTGCATGAACCGGCACAGAACACATGGGAACCACAGGAAGGAGTGAGAGGTGTCTGTCTGCACGATCAGAAACACCCAGACAGCAGACTACTGACCAAGACAGCCTCCAGGTCTCCATGACAGCCAGAAAGCCCTGGATAAAATGTGACCAGCCTGTGTTCACATCAGAAGACAGACTGAGCTGGGGGCATAGCTCAGTTGGTAAAGGTCTTGCTGCACAGGCATGGGGACCTGACTTTGCTTGCCAGCACCTACATAAAATGCTGAGTGATAATGTGTGCTTATGATCCAGCACCGAGAAGATGGAAACAAGGGAATCCTTGGGCTGGCAAGCCTAGCTGAATTGATGATCCCCAGGTCCTGGAGAGTCTCAGTCTCAAAGAGTGGGGGGTTCCTGAAGAATGACACCCAAGGTTGAACTTTGGCCTTTACATGCATGCATACACACATACACCCATGCACACACCCACGCACGCGTGCGCAGACAGACAGCAGTCCAAAGGCTGGACGCAGGCATTCTAGCTCTAGAGAAAGAAGGGAGGCAGGAAGGGGGAACAGGGTCTTTTCAGGGGTACAGTGTTCCTACTTTTATAGATACCATATCTGATTCAGCTGGGCCGAGGCAGGCGAGAGGCCCTCAGAGAGGAAAGAAGTGTAGAAGCTGGCCTAGTTCTCCAGCTTCAGTTAATTTCCCCAGCCTGGCGAGAGATCTGCAGATGACTTCAGCACACAACCCGGCCGAGATACACACACACACACACACACACACACACACACACACACACACACGTCTTCCCTTCCAAGACTACAACCACATGGAGAAACTGAGGCTGGCTGACGTGACTCCTGGAGTGTGCTCCAAGCTGGACAAGCTGCACTGGCCCCAGAGGGACTGCGGTCAAGGGCCTGGCCAGGAACACCGTGTGGATGTGGTGCAAGGGTAAGCTGAGCAAGTGCTACCCAGGCTGCCAGGCCCCAAGTAACCTCAGCTGGCCCTGAGCCCAGGTGACTGCAGACCAAAGTAGGGACAGCCTTTCCAGTTTAAAAATGCTATCTACACGCACGCGTCACCTAATGTCTGTGGGCCCCCAGCTGCTCTGCTAGGCTGCTAGAAATCTCTCTCTTTCCCTCTCCCTTTCCCCCTCTCTCTCCCTCCCCCTCCCCCTCCCCTCTTCTCCCCTCTCCTTTCTGGGCTAAGCACAAAGTTAGGGCCTTTTCAGGCATAGATCCTGCTACTGACCATCTACCCCCCCCCTCTAGGCTGTTTTCCTTGACAGTTTCACTCCAGCCCTGACAAGTGAGATCCAGAGTCAGAAGCATTACAGACCTAAGGGTGTAGCTAGCCCAGTATAAGGCGGGGAGTCTGACCTCCACTTACATGTGTACACACCCCAAAGTCAGAGGCCTTCTCTCTGATCTGCCCCGTTCCTGCCCTCCGTGGCTTAGCCCACACAGTGCGCTCGAAGCCCTAGAGAAGCCAGTGCCCCAGAGCCTCCTCCCGTGTGTCAGCACTGAGTCCCGCCAGGCAGCTGCGATCTGGGGGAGAGCCGTGGTGAACATATGAAACCTGGCTGCACCACCACACTGTCCGAGTTGTGCCGTACATCAGGGAGACGGAAGGTAACACACCAGAGTCACCCGTGGGACCTCCAAAGCAGCAGCCTCTGCTGTTTAGAAACCAGCCACGCAGCTTCTCGGGCCCTGGCCAGCCTGGGAAGAAGACAGTGGAGCCAGCTTCTGTGGTATATCCCCCAAGACCAAGGAACAAGTGCTATCTGTCACCCCAAAACCCCCTGAAAGGGACAGCTGGCTCCACACACGACAAGCCTCCGCAGACCTCAGTCTCCCCCCTAGAAACTGGAGGAACTGGGCTAAATGGGGCGATTTTTCGAGCTGAAAGAAATTCTTCTGGATCTGGAGACATCAAGAGTCTAAGGACTGTTTATTGAAGAGGGGACAGGGCCCTTCCCTGGAGTCCTCAGTCATACCAAGAGGTCCGGGTTCTCTCTACTTCTGCTGGCTGTAATGAGTCTGCTCTTCAGAGAACCCACAGCAAGCAGGGCTGTTACGGCTCTGTACGAACTCCTGACCAGAGTGGACCCCGGAAGCTGGCAGGTCTTGCTCTCCAGCCCCACTGCCCACTTCCCCCATCCAGCCCACCCCACCCCCAGTTCTGGGAAAAACCAGTCCTTCCTGTGGCTGATGCAATGGGATCACGGGCCAGTATCCCAGGCCATGCTGGGCTTCTGAGACTGTCGAGCAGGAGGAGTGCTCCTCCTCAGAGTGCTCCCTCATCATCCCGTCTGTCACAAACATCAGACGGTCGTGGCTGCAAGACTGTATGGTGATGTGGCCACCCAGCCCCTAAAGTTTACTGATGAGGAAACAGACCCCAATTTCTATTTCCAACCACACTTTGCTTTCCTCTGCCGGGAGAACCTCGCCTGCCACATTTATCACTTACTCTAAAATCCTGTCACCAGACAATGCTTGTCACTGTTTTGTGCTTATCTGGGAACCCTTGGAAGGCAATCCAGTGTGGGGAGCCCTGTGGCCTAGTTTTGGATCAGTATGTGAGTGCTTGTCCAATGGGACTCCAGATGAGGCAAAGCCCACGGGGACAGTCTCACATGGCAAGAACCAGTGGACTTTGAGACAGTGCAGAATACTGCTGGGACCGTGCGGCCTGCACACTCTCTTCTCTATAGTAATAGTAATGATTCTCTTGGCGGTTTTAGCGTCATTTGTCAATCATGCATTGGACAGATGGGATCATTCCTGGAAACCCCAGTTTTTCTCAAATGTATTCCCCTAAAATTCTTTGGGAGCTGATGCTTCTCAGGTTTCTTGCCTGGGGATACCAGCTGTCACTTCCGACCCCGGAGCTGTTCCGATTCGGTGCTGATGGGATCTGAGGTCAATCTCCCCCATTTCTGTAAATCTGTTCTGAACGACATTGTTGTTGTTGTTCTTAAAGAATGTGTACCTGTGTTTATCCCCTTTAGTTTTGTAAAGACAGGATGCACCTGGCTTGATATTTGGCCAAGCTAGCAAAATGGTAAGTGTTGTTTTGGTTTAAAGAGGCTTTGATGTAAGGCAGGAGAAAACATATTTGGCATATTTGTTTTTGCCAGAGGTTAACGCTGGAGGATGGGGAAAACTTGTTAGTATGGAAAAACAGCTTGTTTTTGATGTATGAATAAAGGTAGCTGGAGCTATTTGAGGCTGGAAACTCATCTGGTAGTCGGACAATTCATTTCTTCCAGCTAATGCTCCTTCCCCGCCTCGGGACCTGAACCCAGGCAACAGTGACCTCGGCAGTCCAGATCTTTCCTCTTCCTCTGCTCTGCAATTCAGGATCCTGTTTCCTTCCTTGTTTACCAAAAGGGTGAATGATATTTATTTATTTATGCATTTATTTTACTTATTTATTTTCAAGACAAGGTTTCTCTGTGTAACAGCCCTGGCTGTCTTGGAACTTACTTTGTAGACCAGGCTAGCCTTGAACTCACACCTGCCTCTGCCTTCCAAGTGCTGGGATGTAAGGCATGTACCACTGCCAGGAGGTGGTGGTGCACACCTTTAATCCCAGCACTCAGGAGGCAGAGCCAGGTGGATCTCTGTGAATTCGAGGCCAGCCTGGTTTACAGAGTGAGTTCCAGGATAGACACCAAAACTACACAGAGAAACCCTGTCTCAAAAAAAAAAAAAGAAGAAGAAAAAAAAAAAAAAAAAAAAAAAAAAAGAAGAAGAAAAAAAGTCATGTACCACCAGTGCCCGACTCTTATTTATTTATTTAAACAGGTTTTGTGTAGCCCAGGCTTGCTTGGAACTCCCTATGTGCTAAGGCTGGCCCTGAACTACTTGGTCTCCTGACTCCATCTCAAGTGCTCCAAAGGATAAATGGTGAGGGAAAGGCCTGGGGATCTGGCTTCCCTCTCTCTGTTCCAGGTTGTATTTTTCACTGCTTCTGTTATTTTCACTCCACTGGGCTCCCCTGAGTCAAGAACTGGCCAGGGAGAGCTCATCTGGGAAGGCCAGGACCCAAAGAGCTTGCTTGCATCCTCGGCCTTGGTCAATCCCTTTCTCAGTGAGTTGCACGTATTTAGAACAGTTGATCTTACCCTCCAGGGCCAGCCCCCAAGCTAGGATCTAGCCAGTGTCCGGGAAGTGATTGGGGACCTCTTGCCCGCTCTGGGCAAGTGCTGGCAGGAGTCGCTGCTGGAGATGGAAGAGACCATGATCAAGATCCATAAACTTGCTGGGGGTGGCAGCACACACCTCCCAACACATGAGAGTCAGAGGCAGGAGGATCTGGAGGTCAAAGCCAGCCTGGGCTGCACAAACTATTCTGTCTCAAAATAAAAGTGAAGGGTCCAGGAGCTCCAGAACAAAGCTCGGCCAATAGATGCCATTCTTCCGAACCTTCTCAGACTTCTGGCTCTTGAGCATCTGTAGCAAGAATCTTAAAAGTTCTTATTAATAAAATCAAACCTGAAGCCAAGTATTGGGGTGAACACTGGAAGATCAGAGAGACAGAACAAGCCACAGCTAACCTCACCTGGCCAACTTCTCAGCTGATCTTGTTTCCTCAGACTGGAAGCCTCTGTGTCCTCATATCCGAATGGCTCTCAGCTGAACTGTGCTGCTCAAAACCTGAAAGCTTAACCAGCCAAAAGGTTCTAGTTTCTGGTCCTCACGCCTTATATACCTTTCTGCTTTCTACCACCACTGTCTGGGATTAAAGGCTCGCTTTCTGGGATTAAAGGCGTGAGTCACCACGCTTGGCTGTATCCTTGAACAGATGGATTTCTGACTCTGGAATGCTAGGATTAAAGGCGTGTGCTACCACTGCCCATCCTAAGTATCTAGTGGCTGTTCTGTTCTCTGACCCCAGATAAGTTTATTAGGGTACACAATATTTTGGGGAACACAATACCACCACAAGCATCCTTACCTATCCTTAAAGAGCCTTCTTCCTTTTGGGCCAGAGCTTCGCAGGGCCAGACTCCTGTTGGGGCTTCTGCATGATTCTGTCCCTCACAGTCAGTCTTGCAGCGCAGGAACCCATTCTTCCCTTTGGAACATATTTCCCATGGCCGCTTCTGTTTGTATCTCTGCTGTCACACCTCACCATAAATCTAGTGTCTCCAAGGGACACAGATCTGTTTATGATATTACAGTTTTGGAGGTCTAAGTTCAAGAATGGATCTCACTGACCTAAAATCAAGACGTCAGCAGAGTGCAGACCTCTCTGGTGCTGGGGGAGGGGATTCACTCTTGTGGTCCTTCCCAGCTTCGAGAATCTGTTGTGTTCCTTCGTCGGGCATGCCTTCCTCTTCCTCTCCCATCAAGGCCTCTCTCTCAGCTCCATTGCCTCCTTTCCCTTTCCCCCTTCTGCCCTGCCCTTCTTTCCTACTTACACTAAGCACATGGATAGTCCCAGATGACCCCCAGTCTCAGTGTTTGCTGATTCGTGATCTTAATTCTTCTGCAGCCTTATTCCCTTTTAGCGTGTAAGCCGTCATAGCCACAGGTCCCAGGGGACAAGGGACGGATACCTTTAGGGTCATTATTATGCCTGCCATACTTCTCATCTCTTTGATTTCACAGCCTATGATATTTATTTAAGTGAAATTTTGTGTTGAAGCCCAGCATATAAGAGAGAGAGGAAGCGGGCGGGGTGCACGAGGTGAGGGAGGCTGTGGCTGTAATCCTCTGACGTTAGCTCTTGGGTCACCTGGGAGAACGAACGAGGAGCCGCCACAAAGTCCATCTAGAGACCCACCTGCCTGCCGATTAAAGTTCAAAGCCTAATCCTGGTCTCACTGGCCTTCCTGGCCTTATTCCCTGCCAGCAGTGAACTAACCTGACCTCACCTCCATGCCAAGTTCCAGTCTGAGCACGCACACACACACACACACACACACACACACACACACACACCCCATGTGTTTCCAGACTCAGAAGCATCTGCTTGTTCACCGGTGGCAGGTGGCAGGAGAAAAATCCTCCCATCTTTCCAAGACACTCCCAGCCGGACCCCAGGAAGCTCAGGGTCTGAGGCTGTCAGGGAAGGACAGACAAGCACCAAATGTGCTGGTTCAGCAGAAACGGATGAGCACAAAAGCACAAGCAGATGGAGATAAGAAGTGTTTGGCTTAGCCTGGGAGTCTGGAGAAGTTTCCAGAAGAATTAATCACTTTGTGGGTTTAGCAATGAAGAAAAAGTTGGGAATAATCTCAAATGCAGAATGTTAACTCTTTCTCCCTCCCCCTCTTCCTCCATCCTTCCTTTCTTTTCTCCCGTCCTTCTCTCCATATAAGATACATATCCACACATACACATGCACAGGCAGATACACACTACTGTACTACATGTAGCATATATACATATATTGCATGCCATGAGCTATATATGTGGCATAGTATATAATAAAGGATGCATCATAATTTTTCTGGTTTCATGCATCTTTACATTATGAGTATATAAATATGCAGTAAATGGAAACTTACATAAGGCTACTTCTGGTGTCACAAACTAATCTCAGCACTTGAGAGGCTGAGGCAGGAGGATTGCCTATTGGAGGTCAGCCTGGGCCATGTGGTGAGACCCTATGGCAAAAAAAAGTGTGGGGGAGGGGGCTGGAGAGACAGCTCAGTGGTCAGGAGTATTAACTAGTCTTGTGGAGGACCCAGGTTCAGTTCCCGTCCCCACATGGAGGCTCCCTTCCAGTCATCTGTAACTCCAGTTCCAGGGGATCTGATGTCTTCCTCTGGACTCCGTGCCTGCGAGCACATGGCTCACCCACATACACACAGGCAAAACACCCATACACATAAGAAAAAATAAATAAACTATTTTAATAAAGGGGCAGGGTATAATTCAGTGGTATAGCTCTTGCTTAGTATTAGCATAGGGCTGTGATTCTGTTTCCAGCATTTCAAATGAGAAAAACTTACCACACAATGAAAACCACAAATTTAACAGCCATCACTTGACGGGGGTGGTGGTGGTGGTGGTGGTGGTATAGTTACTTTACATTTGCTGAGTCTTGTTATCAAGCCTAGAAATGAGCATGTTGATATTTATAAATATCTGATATTTTTAACACTACTTAGAAAAAAGCCAGACACAGTGGTGCACATTGCAGTCCCAGCACTCCAGCACTCTGGAGACTGAGGGAAGAAAGTAGTGAGTTCAAGGACAGCCTCGGGTGTTAATGAGACCCTGTTACAGAGTTAGGGAGGGAGCTATATACAGGATTTGGCAAGGCTGTAGCTCTCTCCCAAACTCCAGGTAGCTTTCCTAATCTTTCTTCTTTTTATCTTAACTCCTCAAGTCCAGCCTCACTCCCAGTAGCTGGGTTTCCTGGCAAGATCTCCCCTCTCCCATTGTGGAACTGGCTCTCATGCCGGCTTAAGTAAGAGTCCATCCAGGCTGTCTCTTGTCTAACCACCGGACTGGTCCAAACCCAGGCACAAGGGCGAGAGCCTGCCGCTCTGGTTCCCGCCGACAGAGGGCGCTGCCAGGCAGTCCAGTGGGCTTCCAGACACACGGCTCGTAAAACAGGAGGGAAAACGGCTAAAATCTACCACCACCACCACCACCACCCCCGACCTCAGAGAGCAAATGGAACTCCCTCAGGAACTTGGAGGGGATATTTCCTTGGAGAACCGCCAAAGCTCTCCTGGCTTGTCCCCACAACCTCTATCCAACCAGGAAATAGAAGGAGCTGTCTGTCCCCTTCACCTAACACCAGAAGACAGGCTAGCGGAACCGCCTTCCCATATTCCATGGGGTCTGGAATCCGGCTGGCAGCTAAAAAGGCTGGTCTCATTCTGGAGCTCTGCCTCTCCCGTTGGTGACCACCTTTTGGCATTTGAAGCCAAAATGTCACCTCTTGCAGAGAGTCCCTGCCTGACGTCTTCTAGCTGGTCCAAGTTTTCCCCCTGGCTTCTACACTAAGTATTCTGATATGCTGCCCCAATATAACTGCTCACTTGATTCTGAGATCTATGAAGACAAGGATGGTGGTCTTGTTTAATCTTTTTCAGAGGAAAACACACACATATACACACCACTAAGTGAATAAATTTTTAAAAAATGGGAATCAGCGGGGCGTTGGTGGCACATGCCTTTAATCCCAGCACTCAGGAGGCAGAGTAGGGCAGATCCCTGTGAGTTTGAGGCCAGCCTGGTCTACAGAGTGAGATCCAGGACAGGCACCAAAACTACACAGAGAAACCCTGTCTTAAAAAAACAAAAAACAAACAACAAAAATTCTGATTCACCCATAATCCAGTACTTTTTTTGTTACCATAAAAGACCAAGAATTTCCCCCTTCCTTGCCTGCCTAGCCAATCCCACCTTCATCAACAATTGCTAAGAAAGTGATGTGGTTCCTTTCTGTGAGCACACACAAACACACACTTTACAATTTATACCGTAAAGTCCCAGTTTCCATTTTCATTTCATCTTGAACATCTTCCATGTTAGTGTACATACGAATCTGTAATTTGGTGACAGTGTGTGTGTGTGTGTTTAAGTGTGTGTGTGAGTGTGTGTGTGTGTGTGTGTGTGTGTGTGTATGTGTGTGTGTGTTGGCTACATCAAAATATCAATCAGTGATCCCCAAACAGAAACTCTGCACCAAGCTGGGCCTGGGAATACATGTAATCACATCAAGAAGGAGGCAGAGGCAGGACCAGGACCTCCAGGCCAACTTGGGCTCCATGGAGAACTATCTCAACAAAACACCCTTCTGCATGGATTAAGCAATAATCTCCCATTCTTCTCTCTCACAAGTCTTGGTTATCAATAATCTATGCTTCTATGGATACCTCATTCTCTTTAGAGGATGAGTATTATTCATAATAATTATCCATAATTTGTTTAGCTGTTTTCTGATAACAGGTATTGTATTAAGGTGTGTGCATGCATGCAATCACACACACTCACATGAGCACATATAAAACACAAATAAAAACTTTCCTTAAAGAGGAAATGAAAAACTCTCTTAAAGAGGAAATAAAAACTTCCTTAAAGAGGAAATGAAAAACTCCATTAGAGAGGAAATTAAAAACTCCCTTAAAGAAATGGAAGAAAAAACGAACAAAAAATGGGAAGAAATCAAATCAAGCCAAGAAAAAGCAATTAAACAGATGAAAGAAACATTCCAAGATCTGAAAAATGAATTTGAGACAATAAAGAAAACACATGCTGAGGGAATGCTGGAAATAGAAATCCTGACAAAACGAACAGGAACTACAGAAACGAGCATAACCAACCGATTGCAAGAGATGGAACAGAGAATCTCTGACACTGAAGACACGATAGAGAAAATAGATTCGTCAGTCAAAGAAAACACTAAAGACAAAAAAAGTCATAACACAAAACGTCCAGGAAATCTGGGACACCATGAAAAGACCAAACCTAAGAATAATAGGGATAGAAGAAGGAGAAGAATACCAACTCAAAGGCACAGAAAATATATTCAACAAAATCATAGAAGAAAAACTTTCCTAACTTAAAGAAAGAAATACCTATGAAGATACAAGAAGCTTACAGAACACCGAATAGGCTGGATCCAAAAAAAAAGTCCCCTCGCCACATAATAATCAAAACACTAAACACACAGAACAAAGAAAAAATATTAAGAGCCCAAAGGAAAAGACCAAGTAACATATAAAGGTAAACCCATCAGAATAACACCAGACTACTCAATAGAGACTATGAAAGCTAGAAGATCATGGACAAATCTCATGCAGACACTAAGAGACCACGGATGTAAACCCAAACTATTATACCCAGCAAAACTCTTAATCACCATAGGCGGAGTAAACAAAATATTCCAGGATAAAACCAGATTTAATCAATACCTGTCTACAAACCCAGCCCTACAGAAAGCACTAGAAGGAAAATTCAACCCAAAGAAGCTAAACACATCCATGAAAAATCAAGCAATAGATAATCCCACACCAACATACACCACAGAAGAAACAAGCTGTGTAGCTATCCTAATATCTAGAGAAAAAGGATGTTTCAAAAGAGAAGAAGTCTTGTGGCAATGCCTCAGTGGTCCAGGTAACTACCAGAACTCGGAAAAGTTGGTTGAATTTGGGATTGACTGGGAGGCCAAAGATTTAAAAAGCAGAAGATTCTCTCAAGACACAAGTTGTGTGATAATAGTGTGTTTTGTGTGTGTGAATGAGAATTTGTAAATGTTGAATTCTAGGCTTCAACAATCATTGTCAGTGCAGATTAAGCTGCAAGTATTTATGCTTTAAAACTTAAATTATAAAGCTAGTTACGTCTTTCTAAAAAAAAAAATATCAATCAGTGATCCCCAAACAGAAACTCTGCACCCAAGCTGGGCCTGGGAATACATGTAATCACATCAAGAAGGAGGCAGAGGCAGGACCAGGACCTCCAGGCCAACTTGGGCTCCATGGAGAACTATCTCAATAAAACACCCTTCTGCATGGATTAAGCAATAATCTCCCATTCTTCTCTCTCACAAGTCTTGGTTATCAATAATCTATGCTTCTATGGATACCTCATTCTCTTTAGAGGATGAGTATTATTCATAATAATTATCCATAATTTGTTTAGCTGTTTTCTGATAACAGGTATTGTATTAAGGTGTGTGCATGCATGCAATCACACACACTCACATGAGCACATACACACGCACACGCACAGGCTGGAGAGCACCTTTGGGTGAAAAAAACCGTGCTGTAACACCTATCTGCCCACACAGGACTCCTGGAGATGGTTTGAAAGGAGAACGTCTTGGAAATGGGCCACAGAGACAGAAAAGTGAGCATTTAACAGGAAGAGGACTGACCCCATCTCAGATCCTCTGGTTTTACAGGGATGTCTGGGAGGGTAGGAGTTTGGTTCCTAAAACACACTCATTTTGGCATTGGGATGTGAGGCCACACAGTGGGAAGCATGGTTATGGTGACCTGCTGTGCTGCTGGGCTCCCTGCTTGGAATCCAGCATGTCTGGAGAACATCAAAGTCTGCTCCTCACTGCCTCAGATGAATCATCAGCACAGTGTGATAAAGCCTGGGACGGCAAAGCCTTGGAGGCACGCTCCATGGAATGTGTGACACCCAATCCTGGAAGCTTCAGACGGCTGACACTCGCTGGGTTATCTCCCAGTTCTGTGATCTGTCAGCCTTGCCTTGGGAGAGGCAAGCTCACCTTTGTTCAAATGCAGACCCAGGGCGGAAAAGCCTGGGAGGCTGGTCTCTCTGGGAAATAGTGACTCACACCAAAGTGGTAGGTGGAGGACAGAGAACCACTGGAAAGGGGAAAAAGACGGTGGACTCAGGGAGAAAACCCTGAAATGAGAAGGAAACAAAGAAAGAAGGAAAAGGCAGAAACACAGAGAAAAGAGCCTGACAAAGACCAGAGTTAGAGTAGGAGGAGGAGAAGCCAGTCCTGGTGACATACATTTTTAATGCCACATTTGAGAGGCAGAGGCAGGTGGATCTCTGCAAATTCCAGGCCAGCCAGGGCTACACAGTGAGACCCTGTCTCTCTCTGTCTCTGTCTCTGTCACTCACACTCTCACTCACACACTCTCACACACACACACACACACACCACTCACAAAAACAAAACCACTAAAACAAAAAATCAGAGGGAGAAAGCGGAAAGAGAGAAAAGGGACAGAAAAAGAAAGGAAGTGTGGGGACTGGGGAGGGGGTGGGGCTGGCCTTTGGCATCCTCCAGAAGAATGCTCCTGCATCAGATTCGGCAGGACACAAGACACAGCTGGGGGAAGCCTTGGCTTGCCTGTAGGTCTGGCTGTCAGCCAGCCTGGCTTGCAGTGCGTGCCCTGTGAGAGGGCAGTTTGTAGGGATCAGTTCTTCTGGGTCCTGACCTCACCTGGGCGGACTTGAGGCAAGCATCCTTATCCGCTGAGCCATCCCTTCTGGCCCAGACAAAGGGATTTGAAAACAATTGTCACGCAGCTGGAGGTACCAGACTTGAACATGAGGCAAACACAGAAACAGGGATGCCCACACGCTGGCATCCAGAGGGTGGCATAGTAGCCCTAGTGATTTAGCAACAGGCTAAGGCCCTCCAAAAGGTGCATACTCTTGGCACAAGCGCTTAGACATAAAGAATGCTCATTGCGTTGCTATTTACGATACAGAGAAGGAGAGGGAGAACGGAGGAAGAGATGAAATGTAGCTTCACACACTTAAGACAAACAATATGAATTTGTAGCTACAGTGTGGGCACAGGGCTGGGGATGCGGCTCACGGTAGGTCTCACACTTAGAACAAATGGCTAACTGAGGTGTCCACTAACGTACCAAAGCGGATGCTCACCGCCAGGTCCTCCCTGCATCCCTCACTCCCTACCTATTACAGGGTATGGCTGGCATACACTGCCCCTACCCTAAACTTCTCCAGCCCAAGCACCAGGCTACCCTCCCCCCAGCTGCCCTTCCCTATGTAACCCAACCATTTTTTCATCTGGTCTTTTTCATCTACCCTTGACCCTCCTGGCCTCTTGGTCTGGCTCTCCACTCTTCACCATCCCCTCTCCTCACATGGTTCAGGGGCACAGCCACTCTGAGCTCTCCCAGATGTTCCTGCCTCTGGCTATGCTCTCCCTTTTACCTACAATAAACCTTCTCCCCTACCGTACTTAGGAGCAGTCATGTCCTTCCTTTTTATTTTTTATTTTATTTTTTTCCATTCAGCTCAGTTGGTAGAATGCTTGCCTAGCATGCCTGAAAATCTGGGTTCAATCCCTGGCACCCAGTGGCACATGTCTGCAATGTTGGACTTTGGAAGTGGAGGCAAAAGAATCAGGAGTTCAAGGTCATCCTCAGCTCTGTAATGAATTTAAGGCCAGCCTGAGCTACATGAGACCCTGTCTCAAAACCTAAAAATAAAGGTGGAGAATGATTAGAGGAGGAAACTGACACCCTGCCCTGGCTTCCACCACGTACATGCTCACATAAGTACCATGTGGGCGCGTGCACACACACATCACATACATGTACAGAAATACAAAATTTCTAATTTAAAATGTTTTACTTATTTTTATTATTTAATTTTTTGGAGCTGGGGAGATGGCTCAGTGATAAAGAGCACTGGCTGCTCTTCCAGAGGACCTGGGTTCAATTCCCAGCACCTACATGGCAGCTCACGACTGTCTGTTAACTCAAGTTCCAGTGTATCCAACACCCTCACGAGCACATACATGCAGGCAAAAATAGGAATGCACATGAAATAAAAATAAATAATTAAAAAAGTGTGTGTGTGTGTGGGGGGGGTTATTTACCTGTGAGTACAGTGCCCTAGGAGACCAGAGGTCTCAGCTCCCCTGGAATTGGAGTTATATGTTGTTGTGAATCTCTGATCAAGGTGCTGGGAATCAAACCCAGGTCCGCTGGAAGAACAGTACATGCTCTTAACCAATGATATATTTCTCTAGCCCCAAATAAATATTTTTTAAAATAAAAATAAGGAGGTCAGGCATGGTGGTACACATCTTTAACCCCAGAACTCAGGAGGCAGAAGCAGGTGAATCTCTGAGTCTACAGAGAGTTCCAGGACAGCCAGGGCAATCCTGTCTCAAAAAAAAAAAAAAAAAAAAAGTAAATGAATAAAACCAAAGGTCTGGGGAAATGACTTAGTGGTCAGGAGTTTGCACTGCTCTTACAGAGGACTGGAGTTCAGTTCCCAGCACCCACATCCAGCAGCTCACACCGGTCTGTAACCCCAGCTCCTCAGAGTGCTGACACCTCCGTGGGCGTCTGAAGACACCCACAGACACATGCACATAACTAAAAACAATAAAAATAAAAATGCTGCCGGGTAGTAGTGGCGCACGCCGTGGTGCACGCCTTTAATCCCCGCACTCAGGCGGTAATGGCAGGCAGATCTCTGTGAGTTTGAGGCCAGCCTGGTCTACAGAGCGAGTTCCAGGACAGTCAAGGCTACAGAGAGAAACTCTGTCTCGAAAAAAAGAAAAAAAAAACAAACAAACAAAAATGTTGATACAAGTTTGGCAGGTACTGCACTCAGTACTTAGAGGAAAAGAATAGCCCAGTGCCAGGTGCGGTGGCCCACACCTATAGTCCCAGTACTTGGAAGGCTGGGACAGATGGGTGGGAGTTTGAAGTCAGCCCAGGCTACATAGTAAGGCCCTTTCATAAATATGTAAACAAATGCATAAACAGAAATAAAGAAAAATAAAAGAGAAAGGTCCTTCATAATACGAGAAAATCCCCCATGATACTAGACGGGGGAATAAATGCATGTATGTATGTATGTGTGTGTGGACATGAATATTTAAAACAGTACAATTCAAATTTTCAAAAGGATAAACATGTGACAGAGTGTCACTAACCTCTGTCACCCCACCCTGTTCAGAGTCATCTTGAATTTCAGTTCGGTTCCACCCTTGGTAAACTGTTTTAATCATCTAACATTGGTCCCTCCCTACAAGCCTTGCGCTTTCCCTGGGGAGTGAATCTTCTCAAAGTCTCTGGCGGGAGGCCAATTCCTGCTCTCTGCTCTCACTGTGGAAGCCCAGTAATTGAATTCACCAGAAAACTGCCTGTCGCCATAGCAGCAGGGGTCATCAGCTATGAACCAGGTCAGGGTTCTGCCCCTGGGGCACCCTGGGTTACCATCCTCCATGAAAACAGACAGCTTAAAAATGTCTTTATGACAGTTCCATCCAAGCTTCCAAGGGAGGGAAGCAAGGGCCCTGCCCAGCTGTGGTGTCTAGGCCTTACAAGCAGTGTGGCACAGTATTCCCCAGGGCACAGGAGTGCATCTGTACGTCAGCAGCCGTAGCCAACGGCTCTCTAATTGGGCTGAAGGCCACACAATAAGAGAGAAACCATGTCTGCTACTAGAAACCTAGTTAACCACCCTAGACTAGCCAATCATGGCTCTTGAAGGAGAACCTGCACCTAACCCTTTACTAAACCAGTACAGGCCAGCTGCATACTAAATATTTGTGCTTATAACCCCCAGATAAGTATAGATCTCACCCCCATCAAAGAAACGTCTCCTTGCAGCAGATAGAGACCATTACAAAAAACCCGCACGTGGTCTAAGTGCAGAAAACAAGGGACGGATACAACTGCACTGAAGATGCGGGGATCGGAACAAAGGGGTGACAGAGATTGTAAGAGCCAGAGAAGCAGAAAGCTGGCTGTGAAACTTGGCCTCCTAGAAACGTCAGAGAAGCACACCCATGAAGTCTCATCGACATGACTGTCTAAACATGACCTGAACAAGGACGACACCAATGGCCTTGTGAGTATGCAAGGAAGGGGGTATCTTCTGGGGCAGTGTTCTCAGTCTGTGGGTCATGACCCTTGGGTCATAGGAGCTGCATATCAGATGCCCTGTATGTCAGATATTTACATTACAATTCATAACAGTAACAAAATTACAGTTACGAAGTAGCAATGAAGATAATTGTATGGTTGAGGGTCACCACAGCACGCGCTGTATTAAAGGGACCCAGCATCAGGAAGGTTGAGAACCACTGTCATGGGCCTCAATCATAGACAGAGAACTCCAAAATACTGAGCCATGCTGAGAGCAGGAGAATTGGTTTTCCTCAGGGAACAGCCTCCAAATTGGTTAACCAAGCCAAATGGTCATCCCTGAAAGCATACACATCCAAGTAACTTTATATAGACCAAGCAGACTATATTCATATGTTTAGGAATATATACACACATATATTCATATATGTACAAATAAATTCACATATATATGTATAGTATATGTGTGTGCGTGTGTGCCAATGATTGAAGACAGAGGTCATGAAAACCAGGAGAGCAAGGAGAGTTTGTGGGAGGCTTGGAGGGAGGAAAGGGAAGGGGAAACGATGTAATTATCTTAATTTCAAAAGTACTTTTAAAATCGTATTCCTGGCATGGTGGTAAATGCCTTTAATCTCAACATTCAAGAGGCAGAGGCAGACAGATCTCTGTGAGTTCAAGGCCAGCCTGGTCTACATAACAAGTTCCAGGCTAGCCAGAACTACATAGTAAGACTCTGTCTCAAAAAGCAAAATAAAAAATATATATAGCTATTTGTATTTTATGTTTATGAGTGTTTTGTCTGTCTGTCTGTCTGTGCACCACATCCATGCCTGGTGCCAGGGAGGTTAGAAAAAGTCCCTGGACCTGGAGTTACAGAAAGTTTTAAGTGAAATGATCAAGGAAGGGTCATCTTCTTCTGAGATTCAAAGGCCACAGGAATCCAGGTAGCCATGGCAGCCATTGAGCCCAGGGCCCCACTGAAGTATTTATGTAATCCCAGCACTTGGGAGGCAGAGGCAGGTGGATCTCTGTGAGTTCAAGACCAGCCTGGTCTACAAAGCAAGTTCCAGGACAGGCTCTAAAGCTACACAAAGAAACCCTGTGCTGAAAACCAAAAAAAAAAAAAAAAAAAAAAAAAAAACACCACCAAACCAAATCAAAACAAAACAAAACAAACCTCGGGCATCAGAACCTGGTTGATCAGAGAGATGGCCTCACTGTTCCTAGGACCCCCTTACCCTGTGCCATGGTCTGCCTTTTCTATTCTGCTCCACCAAGCCTGAACACTCTTGCTTTGGTTTCCATTTTTCAGATTTCGGGAAACAAATGCCTTATGGATATAATATTCAATATTCAAAATATATTGTCATGCTGTTTTAGCTCTCTGAAAAGCTCTGGAGATGGGAGCTGGACTTCCTATTTCAGACCCAAGCACGTTTGTCTCAGGGTTTTCTTCAAAGCCCTGTGCTGGCTCAGGCTGGCCCCCTGACTCTGTGGCAGGGAAAAGAAAAACAGCAAATTGCCCTGAAAGAAAGATGTCTCTGTAATTACACGTTTTAGCTCTGACTACTTCTCCCTTTCTTGGTTCTTATTTTTAAAAAATTACTTCCACATACCAGGTCATCCATATCTCTGAAGCTCTTGCTGAAATGTAAACTTTCTCTCTCTCGGGGCCTGTAAGACCATGATGGGGGAGGTTAAAAAGCTCTAAAATTCCAAGCAGAGAAAAAGTTTTCTTAAAACTTGCAATAAAAAAGCCTGGCAAATGTATGTATACAAGTAATCTTAATTTGTTGCATGACATGTGTGTAATTTGGCTTCAATTCTTGTTTAGGGAAATGAAATAAAACGAAACAGTAGGTATGAGAAAAATGTTAAAAATGGTTGTAATGTATGCGGTTCTATTTTTCAGTAAAAGAGGTTGAAGTCTTTTGAATAAGGATGAATTTTGTATGATGGAATGAAATCTTTGTCCTAAGAATGAGAAACAACAGATGGGAACAAAACATGAAAGTTTAAAGCCAAGTCCCCAAGGTCTGAGTACATCAGCAAAGGTTTGAGGAGGACTTATGGATGCGGTGTGTTTGATGAGTGGCATCTGTACATTCCGAAGGTCAGAATGGTCTACTGGCGGTACCAAAACTGACTTGAAAATGTATTCTCATCACTGATGCCCTTGCTAACTCTGTTCAGCTTAACCATTTGGAGAAACTAAGTCATAAGGAAAGCTATGGTAAATTCTTCTAGAAGTCTCCTTACGGGAACCAGGCTTAAGCTGTTCTCTCTGCAACTGTATTCTTTGTGGTAAATTAAGCTTCTTAATAGGAAAAGTCTATTAAGTTAATTAGAGCTTGTGAGAGTACACTCTAAAAAGGATCAAGAGAATAAGTTTCCCAATTTCTCCATGGACTGTATTTGTGATCTAAAGTTTATTTTGATACTTAAAGAGCTTCAATTTCAAAAAAAATTGTAAATTTAGCTGGGTGGTGGTGGCACACGCCTTTCATCCCAGCACTTGGGAGGCAGAGGCAGACGGATCTCTGTGAGTTCAAGGCCAGCCTGGCCTACAGAGCAAGTTCCAGGACAGCTAGGGCTGTTACACAGAGAAACCTTGTCTCGAAAAACCAACTAAAAAGAAAAGAATTTGTGTCATGCTATGTAGAAATGTAATTCATTTCCACAGGGCAAGAGGAATTTATGTTTCCCATTGTATAGTTAAATACATACATATATATATATATATATATTATATTATATATATATATACTGTCAAAGTTAAACCTAAAGCAAGTAACCCAAAGTAAATTTCTAATAAACTTAAATTTTAATGTAAAATAATATTTAAAATTAATTTTTCTTTGCTTCCTGTTTTGGTTTTTTGAAACAGGGTTTCTCTGTGTAGCTTTGGAGCCTTTCCTAGAACTCACTCTGTAGCCCAGGCTGGCCTCGAAATCACAGAGATCTGCCTGCCTCCGCCTCACGAGTGCTGGGATTAAATGCTCTAAAATTAATTTTTAAAACTGTGGAAAATTAAATCCTTAATGATAGGATAAATTCATTCTTGCATAGAACATACCTATGCTCAAGTATTACCCTTTCTTTTGGAAGGGACACAGACCCATCAGAGTAAACTGGGTGCTAGCCTCATTACAGGATAAAGATGCATGGGGGAATAAGACCTGCCAGTCTGCGGCAGCTGCCTCTGGCTGTGCAAGCCAGGTCAGGAAAAACCCTCATTGTCTATAGGGAAGATAAATTGCTCATGTTTTGAGTGACATGCATGTGTGTGTGCGTGCATGTGTGCATGCGTACGTGTGTGTGTGTGTGTGTGTGTGTGTGTGTGTGTGTGTGTGTGTGGCGGGGGAGGGGCATCTTAGAGTCTGGACCCACATCCTAAATGTCCCAAAAAAACACAGAGGCAAATAGCAATTACTCTGCACTCAGCGTCTGAGATGACATATGAGGATACTGTGAACAGGGGACCCTCATACATAAGCCTGCCACCGGATCAGTCTGGGAACTACATGCAATTGGCCACGTCCTATACCTGGCCTCTGAGTCTCCGACCATTAGCAAAATCTAATTCCAGGGCTGAGAGGTCAATACCTGATTCGGTAAAGAGTCCCCCAAAGAGTTTTAAATAATATAAGCATAGGCTCTGCACAAGGCCGGTCGGCATAGCAGGCTAAACTATGGACACTCATTTGATCGCAAAGTGGAAGAGCGTCATCCTGTGGATCCACCACGCCCAGGTAAAGAAAATGATCCTGCCCAAGGAGGGAGGAACTGGACCATGAAAGTCCACCCACACCAGCTTCTCTCAGTCACCTTGCAGAGACAGACATCAGGGACCAGCTCTCCGGCCCTGTTTCGGTCACAAACCTTGAAACCAGGAGGTCTTGCTCAGCCAAAGCTTAAGAGATTCAACAGGGGACATTTGAAGACGGGCATCACCGTGTCCCTTCCCTTTGGACTCCTGGTAATATTAGTCATAATGCTTCCTATAGGGCTAACCCTAATGGCTCCCCCAGGACCGGACCGTGACACAACACACACACACACACACACACACACACACACAAAAAAAAAAAAAAAAAAAAAAAAAAAAAAAAAAAAAAAACAGATTTCTTTAATAAGTTATGCCTGGTTATACATCCAAATAACAAGTAGTCCTTATAAATAATAAAGAAGGTCAAGAACCTCTGTTTCCATAGCTGGTTTGGTGGAGTCATGGCTGACCACCTTACTCACAGCCCCCAAAGGGCCTCTCGTCCTTTCCCTCCTAGGTCTAATGAGTCCTGCATAAGTAACTGATTGTTAGATGTAAAGCAACAGATGGCCACTGTTAAATTAATGACCTTAAGGGTCCAGGGCCTGCCCTGTCATAAAATCAAAGATCTGAAAGTGACTAAAGAAGGGAGGGAGGAAATGGGCAAGAAACACTGTCATGTCCTGACTTCACCCTGACTCCATCTTGTGTCTGCTCAGGAGTTCTCCAGCCCTGGCCCCTCTGAAAAGTCACATTGGCCTTGGCAACACATTGAGACTTTCCACGAACTTGGCCATGCTCAGATGCATAACCAAATATCTGCTGAATATATTACCAGAACACATGTCACCAGGTTCTATTTAACAGTAAGCTGCCATGTAGGTGCTGGGAATCGAACCTGGGTCCTCTGGAAGAGTAACCAATGCTCTTAACCGATGAGCCATCTCCAGCCCCCATAGACAGGTTTCTATGGCAAGGCTTCTTAAATTTAATTCACTTGTGACCCCTTTGTGCCCAAGAAATTTTTACAGGACCCTAGTGTACAAGGATATAAAATAGGCATACAAACGAAACATTTATTACTAACAAACATAAAGAATTATTTTTTAAATGTATTTATTTTGTGTGTTTATGGATATGTGTGTCATAATATGCATGTGGAGGTCAGGACAACTTTTAGGAGTCACTTCTGGAGGTCAAACTCAGGTTATCAGTTTGAAGATAAACACCTTTCTCTACTGAGCCATCTTGCCTGCTCCAAGAAACTTATTTTAAAGCAATTATTTGTCATGCATATAATTTTATTGTTCATTAAAGATAAAAACAGATTTTCAGCCGGGTGGTGGTACTGGTGCATGCCTTTAATCCCAGCACTCAGGAGGCAGAAGCAGACAGATCTCTGTGAGTTCAAGGCCAGCCTGGTCTACAGAGCAAATTTCAGGACAGGCAATAAAGCTACACAAAGAAACCCTGTCAAAACCAAACCAAACCAAACCAAAACAAAACAAAAACAGATTTTCATATCAACGAGATAGATTTCATTGCTTATTTTTTTTTTTTTTTTTTTTTTTTTGTTATTTCGAGACAGGTTCTATGTGTAGCTTGCGGCCTGAAGAGCGCAATCTCATTAGCAGGCTGGCTCGAACTCACAGAGATCCGCCTGGCTCTGCCTCCCGAGTGCTGGGATTAAAGGCGTGTGCCACTACCGCCCGGCTTCATTGCTTATTTTTAATGCCAAGAATTAAATTCTGGTTAAAATTTGATATTGTATGATACAGAACACTGTCAACAGTTTCCAGTTGATTGATATATTGATTTTGCAATTGTTGATGCTGAGATGCCACTCTGCATAAATATATATGTAAAAGTATGTTTAGGGCCATTTCTGAAATTGTTGGAAATCCTTTCTTAATCCTAGAGTTTAAGAGGAGGATTTGAACTTTCTAGCCAGGAGGATTTCAAATTGGAGATTGACCTTGACCACACAGTAAGACCCTGTCTTGAAAACAAACAACCCAGCATTGCTTAACACCCCAGAAACTCACTTGAGAGGCAAAGTTTATTTGTTTGTTTGTTTGTTTGTTTGTTTGTTTGTTTTGAGACCGGATTTCTCTGTGTAGCCCTGGCTGTCCTGGAATTCACTCTGTAGACCAGCTGGTCTTGATCTCACAGAGAGAGATCCACCTGCCTCTGCTTCCCGAGTGCTGGGATTAAAGGTGTGCGCCACCACCACCTGGCCTTCTTAGGCTTTTTAAAGAGGACAGTGCAGGGTCTGAGAAAGAAAAGACCCCCAAGCACCAGCCTGGGCTGATGAACACATCTGGGCACTTAGCAGGAATCCCCCCCACACCCTTATTTTTAAATCATCAGAACTTGGTAAGCTGGCCTGCATGTTGGACTTAGGGTCCCAGGAGCACCATGCACAGTACCTGGGGTTTAGGTCCAGCCTTGGGAACTTGATGAGTAGGTTGCTCATAAATAGCACTGAAAAGAGAGCTGAGAATCCCTACAGGCCACACACCAGTGGACTTGGACCTATAGCCTGAGACCAAACAGGGAAGGGCATGGATCCCTGGCTGGGCTGGAAAGTGTGTGCTTGAGATGCTCTGGGAGTGGCTGGCTACAGAAGAATGTCCACAGGAGACACTATTTGCTCTCCAAGTTTCTATTTGTCCAAGAATGATTCACATGACTTCCATTGGCCAGCCCTTCCTCCTGTATTGTGGTCAACCCTTGTGAGGGACAGAACAATGAAAATGTTTGTGACAATAGATGGGCCAGTATTTGAAATCCAGCTCATAGCTGTGTGACTTTGGGAAACTCACATTCCCTCTCTGGTCTGCTTTTTAGTTAATAAAATGGGATAATGACTATCTTAGTCATTGTTCTATTGCTGTGAAGAGACACCATAACCAAGTCAAGTCTCATAAAAGAAAGCATTTAATGGGGGATTGTTTATAGTTTTAGAGGATTAGTTATCTATTTATCTATTTAATGGGGCATTGTTTATAGTATTTAGAGGGTTAGTCCATTATTATCATGGTGGGGAGCAGACAGACATGGGCTTTTGAAACCTCAAAGCCCACTCCCAGTGACACATCTCCTCCAACAAGGCCACACCCACTCCATCAAGGCCACACCTCCTGATCCTCCCCAAACAATTGCTCCAACTAGAAACAGAGTACTCAAATCTATGAGCCTAGGAGGGACATTCTCATTCAAACCACCACAGTGACATACCATACAGGATAACAACAAGGGGCAAATAGAACAAACTCTGTGAAATGCTTGACATGGACAAGCACTCAATATTTCTTCCCCTTTTTTGCACCTAATAAATATTTCTTCCTTTCCCTTGCCATTTTTAACTTACTGTGGTGGTTTGAATGAGAGTGGACTCCGTAGGCTCACATTTGAATGCCTGGTTCCCAGGTGGTGGAACTGTTTGGAAAGGATTGGAAAGGTGTGACCTTGTTGGAGGAGGTTGGGGGCAGGCTTTGAGGGTTAAAAGACTCACACAGCCAAGGTTACATAGAGAGACCCTGTCTCAGAAAAAAAAAAAATTCCCTAGTACTAAGCCAGGCGTGGTGGCACACTCTTGGGAGGTAAAGGTGGGCAAATCTCTGTGAATTTAAGGCCAGCCTGGTCTACATAGAAAGTTCCAGATGAGAATTACATGGTGAGACTGTGTCTCAAACAGCCATCCCTAGTACCAGAGGCTGGGCAGCTGAGCGGTACACTATCCATCTCCTACCAGCTTTGCTACAGGTAATCCAATGAGTGGTCCTGATGGTTGCCCAGGTAACTCTTCAGGGACTAGAAAGGTGCTTTTTTAAAACATTGACTCTTAACCTGTGATGGGAAACCTTTTGATATCAGGAAGCTGAATCTCAACCTCAGATCACACCAGTTGCTACCCTACCACATCTGAACCTGTATCCTGTGATCAGGAGTGAAAACTGACCACAAATATACAGGTCTCCGACCGCTTCACCCCCAAATCTCACCCTTCCCCACACCTTAATTCACCTATTTGTCTATTCCACAAATATCCCCAAATCATACCCAGAATGTCTCCCTCAGGGAGACAGGTGTGAGTCCTGGTCTCCCGCCCCCATGTCCCCTCATACTGTCTTGCTTACAAATAAACTGTCTTCCAAAGCTCATTCCGGCGACTGCTTGCTTCGTGATGCATAAAATCAGCTAGGATTGTTAACAGGGATGCTTTTCTCTTTAGGCTCTTTTATGGATTTGCTACAAAGGCTAAATCCATGTAAGCAGATAAAACAAAAGATAATGCCTGAGAAACAAAGGGTCTCTTGTCAACACTCAACACTCTGGGCATCTTGAGTCTCCTTGCAAGGGGTGTTCTTGAGGGTAAGGGTCCCTGAGCTGGAGACGGAGGATTGCCCCTGACCTCCCAGCCACATTCTCTGTTTTTCTAGTCAAGGCTAAATTGACCAAGCTATCAATTGCCTTTGACTGAACCCAGGTCTTAGCACATGCTAAATAGGTGCTCTATCACTGAGTTACATCCCTTGCCCAAAGACTCTAGTACCTGCTTCTCCAGAAGGGACCTAGCTAGATCTGCCTATGTGGGTGCCTGCATTGACAGTACATGGTCCCCCAGATTCCTCCCAGAAATTCTATAGGGGTATCACCAAAGAACGTGAGGCTCTCAGAGGTAGGGGTATGTGTGATGTGCTGTGCGTGTGTGTGCGTGCGTGTCGTGCTGTGTGTGTGTGTGTGTGTGTGTGTGTGATTTGTGGGTTGGTGAGTGAACAATGGCTGTTCAGAGGTGAGAGGACAATGTTGGCTCTCTCCTTCCACCCTTATTGGCTTCAGGGCTCGAACTCAGTTCACCAGGCTTGTTAGCAAGTGCCTTTTCCCTCTGAGCCATCTTACCAGCTCAGAGGTGCCCAGAGCTAAAAGGATACGATAAGATAAAGAATTCCCAGGAGGGGTGGTGGGCTTTCCTGGGAGAACAGAGCACACTCTGATGTGGTGACGATTCACAAGGACACTCCATGGTGTGGGTTCACAGATGGTCTTTCCTGATAGAGGACGTCTCAGCCAAAGGCTGACGATCGAAAGAGGGAGCCCGCGTTTCTTCGCCTTCCACCACAGACTTGGTCTTCCTATTCCTTCTGATTTAGCACCTCCCTCCTGCCTTGGGGCTCAGAGCCTTGTGCACCCCCACCCCACTTTTCCGCTTAGGTCCTCTTCCTTTCGGAGACCTCACTTCCCAGAAATCCTCACTGACCTGCCTCGCCCCTAGTCCACCTTTAAAAGAAATCATAGCTTGTGTTCTGAGCTGACTGACAGATTTACAACTCTTAAGGTAAAGCCACAGGCCACAAGGGTTGCACAGGGAAGCTAAAACATGATTGTAAACTGTAGTCTTGTTTGTAAGAGTCTCAGAAAACTGCATTTGGATTTGTATCTGGAAAAGGAGCAGGGCCATGATGGAAGGTCATGTACACAGGCACGGTTCATTGTGGTCTTCACACTATATGATTTGAAATGTCTCCATATAAAAGCAACATTGGCTCTATGTAGGCAAGTTTCACACCGTTTTATTAATTGCGCTTGAATTCTTGATTCCCTGCTGATGTGAGACTTCAACCAGACTCCAGGGTGGGGCCACCTCTCTCTTCCCATGTCTCCTTTGTTTTCCCTGTCCTTCAATTCTGCCTCAGCAGACACTCAGGCATTCTTTTAAAACAGATATACACCTGTAATCTCAGCACTTGGGAGATGAAGGCAGGAGACACAATAGTTCAAGGCCAGCCTGGGCTATATGAAACCCTGTCTCAAAAAAAAAAAAAAAAAAAAAAAAGAAAGAAAGAAAAGAAAAAGAAAAAGTATTCCAACACCCAGAACCCAGGAGACAGAAGCAGGCGGGTGAATCTCTGAGTTTAAGGACAACCTGGTCTACATAGAATGTTCCAGAACACAAGGCTACATTGACTCTGTCTAAAAAG
This sequence comes from Peromyscus leucopus, assembly GCF_004664715.2. Classification (NCBI taxonomy): domain Eukaryota; kingdom Metazoa; phylum Chordata; class Mammalia; order Rodentia; family Cricetidae; genus Peromyscus; species Peromyscus leucopus. The sequence continues at coordinate 107,652,616 of NC_051063.1, read as the reverse complement.
GGGGCATGCAGCCGGGCGGTGGTGGCACACACCTTTAATCCCAGCACTTGGGAGGCAGAGCCAGGAGGATCTCTGTGAGTTCGAGGCCAGCCTGGGCTACCAAGTGAGTCCCAGGAAAGGCACAAAGCTACACAGAGAAACCCTGTCTCGAAAAAACCAAAAAAAAAAAGGGGGGGGGCATGCACTTGCTTAGCTTGTAAGAAGCCTGAGCGTGAGCTCCAGTACCTCATAAGCCGGATGTGGGGGCATATGCCTGTAACCCAAGAGGCAGGAGGATCGGAGGTTCAAGATCATCCTTAGCTATATTGGAAATTCAAGGCCAGCCTGGGCTAAAGACCTTATCACAAAAAGAAAGGGGAAAAAAGAGGAGGAGGAATAACAAGAGGAGGGGAAAGAGGTGGGTGAGGAGGATGGGGGGGGCACAGGAGGGAGAGAGAGAGAGAAAGAGAGAGGGGAGAGGGAGGGAAGAGAGAGATGGCGGCCAGATGTGTGGTACACAGTTTAATCCAAGCACTCAGAAGGTCGAGGAAGGAGACTTGCAAATTTAAGACTAGCCGGGTTACATAACAAGTGAGACCCTGTCTAAAAAAGAAGAAGAAGAAAAAGACAATTCTTGCTCCCAGGGCAGTTCTGAAGATTAAATGGGATAAAACGTTCCAAACTCCCTGGCACAAAGGCAGGACAGCGCGGTCTAAGCCCGAAGCGCTCCCTACGGCCTAGTTCTCCAACTATTATCGCGCAGAGGAAAGGGAAGGGGGTAGCCGTGGGTTGGCAGGGATGCGTCCCTCTGTGGGGCTCACAAAGAGAGCCTTGTGTGGGAACGGTGGACAGGATGCCTCACGGGACATGTGGGCTCAAAGCTGCCAGGCCTGGGCTGGGCATTTTGCCACAGGTAGCTTTCTGAGGGCCCTTTCATCTGAGTCCCAGCTGCCACTTGACTGGCTGGCATGAAGCCCAGCTGCTCGCGGAGTACAGGGGCTGGCAGCTTCTTCTCGGGAGGAAGAACAAAGGGCTGGGGTCGGTGGGAGGAGGGCAGAAGGGAGCAGCAGAACTAGGCCAGAGGGAAAGAAGATCCAGTCACAGGCGGGCGCAAGCAGCATTCTGAATTCTTTTGTGGCCATAGCAGGAACCCAGAGGAGAGTACAAGGACCCTTTTAGATAACGCCTCAGCCTCTACCATGTTACAGGCAGAGAACGAAACCCAGAGACGGACAGGGACTGCCCGAGGAAATACTGGGACCCAGTAGCAGAACCAGAACTAACACTCTGGCCTCTTGTTTGCTTCAGACTCTGAAAGAGGCTCTTAATTCTCTGGGAGCCTAGGGGGTCAATGCAAAGGAGATGCCCTTCCCTTATCAGAACTGTGAGGGTCAAATGTGTTAATGAATAGAGAAGTGTGTGTGTGTGTGTGTGTGTGTGTGTGTTGTGTGTGTGTAGTGTGTGTATGTGTGTGTGTATGTGTGTGTATGTGTGTGTGTGTGTGTGTGTGTGCGCGCGTGTGTATGTGTGTGTGTGTATGTGTGTATGTGTGTGTATGTGTATATGTGTTTGTGTATGTGTGTGTGTATGTGTGTGTGTGTGTATATGTGTGTGTGTGTGTGCATGTGTGTGTGTGTGTATGTGTGTGTATGTGTGTGTATGTGTGTGTGTATGTATGTGTGTGTATGTGTGTGTATGTGTATGTGTGTGTATGTGTGTGTGTGTATGTGTGTGTATGTGTGTGTGTATGTGTATGTGTGTGTATGTGTGTGTGTGTGTATGTGTGTGTGTGTGTGTGTGTGTGTTGGCGGGCGGTGGGATGGGGGAATGGGGTGGGGGCAACTCAATTCATCTTCAAAGCTCAGTCCGAGTTTTCTAGGCAAACTAGGGCAAAGGGCATTCAAAGCAGAGGGGACAGTGCAAACAAAGGCAGGAGTGCAGCCTGTCTCAGGACAGCTGGCCTGGGGGAGACAGGAAGTGGAGCTAAGAGCTGTTCCTCAGAGTGCTGAGCCCTCCGCTCCAGGTTGAAGACCCTTGAGAACTCTGCCTCGCCATGGAGTCTTCCGAGTCTATGCCATATAATATCCCTCTGGGGGTCAAGCTGCTTAAAGCCAAGTGCTTTGTGGAGTGTAAAGCAGGGAAGCATGACTCTGGGAGGTCATAGGCCCCTCTACATGGCTTGGACACTTCTGCAGAATGATGGTGTTCGAGGCACAGACCTTGCCTGTGGCTGTGGTTTGGATATGGTATGAGAATATGCCATTTCATGTGTTGGAAACTTTGTCCTCAGCGTGGTGGTGTTAACAGGTGGCTGAACCTTTAAAAGGTAGGGCCTCCTTGTAGGAGGTTGTTGTTGACCCTTGCCTGGTCTCTCTCTGGGATTTGATTTGAAATGTGTTCTCTCCCTCTCTCCCATGTTTCCTTGATGCCATGCACCATAATGTGATCCAGTCAGGGGAGTTCTCATCAGAGACTGAATCGAAAGGGACTTCTGATCCTTCATCCTCCAAAAACTGTGAGCTGAATAAATCTCTTTCCTTTATAAAACATCTTGCTTCAGAAATTTGGCTGTAGTGACAGAAAATGGACCAATACACTCTGAAACAAAGCAATTAATTCTGCATGGTCAAGAGAGAGGACTGTTGAGAGAGAAAAGTCCTTGTCATAGTAACTTTTCTATTGCTTTAATAAAATTCTCTGGCAAAGGCAAGTTAAAAGAGGAAGTGTTTATTTGGAACACAGTTCAGGTCACAGTCCATAATAGTGGGGAAAGGCACAATGACAGGACACATTTGGGCTAGTGACCAGCTGATTTCTCAATCTTATACAGTTGAAGAACCCTTGCCTAGGGGATGGTGCCACCCATAGTGGGTGGATCTTCTTACTTCAATGTAATCAAAATACTCATCCACAGACATGTCCAGAGGCCCAGTTCCAAGGTCCTCCTAAGGTCTGTCTAGCTGACTATCACAGTCACAGAGTTCAAACTTGGCTCTGAAAATCCAAATGATCTTCATTTAATTTCTTCAAGCTTCAGTTTCCTCGCCTGCAGAATATTTATAGATATTTGTAGGTGTTAAATAAGAGACAGCGTTCAAACTGGGCATGGTAGCACACACCTTTGATCCCAGCACTCGGAAGGCAGAGGCAGGCGGATCTCTGTGAGTTCGAGGCCAGCCTGGTCTACATAGTGAGTTCCAGGACAGCCAGGACTATATAGACATTGTCTAAAAAAAACAACCAAACAAACAAAAACAAAACAAAACTTTCTCTCCTTCGCCACCACAGGAACTCAAGGCAGAAAACTGGAGATAGGAACTGAAACGGAAGCCCTGGAGGAATACTGCTTACGTTCATTTAGTTTAATTGGCTTGCTTTGCTGGGCTTGCCCAATTTGCTTTCTTATACACCCCAGGACCACCTGCCCAGGGATGGCATCACCCATAGTGGGCTAGGTTCTTCCACATCAACCGTCAAGAAAGAAAATCCCTCTCTAGCTTACCCACAGGCCAATCTGACAGTGGCATTTTCTCAGTTAAGTTCCCTCTTCCCATGATGACAAAAATCTAACCAGCATTTGGTGCTTCATATAATGCACCGATACACATAGATACAAACTTACACATGAGATGGTGTGTATGCTTGTTATGGTTTTCACCACAGATTCCCACCACACCACTGCTACAATACTTACTAGTTTATTTTTCATTTGATTTATTTCTTTTTTGTTTGTTTGTTTTTTGAGACAGGGTTTCTCTGTGTAATCCTGGCTGTCCTGTCTCTGTAGACCAGGCTGGCCTCAAATTCACAGAGATCCGCCTGCCTCTGCCTCCTGAGTGCTGGGATTAAAGGCGTGCGCCACCACCGCCCAGCCATTTTATTATTTTCAATTCTGTGTGCATGTTTGTGGAACTGCGTGTATAGGCACATGTGTGGAGGCCAGGGGACAACCTCAGGGGTCACCCTCAGGAACACTGTCTACCTTTACACAGTGTCTCTTTGTTTTGGCAAGCCAGTGAGCCCAGGAATTCTCCTGGATCTGTTTTCCCAGATCTGGGATGACAAACTTGTACCACTGTACTGAGTTGTTGATGTTTGGTTCTTGTTGTTTTGTTTTGTCTTGTGATTTTGCTTTGGAGACAGGGTCTCACTGTAGAGCTTTGCCTGGCCTGGAACTCATTATGCAGACAAGGCTGGCCTCAGTCTCATAGAGATCCCCAGCCTCTGCCTTCTCTGTGCTGGGATTAAAGGCGTGCGCCACCATGTCAAGTCATATTGAATATTTTTAATGGCTTCTAGGGGTGGAAGTAGGGTCTTCGTGTTTGTAAAGCAAGCACTCTATCAACCAAGACATCTCTCCAGGCCTGTTTGGTTTTTCTTGTCTTTTTTCTTTGTTTATTTGTTTGTTTGTTTCAAGACAGGGTTCCATGTACCGCAAACTGGCCTAAAATTTGCTATGTAACTGAGGGCAAGGATGACCTTGAACTTCTGACCATCTATTTGTCCTCTCTCTATCTACCTCCCAAGTACTAGAATCACACACAGGTGCATGCGTGTGTGTGTGTGTGTGTGTGTGTGTGTGTGTGTGTGTGTGTGTGTGTAGACTAGAAGAGGGCATCAGATTTCCTGAAGCTGAAGATAACAGGTAGTTGTGAGCATCCTGATATGGGTGTTGGGAACCAAACACTAGTCCTCCAAAAGAACAGTAAGCAACTCTTAACTGCTGAGCTCATCTCCCGGCCCCTATCCTTTCTTTTTAACAGACACATCTAACACTGCATGGCAAAGACAGACAGTGATTTAGTCAACTATTTATTAACTATGTCTAATTTTGCTAACGCAAACAGATCAGTGGTAAATATATTCATTCACATATCCCTTCAGAATGGTGCTTTTTAAAATTCTGTTAGGTAGATTCCCAAGAGTGGGGTTCTTTTTCTTTTCTTTTGTAGAGACGGCCATATTAATGTCTAAAGATCACACCAGTTCACATTCCAACCAGGAAGAGCACCCCTTTCCTGTCTTCCTACCATCTCAGGCATTTACTCTTCTATTTCCCATATTTATGGGTTAAAAAGAGTACATATCATTGCTCCTTCAACTGTTTGTTTAATTCTTTCTAAACTGCAGTAACGATTTAGTTCAGCTACTTAAGTTTTCACTTTTAGAGGTTCTATTGGGCTAATAAAAAATCTCCCCAGTCTTTAAAAAAAAATATATCTTCTTGTTCTTTACTCATGTTTAGGTTTCTGTTGGGTTTTGGTTTTGTAGATGTGTGGCTAGGACGCAGGTCCTGGTGTGTGCTAGGCAAGGACGCTACCACTTAGCCACGCCCGCAGCCCATGTTTTGATGTCCCCTTTGATTTATTTCATGACAGTCAATACGCTCACACCATATGCCTAGCAATCTCAGGGTCTGAGGGGCTCATGCTCGGCTCTGTTTGACTTTTCCTTGTGATTCTTTGTTTCCTTTCGTGGTTTGTGGTTCGGGACTGTGACCTCTTGCTATCTGTGTACATTCTTTGAAACTTGGTTTGATTATACTTTCACTCCGGGAGGGTTTCACTTTCTCCTTCCTTCCCTCCTTCCTCTCTTCTTTCCTCATGGTGTGTGTGTGTGTGTGTGTGTGTGTGTGTGTGTGTGTGTGTGTGTGTTTCTGGAGGGTCAAACCCAGACTTTATACATGCTAAGCAAATGTGTTACCACTGAGTTACACCCCAGTCTCTCAGGTTTTATTTTCTTTGCTGAGTGTGTGATTGCACTATCTTATCAGTTTCGTTTGAATTAAGTTTATGGTTGTTGTCTCTGTTGATGACCATACTGGGCTCCTGTAGTGTACATATTGGGCTCTTGTAGTGTAAATATGTTTTAGAGAAGACTTTTCTCACTCAGAACTAAGGAACGAAACAGGTAAGTTTCACAGCACTTGCCTTTGAGTGCAGCTTTTTTTTTCTTCTAATTTACCATTTTGTAGTCTCTGGTCTGACACTCTACCCTCTGAGAGCCGGGAGAAGTTACAGGTTACTCGAAGTTGATGACAGCCCACAGAACCCATGGAGTCCACGCTCCACATCTCAGAGCGCTTTTAACCCAGCTAAATAAGCACTACGGGTGTTTTACAAAAGACGGGGGGGGGGGGGGGGGGGGGGGGGCGTAATAGCTGTAGAGTTTCTCAGGGGCGGGGAGTCACGAGCCTCTCCGGCTGGGAAGTTATCGACACGTGGCAGGACCGTGTTTCCCGCCCATAAGTTATCTACCCAAGGCTGTGCTGGGTAGTCAGTGCGAGCTGTCCTTTCCCACCAGGATGAGCCTGCCGGCAAACCAAGCTAAGGAGGCCAGCCAGGAGTCTCTGCCCGCAAACCAACTCAAGGAGCACAGCCCGGAGCCCCGGATCGTGTGCTCCGACCCGGACATTGTAAGTGCGCCCCTGAGCAGTGGCTACTCGGGTGTCCTGGACGCCCCACCCCCAACCCCGGCTGCACGCTTTCCTAACTCCGGTCCATTTTCGTTCGCCCACCCTCCAATAGTCCCTACCTCCGCCCCCGGGGAGCATTTTTTTTTTCCACCTGTCAGTAAACTCCTTTGATACCTGTGCGTCCCCGCCTCCTCTCCACCAAGCTCTGGGCAGTCTTTCATTTGCTTTTTTCTTCCCTGGCTCTCACTTCACTTAGTCTGCTTTAGTTCCTGTGTGTGTCCCCTCTGAGATCCCCCCTCCCCGCTTGGCTTGGCGTTGTCCGGGGGTGGGGTTGGCGTGGGGAGGATACTTCGGTAAGTCCCTTTACTCTGCCACCTGAGAGGAGTAGCCTGACCAGCTCCAGCACGCTGTCTCTGCCCCAAAGAGTGCCCAGCTTGCCTTCTGTTGTGGACTGAGTGAGAGGATTTGCGAGCACAACCCGGGTTTGCTGCGCTGCGCAAAGCCAGGAGGAAAAGAAAGATTAACTGAAGTGAATGAGGCTAACACGGGAGCTATTCTCACAGCTGTAGTAGACCCCAAAAAGGAAGAAGGGTGGGCATTTTATTGAAGACGTCTATATATGTCCATACAGGAAAGCACATACTCAGTTTTAGTTCGTAGATCACATGCTCAACTGTTACAGAGGCCAGTTAGGCCCAGGATGTGGCTCAGTGGTAGAGACAGCTTACTAGGAAGACCAGGACTCAACCCCAGCACTGCCAACAAAACAGCAACAACAAATAATAATAATCATTCTTTAACTGAATTCCACAGCACACACCTACAATCTTTCTGGGGCATCTGGAGACTCTCTTTTAAAAAAGAATGGCCAACATGAACTCTTTTAGGACATGCTCACTCGGTGTCATAGAAGTTGCCTATCAGAAAACCCAATGCATCTCTCCAGAGTTTTAGTTGAAATAAAAGAAAGGACAACTTTGAGGGTGTGTTAAGTAGGGGGTACTCCCGCCCCCCCTCCACCTCCACCCCCTACTCCCCTACCCCCATTTAGTGTAGAAGTTAGCCCCTAAAGGTGCCCACCTCACTTAGCACCTAACAGTAGTAAGTCTGGGTACACGCTAAGAGAATAAAATTCTCATTCTCATCAGGATTGAGTAAGGAGAGAGAGCAGGCCCAGCAGCAGGCAAAGTGGCTCGTTCCAATAGTGTTAGGAGGATGTCATTGTTGGCTGTTTTCAAAGCTACCTGCCTGGTGTCAAGGTGTTCAACATTCAGGGTGTTTCATCTTCCCTGCTCAAGAAGGGCTTGAATGAGTTCCTGGGCGAAGGTCATGCATAGAGCCAGCACTGAACCTGATACCAGGTAGAGCAAGACCTGGGTTTATCAGAATAGCAGGTTCTGCTGTGGATCGGGACATGGTGAACTTCATTCAATATAACAGGCATTCTTGAGTGCCTCTGGTGTGCTGAGGCCTGCTAGTGGGTACTAGTGATGTATATGGAGTAGGAATGTGTCCCCTTTTAAACCTCATGGTCTAATGGAGGATGGACAAACAGGGGATCCCAAGGGAGCAGCTACTGTAACAGTAGCTCTACAAGTCACAATAGGTCATGAGACCACCCTTCCGGAAGGCGCCTGGGGAACTAACTTGAGAGATGGTAGACTTGCCAGGCATGGTGACACATGCGTTTAATCCAGGCACTTGGGAGACAGAGGCACGTGGATCGCTAAGTTCAAGGCCAGCCTGGTCTAACAGCAAGTTGCAGAACAGCCAGGACTACACAGAAACCCTGTCTCAAAAAACCAGAAGGATTAGAAGAAAGGAAGGAAGGAAGGAAGGAAGGAAGGAAGGAAGGAAGGAAGAATAGATGGATAGATGGGTAGACTCGGTGATAGGAAGGTAAGCTGTAAGAGATTGAAGTCCTGCAGCCCTGGGACCCTGCCTGCCGTGGATAAAGGGAGGGAGCAGTGCAGTGGGTGATTTTGTTCTACACTTGCTAGAGGCCGAAGCTTAAGGTAGAGAAAGACAGTGAACTTCCGGGCATGGAGCTAATATTGGCTGCAGTGAGGCAGGAGTTGGGGTGGGCTGGACACCCACCCTAACGTGAGTTAGAGCAACTGATGGGCATGTGATCCTAGCTGCACTCATTGCTTCCCCGTCCTGTGAGTCTTTTTCTCTGGGTTTTCTTCATCTGTAATAGGAGGGCCTGGAGGGGACCCAGGAGCTGAGCTCCTGCGGAACGGATATGCCAACACACTGATTTATTCAAGGTCAGTCTGTGCTCCCTGACTAACTGCCTGCTTCATAGCGGTGACCTCAAGGTTAACCCAACAGCCTTGCCAAGGGGCCTTGAAGTTGAGGGGAGGCCGGAGGACATGGGTCCCTGAGCTTATTTTCCTCAGCTGTACAGTCTGGGTCCCTGAGCTTATTTTCCTCAGCTGTACGGTCTGGGTCCCGCTTCTCCTGTTGTCTCCTCTTTAGACTTCTGAAATGACCCCTGAAGGACTTGTTGCCATGGCAACTCAATGCTTTTTTTTTTCCTCCAGCAACTTGGTTGCCTTTGGCTCTCCTAATTCCAGTACAGTACTTAAATTGTAATAGGCAGTGCAACAGACAGGCTGAGAATGAGGTCATAAACCTGCATCAGACTGAAGGACTGGTCCCATCACTGGCCCCCACCGACTTGCGCTTAGATCCAGGTTGGAAATCCAGCCTGAACCTTTAACACTGCACAGAGGTGGTTTTTTTTGGGGGGTGGGGGGTGGGGGGTGGGTTTTTTTTTTTTGTAGCAGCAGCCAGCACATCCGCTAATAAGTTGTAGTGGTGTGTCTCCTGGACGTGTGTGCATTGTTGGTTCACTCTGCTGTTTGTGTCTGCAGGTCGTGGAGCTGAATGTAGGAGGGCAGTTCTACACCACCACCATGGGCACCCTGATGAAACACCCAGGCTCCAAGTTCCCAGAGATACTATCCAGATCAGCGAGACACTACAAAGACGCACAGGGCCGCTTCTTCATCGATCGTCCCGGCACCTACTTTGGGCCTCTCTTGGACTACCTACGCACCGGGCAGGTGCCCAAAGAGCACATTCCTGAGGTCTACCGTGAGGCTAAGTTCTACCAAATCCATCTTCTGGTCAAGATGCTGGAGGATATGCCACAGATCTTTGGGGAGCAAGTGGCCCGGATGCAGTTCTTGCTGGGAGTGCCAAACTACAGAGAGAACCTGGAGGTCCTGCTGCACCTGGCTCGGGCAGAGGCCGTGGCGATGCGCTCGTCCAAGGTGGTGGTGTGTGTGGTGCACACGGAGGAGGAGGATGCCAAGTGTGCGGAGCCGTTGCATATCTTGGAGGCCAAAAAGACACCCGTTGTCAAATTTGGGCCCTGGAAGGCAGGCCCTGGGACGGAGGACTTTGTGCACTGCCTGGAGAAGGACATTAGAGCCCAGGGGTATAAGGTGTCCCCTCAGAGGTACCATCTGAGTAGGGATCCCTACACATGCTTCTGGATATTCGTCTTCACTTGGTGGTGATCCCTAGGAGGGGGCGCTGTTGGTTAGGGGCCGTGGTGGGACTTGTGAAATCAATTGCCATCAAAAAATCTATGTTCTAAACTTGAGCCTGTAGTTCCAGGCCTTGGGAGGCTGAGATAAGAAGATTCCTATGAGTTCGAGGCCAGCCTTGGATATAGACTGAAACCCCATCGAAATGGCTCAGGAGAGGCCAGGCTACCCTGACTCCACACCTGCTCCCCTCTGGATCCACATCTGCTTGCCAGAATAAAGTAGGGTTCTCCCATCTTCTGAGAAATGAAGCTTGTCAAATGTTTAACAGACAAGTGTAGATGGAAATTTCTCTGGTCCCACCCTGCCCCGAGGTCCCACAACCACTTACAAAATAATCACTCGAGGCTTATATTAATTACAAACTGTATGGCCTATGGCTTCAGCTTCTGGCTAGCTAACTCTTTCATCTTAAATTAACCCATTCCTATTAATCTATATGGTGCCCTGCGGCTGTGGTGCTACCGGTCTGCTGGCATCTTGTTGCTCCTTTGGTGGCAGCTAGTGTCTTTCTTGACTCTGCCCATATCTCTGTATCTCTGCTTGGATTTCCCATCTGGCTGTAAGCTTTCTCGCCATAGGCCAAAACAGCTCAATTTATTGTCCAATGGGGGCCACACATATTCACAGCATACAGAAAGACATCCCACAGTAGACAAAGAGTTCCTCCTTGCTTGCTGGGTAATAACCCTGATGTAAAAACTCCCCTAGCCTGTACCTGGTGTGATGTAATGTGGTTTTGTCTTTATAAACTCTGTGGTACTCAACTTGGGGGCCAAGAGTTCTTTGTGGCACGAGTCTGACATCAGTCACAGATTAATAAAGGACTCTGATCTGGCTTCCTATCTATGGTGGTCTGTAACTTCGTAACAGTATCTTTGAAACAGCAGACTGTGCCTAGTGGCCCACACCTTTAATCCCAGCAGGGAGACAGAAGCAGGTGGATTGCTGAGTTCAAGGCCAACCTGGACTACAGAAGGAGTTCCAGGACAGCTAGAGCTATATAGAGAAACACTGTGTCAAAACCCATAAAGACAGACAAACAAGGCTGTGGGTAAAAACACATTTGCTGTGCAAGCCAAATGCCTTAAGTTGGATCTCTAGAGCCCACAGTGAAAGGACAGAACCAACTTTTAAGAGTTATCCTCTGACCTCCACAGGTATCCCATGGCATATATGCACCCATGTGGGTGTGTGGGTGTGCACACACACACACACACACACACATGCACGCACGCACGCACGCACGCACGCACATGCACGCACACACACACACAATTAAAAGAAACAACATGAGGCTGAAAAAAATGGCTCAGCAGATAAGAGCTTTTGCAGAAGACCTGAGTTTGGTTCCCAGCATCCCGGTGCAGTGGTTTACAACTTAACTACCTATAACTCCAGCTCCAGGGGATCCAATGTCCTCTTCTGGCTTCCATTGGCAACTACATCCTCGTATACATACCTTCACACAGATACACGCAGATAGACATCATTTTTAAAAAGTTTAAATGGGCTGGCAAGATGGCTCACCAGTAAAAGGCATTTGCCAAGCATGGCAACCTGAATTTCATCCCTAGGACCCACACAGAAGAAAAGGGAGAATTGTATCCTTTAAGTTGTCCTTTGGCCTACACAAACAAACAAATACCAAAAACATTTAAGCCATTTTCTAGCCAGGCACAATGGCATATGCTTGTGGGGTAAAGAGTCCAGCGAAAGAAACCCACCCTGTCCCTGAAACCAGAGCCGGGGAAAGAAGCTTGGGAGGTTGAGGCAGGAGGATCACAAACAAAAGGAAACTTTTGGCTACATAATGAAACCCTGTATCAAAATCAGAAATCAGAAACAAAATACTTGCCCAAAGCAACGGGCAGAGATGTCTGAACCTGGCTGGAGCTGCTAAAGGTCTGGGCTGGATCACTTCAGAGGTTCTAAGAGGATTGCTCAGCGTTTGAAGAAACAGGAAGACACAGAAAAACTTAAGCCCCAAGAAGTCTGTTTCTCCAGTGTTCAGATGACAGGCATGTGCTGCTGCACCTGCCTCACTTTAACCCTTCAAAAGAGGAGTAAGTATTATCTGGCATATTAGCTGCTTTCCTGCTCCTATGCTAAAAACACCATGACCAAGGCAACTAATAGAGGAGTTTTTTTTTTTGTTTTGTTTTGTTTTTTTTTGCGGTGGTGGTGGGGATTTGGGGCGGGGGGCTTACAGTTCCAGAGGGATAAGAGTCCATCAGGGCAGGGAACTGTGGTAGGAGGCAGCATACATGGTTGTAGGAACAGCTGAGAGCTGACATCTGGAACCGCAAGCAATACACAGAGTGAACGGGGATGACACATGGCTTTTAAACCTCCCAGTGACGTACTTCCTGCTGTGAGGCCACACATCCTAAGTCTATCCAGAGTGCCAATAACTGGTGAACAAGTATTCAAACATCTGAGCATGTGGGAGGAACATTCTCGTTCAGACCACCACAGCTGGGGAGGACCTCAGTGGTGGAGTACTTGTCCAATATGCACTTGGGATGATCTCCAGTACTAAAAATCTAAAAGAAATCGAAAAAAATCTAAAATACTAAATCTAATGTACCGCCCAGTGAGTACCTGTATTTTATGGACGTATTTTAAAAAAAACAAAACAAAACAAAAAAAACTTTTGAGATCTAATTGAAGTTCATATATCAAACGTGCTTATTAGGAAATTTAATTCAATGGTTCTCACACTGGCTGCATGTTGGAATTAGTCAAGCAGTTTCAAAAAGTATGCCTGGAGCCGGGCAGCACGCCTTTAATCCCAGCACTCAGGAGGCAGAGCCAGGCAGATCTCTGTGAGTTCAAGACCAGCCTGGTCTACAGAGTGAGATCCAGGACAGGCTCCAAAACTACACAGAGAAACCTTGTCTCAAAAAAGCAAAAAAAGCCGGGCGGTGGTGGTGCACGCCTTTAATCCCAGCATTTGGGAGGCAGAGCCAGGCAGATCTTTGTGAGTTCGAGTCCAGCCTGGTCTACAGAGCGAGATCCAGGAAAGGCGCAAAGCTACACAGAGAAACCCTGTCTCGAAAAACCAAAATAAATAAATAATAATAATAATAATAGTATGCCTGGGCCCTATCCCTAGAGATTCTAATTGTGGCGTGTTGTCTAAACACTGGGTTTAAAAAACATCTCCCCTAGATATTTCTTTCTAAAGATATTTTTATTAGATCTATTTTATGTGTGTGTTTTGCTTGCATGTGTGTATGCACATCATGTGTGTGCCTGGTGCCTGTGGAGGTCAGAAAAGGACATAGGGCCCCCTGGAACTGGAGTTATTGATGGTATTGAACCATCATGTGGATGCTAGGAAACAAACCCCAGTTCTTTGCAAAAGCAACAAAGAGCTTTTAAGCACTGAGCTATCTATCTCTCTAGTTCCTCCCCTAGATATTTCTAAAATGTACTAAAGTGAGAGAAAACAGACTTATTCTTTTAGCCACTTCTTAATTGAAAAAGCACTTGTTTATCCTTGCTGGGGATTAGACTCACAGACTTCCACATGCTAAGCAAAGTGTTCCTCCACTGAGCTGTATCTTAGTCTTTGGTTCTCTGAGATCGGATCTTGAGGCTTGTCCTGGGCCGGGGTTATGGGTGTGCACCACAAAGCTGGGCTTTTGTTTTTGTGTTCATTTTTTTGAGACAGGATCTCGTATTACTCTAGCTGACCTAGAGCATGCTATGTATACCAGGTTTGCTGAAAATTTGTGATCCCCCTGTCTCTGCCTCCTGAGAACAAGGATTTCAGTTGCATGCCACTATGCCCAATTTAAAAAAAAAATAGTTTTGATTTTAAATTACATCATGCACTAAGGCCAATAAGGATGTCCCTTCCTTAATCAAAATTCTTTTCAGTTGCTTCTTGAAGCCCTTGAGATTAGTAGCATTGCCTTTTTATTTTACATCATTGCCTTGACCCAGGCTAATTAGTAACTACTTGTATTTGTTGAGTTTCCTGAGCTATGATATTCCTAGGGCCTATGTGAAGCTACAGTTAAGAGACTTTATTGGTGGAGTTTTAATTTATGATGGGAACACCAAGCTAAAACCAGATGTAGTATTTGTCAATATTGAACTAAATGATTGGGCATTATATAAAATTTCCAACTAGCTACTCTATGTGATTGTTCTCTGAGCATGACAACTTTGGAATAGCCTAAGAGAGTCCTATACGAAGCAAGTAGTTAAATGTCCAACTCCTTCCTCCTTCCTGGCTTACTGAAGAGCTACCTCCTTGACTTATGCGGGGTAACCACAATACTCTTGATGTGCCTATATGCTTCCCCCACACACACTCTGCTCCGTGTTAGCACAGCATAGTTCTCCCAGTATTTGCTACTTTTCTGTTGTTGTAATAAGGCATCATGACAAGGCAACTTGTAACAGAGTTTAGTTTGGTTTGATGCTCCAGAAGCTTGAAGTCCATAAGGGTTGGGGGGGGGGAGAGAGAGAGAGAGAGAGAGAGAGAGAGAGAGAGAGAGAGAGAGAGAGAAGGCAGCAGGCCGCAGACATGGCTGTAAGCATGGCTGCAGGAGCAGACAGCTGAGCCCTCACATCTTGAACCATAAGTACAAACCAGAGAGAGTGACCTGGGAACGGCAGGAGGATTTTAACGGTCAGAACCTATCCCCAGCGACACACTTCCTCCAGCGAGGCTGCACCACCCCCTCAGCTTCCTGTGCCACTGAACTGCCAGATCAAAGGTTCAAATGCCTGAGACTGCGGGGTGCATCCCTCATTCCAGCCACCATACTCCTATCATGCCTGCCTTACTGCCTGGAGACAGCGTCTCTCACTGAACTGGAAACTTCCTGTTTAAGCTAGGCTGGCTGGTCAGTGAGCTCCGAGGACCCACCTGATTCTGTCTCCTGAGACTTGAATTTGGGTCCTCACTCTTGCATAGCAAGCATTCCTAACCGCTTAGCCATCTTTCCAGACTCTGCCTTCCCTGTTTCACTTAGATGACAAGAGCCAGATTTACCCCTGTACTTGAAACAATGAAAAAACTGGACAAAATATACGAAACAATGTACAAAAGTGCAGACAGAACAGACAGCAAAGATCTGTCCTTAGTTACACAGCTAGAAACAAACAAACAAACATACTGAGCTGCCGCTGTGTCCTTTAGCTCTTTTTCGAGAGAGGCAGGGGGATCCTGAGGTCAGGAAACATGATAAGATTTCATCTCACAAAAATGAAATAAAAAATACAGACAGTAGTGACCTGCCATGTGGGTGCTGGGAATTGAACCCGGGTCCCCTGGAAGAGCAGTCAGTGCTCTTAACTGCTGAGCCATCTCTCCAGTCCCAGTATGTTCTTTTATGTGTAAGACTTTGCATATCTGCTTGACTAACTGAAGAAAATGGCAGAGCTGGAAGATGAAAACTTCAGACAATGCTAAACACAGCTGCAATACTCCAAAGGAAAAATGCAAAGAGGTAAAAATCTCTGTAGTTTGTCCTCACGGAGACATCCTAGTTCAAAGCACTACACCACATTTTTTGGGTTTTGGTTTTTTTGTTTGTTTGTTTGTTTCCAGATGCACACTGTTAACCTAGGGTAGCCATCCTTTTCACTTCCTGTTTATTTTCTCCGTCCTTCCCTGTCTCCCAGCACTAACTGGCCTCTGCCCTTTCCGCTGTGCAGAGTCCTCTGTAACCCTGGTCCGAAGACACAGCGGACCCAGTCCGTTCCTACCGTTATCTGTCGGTCAGTGTTGGTTCCTTTCCCCATCACTGAAAACAGATACTTGACAAAAAGCAATTTAGGGGAAGAGGGGTTTGTTTTATCTGGTTTGGGAGGTGGAGAGGTTTAGTCCACTAGGGCAGTGAGCCCAGCGGAGGCTGTGGCAGAGGGAGGGTTAGGGATTGATTACAGCAGTCAGGAAACAGAGCCAGGCCACCCAACCTGACTCCCCAGGGATCCATTTCCTCTAACTGGGCCTCCTAAAGGTTCCACAACTTCTCAGATCAGCTCACCAGGTGCTTTATGAACCAAGCGGTCTAACACGTGAGCCTGTGGTGGACATACCACGGCCAAGTCATGGAAGTCAGAATAAGGCAAGAGGAAGAGACTGGTGACAAGTAGGCCTGAGAGACAATACTGCTTTTTAGGTGTGTCCACCAGAGGGCATCCATTCCAGGAGGGGCTCTAAAAACTTAAATGGACACAATGGTCCAACCTATGGGTGTCAGTCAGTCTTTTTGACCAGTTCCTTGCACGCTTGCTTAATGAAGTAATGAATGAGCAAAATGCTACAAAGGCAGGTTGGAGGCTAGGGATGGGTTCTACAGTCCGGACTTCTTCCCATCGAAGCTAATCTTGCCACTGATCCACATCTCACCTGTGCATAGCAAAGACTGATGCTTAGCTCCTGAAAGTGCATCATTTTGCAGGGGACTCTCCTTAAGAAACAAGGTCTCATGTAATGTAGGCTGGCCTCCAAATCGCTATGTAGCTGAGGAGGACCTTGAACTCCTTATTCTCCTGGTTCCACCTCCCAAGCTGGTATTACAGGCAAGTGCCACCACATCTGATTCCTTTGGGGATGCTGTGGATTGAACAGAGGGCTTCACACATGATAGACACACAGCCTACAACGGAGCTACCTCTCTATCCCATGAGCACTCTGTGGTGGCAGATTTATTGCACTGCAAATCAGTTAGCTCTGCTAACTGTGACAAACTGTTGGGAGACAGTCTGTCATTTCTGAGCAAATGGCACGGACAGCTTTGTTTGTGGGTGTTTACAAATCTGCTGAGAGCTAGAAGCAGATTTACTTTACACAATGGGGTAATAAACTAGTATATCCCTCCATTCTTGGAGTTATTTTGGGGTGATATGACTCTCTCCCATGGGTTGGAAGGCAGATTTGTTTTGGGACAGTATAATCAAGTCTTTTTCCAAAGGGCAGGTGCACATTAATGCTTAAGTCAAATCTATTATATTGTTACTTCCGCCATAATCTGCTGGTAATTTTTAATGCCAACCAACATTCAAAGGCTGGGAAGATAGAGTCTACTTTCCTTTCTTTTCTCTTCTTTCTTTCTTTCTTTCTTTTTTTTTTTTAATGATCTGGGTCTTACTTAGTGACCAGAAACTCCCTATATAAACCAGACTGGTCTCGGACTCTCACAGAAATCTGCATACCTCCGCCTCTGGAGTGCTGAGATTAAAGGTGTGTGCCACCACATCCAGATGAGCCTATCTTTTAATGAAAGAAGTCTCAAAGTCACATTGCCAGGATTACACATAGGGCTGGCAGCAGGATTGTTGTGGAGTGCACACATGTAAACACACACACAGTCAAGTCCGAAGGAAACGGTGCTTTTATACTTTTTACACAAAAAACAATAAATTTGTGAAGGAATGATGAGAATTGAAGATATAGACTAGGGTGGCAAGCTCTAGAGACATTCCTCAGAGATCTGTCAGGATAGAAGTGGAAGCTCTCGGAAGAGAAGGGCTACTTCACAGTTTACTCCGATTCACTACAGTTCCAATTGCCAGTCTCTGGTGAGTAAAACTTGGTATGTGAATGACATCCCTCCTATAGTGTTCATTAGCATGGCTTTTTACAAAGGTGTGTGTGTGTGTGTGTGTGTGTGTGTGTGTGTGTGTGTGTGTATTGTGTCCCCTAATAAACTTGCCTGAGGATCAGAGGACAGAGCCAGCCACTAGATTAGACACAGAGGCCAGACAGTGGTGGCACACACCCTTAATCCTATCACTCAAGAGGCCGAGATCTCTGTGAGTTCAAGGCCACACTGGAAACAGAGCCAGGCAGTGGTGGCACACAACTTTAAACCCAGTACTGGGGAGCACACACACCTTTAATCCCAGGACGTGACATGGCTGGGCGGAGAAAGGTATATAAGGCGTGAGGAAACAGGAACTAAAGCGGTTCAGCTGAGACCCTTTAGGGTGAAGACTAAAAGGATTTCAGTCAGAGGATTCGTGGAGTTGGTGAGGTAAGAGGTGGCGGTTGTGGCTTGCTCTGCTTCTCTGATCTTTCAGCTTTCACCTCAATATCTGGTACAGGGTTTTTATTAAAAGACCATCTAAGATTCGAACAGAGTGTATGTGTGTGTGCACTTTTGAGGCAGGGCTTATACGTTGGCTAGGCTGACTGCCCAATAAGCTCTGTTTGTCTTTGACTCCCTAGTACTGAGGATGATCCACACCGCTGTGCCTGGCTTTTATATGGCTGCAGAGATTCCAATGTGCAGCAGGTCCATAACTGATTGAGCCATCTCCTAAGTGTCCTCTACTCAGTTTTACGTGTGTATGCACATGCATGTGGCGGCCCAACGACAATCCTGGGTGTCCTTCCTTCAAATGACCAGGACCTAAATTTAGACCTCCAATACCCAGTGCTGGGTGTAGCAAAGGGTTAAGGACACCACCGGGATTTAGAGTCAGTCTAGCCAAAACTGTAGCGAGAATTCTAATTGGTCTTAAAAAACCTGGAGTCAGATATTGGGGTAGATATCTTCTCTGAAAGATCAGAGAAGTAAAGGAGCAGCCAAAGTCTCCTCTTACCTCCACGACTCCTCAGACCTAAAAGGTGGCAAGCTCCTCTCTCTGCCCAGCCTTATCACTTCCTGTCTCCTGGCTGTGCAGACCTCCAGACCTCTATGGTTAACTAGTGGCTAGCACCACCCTGTGATCTTCAGGCAAGCTTTATTTGTTAGAGCACACAAAGTGTCCCCACACAAACCAGCACTGTCTCAAGAAGTAGGTGGAACTGGCAGAGGAAGACACCCAACATGGACCTTTGGCTTCTACACCTAGTGGTGGACACAGTGCCTACACACACAAGGGTCTCACCTGTTAATTTAGTGTTCGCCACCAATTTGAGGACTGAAACCTCCAAAAACCTTCTGCTTAGGTGCTGCTCTAAAAATATGGGAGGCTTCATGAATTTGAATGGGTCATCTTTGCCCAGAGGCCAGGCTAAGCTCAGGGTCATTCCACTTCTATGATGTTGTTGAAGCAAGTGTTTATTCATTTACTCGTTTTATTTCGAGGCTGTTTTGTTTCCTATCTGTAGGATGGCCTTGAATTCACTATATACTGAGATGGGCTTGAGTTCCAGATTCTCCTATCTCTTCTACCTCCTGGGTGCTGCAATTACAGCTGTAGGTCACCACACATTGTTTTGTTTTTATTTGTGTTTGACAGACCAAAGAATGGGTTTCAGTATGGCATTTTCATAAATATGTCATTATACTTTGACAGTGTATTTATTTCTTGAATCACTACTTTTAGTTTCAGTTTTTCTTTTTCTTTTTTAAAGATTTATTTATTATGTATACAGTGTTCTGCATGCCAGAAGAGGAAGCCAGATCTCATTACAGATGGTTGTGAGCCACCATGTGGTTGCTGGGAACTGAACTCAGGATCTTTGGAAGAACAGCCAGGGCTCTTAACCGCTGAGCCATCTCTCCAGCCCAGTTTCAGTTTTTCTTAATTTAACACATAAAATAATAATTGGCATAGACTTGCTATAAAGCTCAGGCTAGCCCAGAAAAGATCCTCCTACCTCAGTCTCCCTGGGGTTAGGAGGACAGGTATAAACTCATCCAGTTAGTAGTTTTAGAGTTACTAGTGACATGGATTTGACAGGATACCAAATATTGGAATGTTAAGAATATTTATTCAAGGTACTGTTTGCTAATTATTTCCTTTGACACATTGTATACTCTTTGTCTCTGAAGTCTGAGATGCCGTCTTTTTCTCTGGAAAATGTACTCTTTTAAAGTTAGATGAAAAAAAATTCCTAAGGAAAGTTGACCCTTCTAAACCATATTCCTTTATCCAGCACACTTTGGTTGCTCTGTAACCATCTATTTAGGTATCTCTTTCCACTTAGACTATAGGAGAAAGATAATCTTTTGCTGGGCGGTGGTGGTGCATACCTTCTTTAGTCCTCGCACTAGGGAGGCAGAGGCAGGCGGATCTCTGTGAGTTTGAGACCAGCCTGGTCTACAGAGCGATTTCCAGGACAGCCAGAGCTACACAAAGAAACTCTACCTGATCTCGGAAAACAAAAAGAAGGAAAAAAGACAATCTTTTATGTGTTTTGGGTCCTTTATACCTACTAATCTCCTGTCTCCTCCCCTAAATATCCCACATTAACTTTTTTGGGGGGGGGTTGTAAAACTTGACAGTACCACATACATTCACTTACAGGCTGCTCTTGTTTCTGTGTTATTTTATTCCATTCTAAGCATGTTTTTGTCAGGTTAGGTATTATCAATATGTTTTTAGTGGCGGTCACTTGTTCAAGTACCAGAGCCTTACAGGCATTTTTGGCTTCATCCTCCATCTCAAGATTCTTTTCACTCTCCCACAGCTATCAGAGGAAATGTTGGTCTCTTCTCCAGAATTCAGGGAACACTCTGGCAGTTCTGACAGAGGCTTGGTCCCCGGAAGGATCACCAGCATACTTAAATCTTCACTTGTAGAGTAGTATCATTCAGGAAAATGATCTTAAACCTTTCATTAATTCTACAGGAAGCTTTTTGGCTTTATTGTGCGTGTGTGTGTTTTGTTTTGTTTTGTTTTCCTGAGACAGGGTTTCTTCTCTTTGTAACCACTCTGCTTGTCCTACTCACTCTGTAGAGCAGGCTGGTCTCGAACTTCTGAATTACTGGAACTAAGGAAAACGAACTTCAGGGGCAAGTTTGAACTAAGACTCTAGCAGGAGACCTCGGAACGGAACTTCAGCTCCGCCAGAGAACACAGCTCCGGGTTTTGCCTCCAGCTCCGCCCCGCCCCGCCCCGGCCCGCCCCGCCTCAGGCGTTGACTCCGCCCAGCTTTCAGGATGCGCCCAGACTTCCGGCTCCGCCGGAGTCAAGGCAGCCAATCGACTCACAGGGCGGCCGGGCAGTCGAGCTTCCGGAAGCGGCCTCTCTATCCGCGAACCCTACTGCCTTGTGGGATTGCGGCGGAATTCGGTGTGCTAGAGAGGTTTTGCAGGGCTCTTTCAGGAACTACGGAAGCCGAGAGTGCCCGTGCAGCCATGGCGGCGCACCTTAAAAAGCGGGTGTATGAGGAGTTCACTAAAGTGGTTCAGGTAAGCTCTGGCAGGAAGGGTCGTGGACCGGTCGGCGCGGGAAGGTTGTCCTCACCCCACGCTGTTCTCCAGATAGGCGCCTAAGCTTGTGTAAGCGGCTCAGGTTCAGGCTCTCGGACTGCAGGGGGTGTGTTAGGTCGAGGCCGCTGTTCTCATGTGGAGTCTACCTTGGTTTTGGTTTTGGTAGTTCTGGGGATAGAATTCAGGGTCCTAAGCATGCTAAGCAAGCACTTTAACCTCTGAGTCACACTCCCAGCCCACTTTGAAAACAAAACAAAACAACATACAAAATTATCAGGAGAAACAAAGTGCTGTATAATTTTAAAAACTCATCTCCGTTACCTTATTTTAATCTCTCACAGTTTGGTCGTGCCAGATCGGGTTACATTTGCATCCCTCTGTCCTCGGCTCGTGGCAGAATCCCTCCTAACTCTTGTTCCCTACTTTCATAGACAAGGTGGGCTATATGCAAAGCTCCAAGGGGCTGGCCAAGTGGTCTGCAGAATTCAAGCCCCAGACAAAGCAGGTGAGGGTCACAGGACCGCTACACTGTCAGCCTCCTTCGGAGTTTTTTTTTTTGTTTTGTTTTTTGTTTTGGTTTTTTTGAGACAGGGTTTCTCTGTGTAGCTTTGCGCCTTTCCTGGATCTCGCTCTGTAGACCAGGCTGGCCTCGAACTCACAGGGATCTGCCCAACTCTGCCTCCTGAGTGCTGGGATTAAAGGCGTGTGCCACCACCGCCCGGCTTCCTTCGGAGTTTTTTAAGCATAGGTGGACCAAGCTCTGTCAGAACTGTCAGTGTGCTCTATAGTATGTCTGTAGACGAGGCAGATCTTCATTCTGCATCTCACATTTCCTCATGTATACAGATACATATAAAATATGATGCAGAATTTTAAAATTTTATTTTTTATTGTTTGGTAATAGTGGGATTGAACCTAGGACCTCCTCGTGGATGCTGAGGCCCATGTTCTACCACTGAGCTACAGACCCAGCTCACTTGAGGATTTTGTTAAAATGCAGATTCTGTTCAATAGGTTGGTGAGGTGAGGCAAGATATGCATTTCTGACCAGCTCCCAGTTTATGCCAGCGATTCACCAGCATTCTTCGATCTTTAGGCAGAGCAGTACCATTTAGGAAAATTACTCTTTTTTATTTTTTATTTTTTCGAGAGACCAGGCTGTTCTTGAACATGCAAAAATCAGCCTGCCTCTGACTCCCAAGTGCCAGGATTAAAGGCGTGCATCACTATGTCTGTTGGAAAATGATTATTAAACCTTTTATTCATTCATTAATTCAACAGGAGGGATTTTATTTATATTTTTAAATACTTGAGTGATTTCCCGTGTACCATGTATGGTGGGAAGTGTTCGGCTACAAAGTCTAATATGCATCAGAGGGCCTACCTCTTGGGATCACATAGTTGGTGAGCCAGACAGTGCATCTATGTCCCTGGAACTGGAGTTAGCTGTGAGCCACCAGGTGGGTGCTGGGAATTGAACCTGGGTCCTCTGCAAGAACAAGTGCTATTAACCCTCAGCCATCTCTGCAGGCCCAACTATTTTTTTTTAAGACAAGGTCTGAGCCAGGTGGTGGTGGCTCAAGCCTTTAATCCCAGCACACAGGATGCAGAGGCAGGTGGATTTCTGTGAATTTGAAGCCAGCCTGGTCTACAGAGCAAGTTGCAGGACAGCCAGGGCTTCATAGAGAAACTCTGTTTTGAAAAACAAAAAAAACCAACCAACCAAACAAACAAACAAACACAAAGTCTCATAGAGCCCAGGTGCCTCAAACTTGCTATGTATCTGAGGTTGACTTTTAGCTTCTAAACCTGTCTCCACATCCTGGTTTGTGCAAGGCTGGGGATTGAACCTAGGGACCTGAGCATGCTAGGCATTACTCTACAAACTGAGCTACATTCCCAGCAGCCTCTTATAATAGCTTTGAGAGTTGGCGTTAATATTTTGTTGTTCCTTTTCTGTGAAATTAGTTCTGAACTTTGAATGAATCAAGGGTCAGAAAGCTTGTCAGACCTGCATCTGTGGCTCCTTTGGGATTTTCTAGCTCTGTATTCCTCCCTCTTTCCTCCTCCCTCTCTTCCCTTTCGTCATTAAAGATTTATTTTTATTGGTGTCTATGTCTGTGTGAATGTATTCCATGTGTTTGCATGCCTGTGGAAGCCAGAAGAAGGTGTCAGATCACTGGAGCTGGAGTTAGACAGATAGACATATTTGTGAGCCACCTGACCCAGGTGCTGAGAACTGAACTTAGGTCCTCCTAATGAGCGGCTCTTAACCAGTAAACCGTCTCTCTAGCCCCACCATATTTTCTTTCTGTTGTGGTAAATATAGGTATCATAAGCTTGCCAGCTTAGCAGGGTTGGTTGGTTTGTCTGTCTGTTTTGCTTTCTTTTTTTAAGGTAGAGGCATTCAGAGCATTTACATTGTTGTATAGTGTCACTTCTCTCCTACATTCCTTTTGTAGCATGCCGTGTTTCTACACATCTCTGAACTTTTGTAGTTGTCTATTTTACACAAACTGTATGCTATTCTTCATTACTTGTTATCCTATACTGAGTGGCCTTGTGTTTTTGCTTCACGACTTGATTGAAAGTTCAACAAGAGGTTAGTTTCTTCTGCTGCTTCCATGCTACTCTGTTGTGCTATTTGATCTCATCACCCTGCACTGCTGTACTTACCTGTGTGAAGCTCAGTCCTAATAAGTCTTAACAATAGAAAGCCAGAGTCAGTTATCGAGGGTGAAAGCTGAAAGATCAGAGAAGCAGAGCAGCCAGCCCCTAGAGAGTTCTTACCTCTGCCAGTGCTCAGACTGAATCCTGTTTCAGAATGGGGCAGAGATCCTGTCTCCATTTCCCTAGTTCTAGGATTAGAGGTATGAGCCTCCCATGTGCTAGAATCAAAAACTTGATCCTCTCAAGTGCTGGGATCAAAGGCATGATCCCCCAAGTGCTAGAATCAAAGGCATGATCCTCCCTAGTGCTGAGATCAAAAGCTTGATCCTTCCAAGTGCTGGGATCAAAGGCATGATCCCTCCCAAGTGCTGAGATCAAAGTCATGATCCTCCCAAGTGCTGAGATCAGGTGTATGCTACCACTGCCTGGCCTCTATAGTTAACCAGTGGCTAGCTCAGCCCTCTGATCTCCAGGCAAGCTTTATTTGTCAGGACACAAACAAAATACCATACAACACTAGTGTATGTGTCTTGTTCCTTAATGGCAGAAATAATAGGACCTGGCTCCCTAAAATGTTACAATGGCAGATATTATTCCCTTCCTTACATACCCCCAGAGGGTAAAATTCACTCCTCGATTTTGAGCCAACTGCAATCCAGGTAGCACTGAGAACTAAATTTATGTTTTAGAGCCCCTCTTCCATCTCCCGAATGCTGGGGTTGCAGGTGTGTACCCCCAGCTGTCAGAAAAACTCATTTTAAAATTTTGTATGCATAGTTAGAAATAGAGTGATGAAATGAAATCTTTGTGTTCTGGTGTTTTTTTCTTTGTTATGAAAATGAGGAGAGAGGGGAAACTGGTGTGTGTTTAGTGCTTATATGTATGTATAGTAAAAATAGAATAATTTAGGTTTCTCACATAACCCCTTGAAATGGTATTGGGATGCTCTTCCTATAAATGAGAAAGCCTCACCTAGCTAGTAGTGTATAATTCTTTGGACTTCAAAGCCGCTTTTTTTTCCATATTATATAATGTTCCTGACTAGAATTTTCCTGATATAGCAAATTTGAGGGAGATCATTGCCGCCTACACTAAAGTAATACATTAGAGAGTAAAGAAAATGCGTGATTATGACATTTTTCTTTTTCTTTTCTTTTTTTCTTTTTTCTTTTTGGTTTTTTCGAGACAGGGTTTCTCTGTGTAGCTTTGCGCCTTTCCTGGAACTCACTTGGTAGCCCAGGCTGGCCTCGAACTCACAGAGATCCGCCTGGCTCTGCCTCCCAAGTGCTGGGATTAAAGGGATGCACCACCACCACCACCACCACCACCACCACCGCCCAGCGATTATGACATTTTTCTATGCCTGCCTATTTTGTTAGGACTTGAGGAACCTACAGTGATAGGTTGCCTTTTATACAAACTTACACATTTTTTAATACTTACTTATTCTGTGCAGGTGTGTGTGTGTGTGTGTGTGTGTGTGTGTGAAGAGCTGGTTCTTCCCACCACGCGGGGTCTGGTGCTGGGACTCAGGTCATCGTCAGGCTTGGTAGCGAGCACTTTTACCACTGAGCCATCACTGACTCCATGACCCTGCATTCCTAAGTTCTGTTAGCTAAGCTGTGTGTTAGAAAGGAAAGATTATTTCCACCAAATGAACCCAAGTTAAATTTGCAGACTGTTTCCACATCTTACCTTCTTTACTGTCTTACAGCAGCAGCAGGAGGAAATCGCTACTAAGAAGCTCCGGCTAACAAAACCAAGTAAATCTGCTGCTCTCCACATCGATCTGTGTAAAGCCACCTCCCCAGCAGATGCCTTGCAGTACCTACTCCAGTTTGCCAGGAAGCCTGTCGAGGCAGAAAGCGTGGAGGGGGTAGTTAGGATTCTCTTGGAACATTATTATAAGGTAAGAACCTGGGGGATTATTTGTAAGAGCTGTGCTGTGTCTGCCTGCAGAATGAGTTAATGTTGCAGAGAAGCGGGAAGGTGTTCATTCATATTCTAGGCACCATGGATACTGAGATGAAAGTGAGGTATATGCCATCCTCAGGGGCTTGCAGGCTAGTAAGTGGAGACAGGCATGTAAATGACATGCTCAAAAGACTGTGAGTTCTGTGTGTAGAGGAGTGAGAGCACAAAGAGTATCAGCCATGTCTCTTCTGCGTTCACCTCTGGAATGTAGTGTGCCCCCCATCCTGCTGTTCCCTGTTTAAGGCCTTCATGCCTACTGTAATAGTCCTCTTACTTTGTTTTTAAGGTAAAGTGGCATTTTTTCCTTTTTATAGATTGCCTTGCTGTGCAGCCCAGAGTGGCATCAGATCCCCTAGAACTGGAGTTATAAATGGTTGTGAGCTACCATCGGTAATCAAGCCCAGGTCTTCTACGAGAGGAGCAAGTGCTCTTAACCACCTAGCCATCTCTCTAGCTCCTATTTATATTCATTTTTGTAATGAGTTTGTCTTTATACTACCTCTGGCTGGTTTCAAAGCACTTTCACTTTCTCTTCACTTATACCTTAAGATTAACTGTACAAAAATGATGTTCCAAAAGTAATGTGCATACTAAACGGCATAGCAGGCGGGGTTTTAGGTCTTCTGACCATATCTGTTTTCCTTTCCTTTGCTTTAGGCCTGGTTGTGTCTGTTGCTTCCTTAGACAGTAGATGAACTGGTTGTGGTGCATGCCTGTAATTCCAGTGCTGAGAAGGTGGAGACAGGGAGATGGAGATTGCAGCCAGCCTAGCTACACAGTGAGCTTCAGGACATTGTGGGCTGTAGAAGCAGACCTTGTCTCAGAAAACCAAAAACCAGGCCAGGAAGGTTGGCTCAGTGGGGTAAAGGTGCTTGCTATATAAATGTGAATTGAATTCCCAGAACCCACATAAAGAAGCTGGATGCTATCAGGGCAGTGGTAGCGCACACCTTTAATCCCAGCACTCAGGAGGCAGAGAGGCAGGTGGATCTTTGAGTTTGAGGCCATCCTAGTCTACAGAGTGAGTTCCAGGACAGCCGAGGCTACACAGAAAAACCCTGTCTAAAAAACCAAAGCAAACTAACCAGCCAATCAACCAACCACACAGACAAACAGGAAGCTGGATGCTGCAGCACACCTGTAATCCCAGCATTCCTATGGAGAAATGGGAGGCAAAAGCAGGGGAACCGCCTAGCAGTTTGTGGGCCAGCTAGCTTGCGGTATGTAGTAAAACAGAAAGGAGAGACCCAGGCTCAACAAGGTGGAAGCAGTGAACCAGCTCTCGGAAGTTGTCTTCTGACCGCCACCCATGTGCTGTGGTACACGTGTACCTGCATACATGTGTGCACACATAAATAAATAGATGGGAAATAAAAAACAAAACCACAACCAAAAAATACGTAGGTGAGGTGTGGGGTGGTTATGATCACATTTGGATGGCAGTTTGATTTTTCCAACCCAAATTTAAATACTTTTGTCATTGGTATAGAAAGATTACTTAATGTCAGCACTGATAAGGCACCCCTCCTCCAATATATATTCATTTATCATCTTTTCAGCATTGGGTATAGTGCCACATACTTAACTATACAGTATGGGGAAGAAAGGGACATGTTCTTTTGTCTTGCAGAGAAATTTCTTAGCACAGCAATCATCGAGGTTCATCTCCTAATTTTCAAGCTAAAATGACCAGACATCTTTTTTTTTTTCTCCCTTGCAGATCTATCTTCAGTCAGTTGCACTTTTCTATCCCAGCTTTCTCATCTGGGTCTGGTGATCCACAAAAGTTGGTGATGTAGAGTTTCTTCTAGTGACAACTATGGCACCTGTCACTCCCACTCTCCAGCAGTGATGCTGAGTGTCCAGTGCTAGCCCTGTTGGTGGGGAAAGTCTGTGACATCCAACACTGACTGAATAGTGGAGATAAGGCACTTTTAATGTCAAATGCACATTTTTTAGTTTAGAAGTTAACGACATCATGGAAATGTAAAAATTTCCATTCATAGTATTGAGTGTTACATTGGTAGAGTGAAACTCTCTTGAGGTGTATGAGTTAATTTTTCAGAATGAAGCGCTAGAATAGTTGGATCTTTGAATATCCTTTGGGATGTCAGTTTCATGTATACTGTGTGTTTGATAGCTAAGAGTAGATTATCAAATGACTGTAGGCCAATTTCTAAGCGGTCTTATTAAATAAAAAATACGGAGCCAAATATAGGGGTGAAAGCCTTAGAGATCAGGGAAATAGGAATAGCCACCAGCTAACCTTACCTCACCATGCCACAGCTTCCAAGTGCCACGACTTCCTGTCTACCCAGGCTTTTATTGCCTTGTTACTCTGCCCTCTCATTGGCTCTTAGCCCAGCTACCTCACTTCCTTGTCACTGCCTGTCTGTACAGACCTCCAGGTCTCTATGGTTGGTATTGGGATTAAAGGCATGTGTCACCACCTTGACTCTGTTCCCTAATGTGGCCTTGAACACTCAGGGACCCTGCCTGCCAAGTGATTGGATTAAGGGTGTGTGCTGCCACTGCCTGATTTTTATGTTTACTTAAAATGGCTTGCTCTTTCCTCTCATATCCAGGCAAACGTTATTTATTAACATATAAATAAAATATCACCACAAATGACAGTTGCTTTTTTTTCCTCTAGGAAAATGATCCATCTGTGAGACTGAAAATTGCCTCATTGTTGGGATTATTATCAAAGACTGCAGGATTCTCTCCAGACTGCATAATAGATGATGCCATTAACATACTACAGAATGAAAGTAAGTTGCAACTTAAAAGCTGTATAGTCAGAGAAGAACTTTTTAGTTCTTATGTAGAGAATTTACAACAAAGGTTTGTGTTGGTTGTTATTAAAAGGAACATTTTATTTACCTTTTTTTTTAAAGATAGGGTCTCGACTGGGTAGTGTGGTGCACACCTTTAATCCAAGCACTCAGGAGGTAGAGGTAGGAAGATCTCCGTGAGTTTGAGGCCAACCTTGTCTACAGTTCCAGAACAACCAGGGTGGTTACACAGAGAAACCCTGTCTGGAAAAGCCACACCAAAAAAAAAAAAAAAAAAAAAAAAAAAATTGGGTCTAACTCTAGCCCAGGCTGTCCTGCAACTCACTAGGTACCCAAGATGGCCTGAAGCTTGAAATAGTCCTCAATCTGAGTTCCCTGGCATAAGCCACACTCCTTGTTCTTCAAAGGAATTTGAAGATGGTTCAATAGAGATATGTACATGTATTTGTATTAGGGCTACAGTACCACTTTATGGGAGGGCTGTAGCTCAGTTGTGGAGTGCTTACTTCGCATTCATGAAGCTGTGGCTTGGTCTCCATCACTGCATAGGCTGTGCAGGTTACAGCTCAGTTGTGAAGTGCGTGTCTAGAATGTATGAAGTCCTAGCTATGACCCCCTGTGATCATATAAGCTGCACGTGGTGGCTTACCATGTAATCCTAGCACTTGGAGGTAGAGGCGGAAGACTCAAAAGTTTAGGGTCATCCTTGCCTGCATAGGGAGTTCAAGGTCAGACTGGGCTAGAGACTGTCTCAAAAAAAAAGTGTTTCTATTTTCTGTCTATAGCTTTATCTTAATAACTTTCATTTGTGACTTCTACAAAGTGCTGTATATTTATAACAATTTATTTAACATAGAAGATAGATATTACTATCTCTTTAAAAAATAATTCCAAGTTTTTTGTTTTGTTTTTTTGTTTGTTTGCTTGTTTTTGTTCTTTTGTTGTTTTGGTGTTTTTGAGACATGGTCTTACTATGTAGCTCTGGCTGGCCTTGAACTCTCTATATAGACCATATGGGCCTCACACTTACAGAGACCTGCCTGCTTCCTTCTCCAAGTGCTAGGGATTAAAGGTGTACATCACCAAGCCTGGTTCTAAATACAGACAGACAGACAGACAGATATTTTTTTATTTTATTTATTTATTTATTTTTCTTTTTTTATATATATATTTTATTTTACAATACCATTCAGTTCTACATATCAGCCATGGGTTCCCCTATTCTCCCCCCTCCCACTCCCTCCCCTTACCCCCAGCCCACCCCCATTCTCACCTCCTCCAGGACAAGTCCTCCCCGGAGGACTGAGATCAACCTGGTAGACTCAGTCCAGGCAGGTCCAGTCCCTTCCTCCCAGACTGAGCCAAGTGTCCCTGCATAAGCTCCAGGTTTCAAACAGCCAACTCATGCAATGAGCACAGGACTTGGTCCCACTGCCTAGTTGCCTCCCAAACTGATCAAGCCAATCAAATGTCTCACCTATTCAGAGGGCCTGATCCAGCTGGGGGCCCCTCAACCTTTGGTTCATAGTTCATGTGTTTCCATTCATTTGGCTATTTTTTTTTCAATAATTGAGTAAAACTGAAATTTATTATAAGCCACAGTCGTCCTAGGGACCTCCATGCTATATATATAGCCTCTATGGTTCTATGGGTTGTGGTCTGATTGTTCTTTATTTTAGATCTAGAATCCACCTATGAGTGAGTACATACCATGACTATCTTTCTGGGTTTGGGTTATCTCACTCAGGATGATTTTTTCTAGTTCCATCCATTTGCCTGCAAATTTCATGCTTTCATTGTTTTTCTCTGCTGAGTAGTACTCCATTGTGTATATGTACCACATTTTTTTCATCCATTCTTCCGTTGATGGGCATCTAGGTTGTTTCAGGTTCTGGCTATTACAAATAGTGCTGCTATGAACATAGCTGAGCATGTATCTTTATGGTATGAATCAGCATTCCTTGGGTATATGCCCAAGAGTGGGATGGCTGGGTCTTGAGGTAGTTCAATTCCTAATTTTCTGAGAAACTGCCATACTGATTTCCACAGTGGTTGTACAAGTTTACATTCCCACCAACAGTGGAGGAGTGTTCCCTTTGCTCCACATCCTCTCCAACATTGTTTGTCATTGGTGTTTTTGATCGTAGCCATTCTAACAGGTGTAAGGTGGTATCTCAGAGTCGTTTTGATTTGCATTTCTCTAATGATTAAGGATGTTGAGCATTTCTTTAAATGTCTTTCAGCCATTTGTAGTTCTTGTTTTGTGAATTCTCTGTTTAGCTCTTTAGCCCATTTTTTAATTGGACTTTTCAGTACTTTGATGTCTAGTTTCTTGAGTTCTTTATATATTGTGGAGATCAATCCTCTGTCAGATGTGGGGTTGGTGAAGATCTTTTCCCATTCTGTTGGCTGTCTTTTGTCTTATTGACTGTGTCTTTTGCCCTGCAAAAGCTTCTCAGTTTCGAGAGGTCCCATTTATTAATTGTTGTGCTCAGGGTCTGTGCTGTTGGTGTTTTATTTAGGAAATAGTCTCCAGTGCCAATGCATTCAAGAGTGCTTCCTATTTTCTTTTCTATTAAGTTTAGTGTAACTGGATTTATGTTTAGGTCTTTGATCCACTTGGACTTGAGTTTTGTGCATGGTGACAGATATGGATCTATTTGTAATCTTTTACATATTGACATCCAGTTATGCCAGCACCATTTGTTGAAGATACTTTCTTTTTTCCATTGTATAGTTTTGGCTCCTTTGTCAAAAACCAGGTGTTCATATGTGCATGGATTAATGTCAGGGTCTTCAATTCGATTCCATTGGTCCGTATGTCGGTTTTTATACCAGTACCAAGCTGTTTTTATTACTATAGCTCTATAGTTTATTTTATTTTATTTTTGAGACAAGGTTTCACTGTGTAGCTTTGGAGCCTTTCTTGGAACTCACTCTGTAGCTCAGGCTGGCCTCACACTCACAAAGATCCGCTTGCCTCTGCCTCCTGAGTGCTGGGATTAAAGGCGTGCACCACCACTGCTCGGCTCTAAATATATTTAAAAAATGTTTTTTATGTATGTGTTTTTGTGTGTATGTGCACATGTGTGTGTGTGTACCCATGGAGGCCAGAAAATGATATCAGATCCCTGCAGCTGAAGTTACAGATAGTTGTGAGCTGCCTGATGTGTCTGCTGAGAATTGAACTCAGAACCTCTGCAAAAGCAGCAAGCACTCTTAACTACTGAGCTCTCTCTCTAGCTCCTAGTGTCCCTGTTTTACATATAGGTAAAGGAAAGCTCAATGAAGTTAATGTAATTTGTTCAGGGATACATGGTATGTGGCAAAGTTGACTCGTGGTGTTGGCAGAACTGAGAACTCAGTGAAGTGTCCTTTCATTTTTTTTTTTTCCTCCTGTTTTTGGCTTTTTGAGACAGGGTCTCACTATGTAGCCCTGGCTGTCCTAGAACTCACTCTGTAGACCAGCCTGGCCTTGAACTCACAGAGATCCTCCTATCTCTGCCTCCTGAGTGCTGGGATTAAAGGCGTGTGACACCACTTTTTTTTTTTTGGTTTTTCGAGACAGGGTTTCTCTGTGTAGCTTTGCGCCTTTCCTGGAGCTCACTTGGTAGCTCAGGCTGGCCTCGAACTCACAGAGATCCACCTGGCTCTGCCTCCCGAGTGCTGGGATTAAAGGCGTGCGCCACCAACGCCCGGCCCACCACTGCCTTTTTTATATACTAGCTTTAACTGGAAAATTTAAAAGGGTCTTCATCAGTGTACTGTTGCTGTGAAGAGACACCATGACCTCGGCAACTCTCTTTTTTTGACCTCAGCAACTCTTTTAAAGGAAAGCATTTAATTGGAGCTTGATTACAGTTTCAGAGGTTAGTCCATTATCTTCATGGTAGGAAGCATGACAGCAGGCAGACATAGTGCTGGAGAAGTAGCTGAGTGTTCTACATCCAGATCTCCAGACATCTGGAAGAAAGAAAGCCTCTGAACCTGGCTTTGGCTTTTGAAACCTCAAAGTGTATCCCCAGTGATACTTCCTCCATCAAGGCCACACCTACTCCAACAAATAGTATCACTCCCTAAGTGTTAAAATATATGAGCCTACAGGGGCCCTTTTTTTTAATTTTAATATGCCGAATGCCGTTTATTGAAGGAGGGAGGAGATCTTAAATACAGGCTTACAGCACAATGGGAGAACCCCGAGGACAGAAGTTTGCTACCGATGTTTTATAATCTTGCATCTAAGCTGTTAACGCCCATTATGCAGGATACACACACACACACACACACACACACACACACACACACACACAGATCTTCCCTTAAGCATTCAGGAGAGTGGAACCTGGCAGGGAATTAGCATAGGGAGGATATCAAGGTCAAAGTCAGCAAGCAAGGCAACAGTTACCCAAAACGGGGGCCAGGGCCCTACAGGTCCCCCTTTTACTAAGAAATGAGCTTCTGACTTAGGTTGTGTGGAATGTCAGCAGGTCACCTTACCCGTCATGGAGACGCCTGCCCAGACCACACAGGCGCTCTGTCTTAGGTTGGTGAGCGTCCCCCCAGGTATTACCCATCTATGAATACTCATTATCATACAGACTCAATTGTGTGTGAGCTGCAGAGTTAACTGCTGCCAAAGATCTCAAAGTGGCGCTGGGCTTGCAATCTGTGTGTTCGACACAGAAAAGACCAACAGAAGTCCTAACCCACCCATAGCCAGTAGGCTAAAGGCAACTGATCCATTCCCTTCCTTAATGAGCCTTTCTGCAGATTGGAGTCCTTGTAAGATGGTATCCCAAAAGCAAATGGAACTTGAGTTTATAAATTTATAATTTTCAAAGCCAATCGAAATGTATATAATTATTGAATTAAATTTATCATGCCCAATAGAATGAAAGATTAACTAACTGTGGTAGCTACTTTTGCTGCCAGGGTCTCCACTGTGCTAGCTGTAGTAAGCAATTATGAAATGGTAATCCCAGAAACAGTAGCAGTGGTGGCCGCCTCTGCTATAATAGCAACAATGGCAGCAGCGATGTCAAATTCTTTTCTGGAGTGTGTGGACATCCACTGGCATGGATACAACTCCAGGAACATGAACTGCCAAGGCCTGTTTTTCTTGATCCCAGCATGACTTAAGCTGGCAGTTCTGAAAAAAAAAAACAAAAAAACAACAACTAAGAACCATAAAGAAAAAACAGGCAGCTCATAAGGAGCATAACTAATGGTCTTATAATGGCTACATTCAGGCTCATAAATTTTAAGGTATCTTCAAAGGGGGGCTAAATGAATTTCAGGAGGCCAATAAATGTTGCACAGAGCCACTCCTGAAAAGTAGGTACTACACCAGCTTGAAGAGGATTGTGAAAATGAAAAGGCTTAGCTGGCATGCTACTGTTAACAAATGGAGGTCAGTGACCTTCAGGGTTATCCTTAATCTCCAAGGTGTCTGGGTGACATGTTCTCAAACATACTTGAAAAAGCAGTTATATGGGGACCATTCTTATTCCACCACATGCCATTCCCTGGCCCCTGTAGGCTTGTAGCCATAGCAAATGTAAAAACACATTCAGTCCAACTTCAAAAGTCCTCATAGTCTATCTCAGTCTCAATACTGTTTAAAAAGCCAAAAATTCAAAGTCTCTTCTAAGTCTCAAGGCAATCTCTTAACTGTAACCTTCGTAAAATCAAAGTAAAAAAAGTAGGTCACATACTTTCAACATAGAATGGCACAGGATATACATTACCATTCCAAAAGGGAGCATATGAGGAAATACTGGATCAAAGCAAGACTGAAAACCAGCCAGGCAAACTCTAAGCTCTGCATCTCTATGTCTCATGTCCATTTTCAGCTCTCCTTTCAGCGTTGTTGACTATAACACACTTCTTTCTCTTGGGCTGGTTCCACTCCCTGCTAGCTCTCCCTGGCAGGTGTGGTGGTTGAATAGGTATGGCCTCCATAGACTCATGTGTTTGAATGCTTGGCCCAAAGGGAGTGGCACTATTAGGAGGGGTTGTTGGAGGAAGTGTGTCCCTGTGGGGTCAGGCTTTGAAGTCTCATATACTCAAGCTGTGCGATACACATTCTCCTGCTGCTGCCTGAGGATCAAGGTGTAGAACTCTCAGTTCCTTCTCTAGCACCATGTCTGCCTGCATACCACCGTGCTTCATGCCATGATAATAATGGACTAAACCTCTGAAACTGTAAGCCAGCCTCCATTAAATGTTTTCCTTTAGAAGAGTTGCTATGATTATGATGTCTCTTCACAGCAATAGAAATCCTAACTAAGACAGCAGGTACCCCTTGACTCTGCCATCTCTAATATCTTGGGGTCTCCAGGATTTACTTTCACAACTTCAGGCAATGGCCTCTTTTGGGCCTCCATGTAGGGACACCTCAGACACATGCCTGGTCTCAGCAGCATTCCGTAGCCACAGAGGGAGATTCCATAACCTCTCTCTCGTATCCTTGATTCTAAATCCAGAACTACATGGCTGAAGCTGCCAAGTTCTTCTGCTTCCTAAGGCTGGAACTTGGCCCCCTCATTCAAATACCTTTTCACCAGCTTTCTATTTTTGATGATTTCCTTTACTCCTTAAACTTTTCTTTAATTCCTTTTTACAAGTTGGAAGCTTAGCTAGGTGGAGTCTTGCCCTGAGGCCACCATACTCCTTTTATTCCATTTATCATCAGGCTTTTCTTTAAACATTTTATCTCCTTGAGCACTGGACTTAGCTCCATTAAACTTCCTGGTGCTCTTTTTCTCCTTAAACTGTGCGTTTTGTATTTTTCCTTGCTCAGCTTGCTCCTTTTCATTATAGATCTGCAGAAGAATGGCCACTCATAACCACCTGCAATAGTCAGGCTGTCTTGAAATCTCCTCTGCCAATGCCATTAATCCAAAACTCTTCAATTTAGCCTCAGGCAGAATTTTTGGACAAGAGCTGAAAGCAGCCACATTCTTCATTAAAATATCACAAGAATGGGTCTCTAGGCCATTTACTAATATTCATCTCTGAAACCTCTTGAGTCGGGCTGCAGTAATCTACACTGTTCTCAGCACCACTGTTTTCCACCTTCCTACTAGTATGGCCTGTTAAGCTCTGCTTAAAATGTTCAAGTGCTTTCCTAATCCAAAGTCCACATTCCACCAATAGGCAGCATGGTCATGCTTATCACAGCAATACCCTAATCCTGTTATCAACTCTTCAGCTTCTTAGTGGGTTTTTTGTTTTGTTTTGGGTTTTTTGAGATGGGGTTTCTCTGTGTAACAGTCCTGTCTGTTCTGGAACTCACTTTGTAGACTGCCCAGCTTTAGTCTATTTGCTGTGAAGAGGCACCATGACCACAGCATCTCTTATAACAGAAAACATTTGATTGGAACTTGCTTACAGTTTCAGAGGTTTAGTTCATTATCATCATGGTGGGAAGCAGGTGGCATGCAGTTAGACATGGTGCTGGAGAAGTAGAGTTTTACATCCAGATCCACAGGCAACAGGAAGAGAGTCACTGGACTTGGCTTGGGCTTTTAAAACCTCAAAGCCCACCCCCAGTGACACACTTCCTCCAAAAAGGCCATACCTCCTAATCCTTTCAAATAGTCACTCCTTAGGCATTCAAATATATGAGCCTATAGAGACCATTCTTATTCTAACCACCACAGAGAGTTTTGATATTAACCCTATCCTAGCCTTTAAAAGAGACTCTGATTATACAACATCCATGGCTAGTTTATTTATTTATTTATTTTGCTAAGTCTTCTAATCCTGTCTCCTAATCATTTCTTAGAGATTTAACCTATCCTTCTTCTGAGTTCTAAGTTTCTGGCATACCAAGATGTGCAGGGGATAGAACAGGACAGAACCATAGAGATCATGTAGTTAAACTCAGTGAAGTTACTACTAAAGTCAGCTTGATGTTTGTGGACACCGTAGATGAAGAGGCTCCTATAGAGCATACTGTATACGTTGTTCTAAGAGTGTGATTCAGGGGCTGGAGAGATGGCTCAGTGGTTAAGAGCACTAACTGCTCTTTCAGAGGACCTGGGTTCAATTCCCAGCACCTACATGGCAGCTAACAACTGTCTGTAAGTCTAAGATCTGACATCCTCACACACACATACATGCAGACAAAACATCAATGTACATTAAATTAAAAAAAAAATTAAAAAAAAAGAGTGTGATTCATACTCTCTACTAAAAGTTTTTCATTTTAGTTCAGCATATATATATATAAGGGCTATAATTCCTTGGCAAGCACTGAATGAGGACATTGAGATATAGTATATACTTGCTTCTTCAGAGCTTATTGTACCATGCATAATGACACAAAAAGTGTGTTTTAGAGGATTATAGTTAGTGGACTGTGGAAGCTGAGGATGAGATCTATGCTTACTGGGAGGATCTAGAACCACTGAGTGAAGAGGTAGGTTTGTGTACTGCCTGGTTTTGTGTGTCACCCTGACACAGGCTAGAGTCGTCAGAAAGGAAGAAGCCTCAATTGAGGAAATGCCTCCTTGAGATCCAGCTGTAAGGCATCAGTGAGGGAGGGCCTAGTCCAGGGTGGGTCGTACCATGCCTGGGCAGGTGGTCCTGGGTTCTGTAAGAAAGCAGGCTGAGCAAGCCAGGGGAAACAAGCCAGTAAGCAGCACTTCTCCATGGCCTCTACATCAGCTCCTGCCTCCAGGTTTCTGCCCAGTTTGAGTTCCTGTCCTGACTTCCTTCAGTGATGAACAGTGATGTGGAAGTGTAAGCCTAATAAACCCTTTCCTCCTCAACTTGCTTTTTGGTCCTGGTGTTTTCTCGCAGCAATAGAAACCCTAACTAACAGTTTGTAAAGCAGAGATGGAGTCAGGTATGGTGACACATGCTCATAGTCCTGGAAGGGAGGAGGACCTAGAACTCAAGGTTATCCTTAGCTACTTAGTGTGTTCCAGGCCAGCCTGGAATGTGAGAGGTAGAGGAGAGTAATGCAAGGGAGAGGACACGTCAATAAAAAGCAGAGCTGGGAATGCTCGTTCAAGAGATACGTAGGAACTGAATAGTTTTTTGACACCTCAGCAGGGAGCAGTAAGATACTTCAGAGTCAAATTTTCAAGACCAAAGTGCTTTGGATATTTAGCTTTTGGTTCAGGGGATGAAAGATTAGGCAGTAGGATCTATGTGACAAAAATTAATAAATAAGAATCTATGTTCCTTATCAAAGTAAGTTAGTGTTGGCAATGATCTCTTTTGAAGTTTTGTAACTCAGCCTTTTCTCTTTCCTAGAGTCTCATCAAGTCCTAGCTCAACTGTTGGACACGTTGCTTGCAATTGGCAGTAAACTACCAGAAAATCAAGCTACCCAGCTGCAATTAGTGGATGTAGCCTGCAAGGTAAGAGTACAATGCTCTTCATTCTCAAACAAAGAGGCGGCTAGAGCTTT
Source organism: Peromyscus leucopus (assembly GCF_004664715.2). NCBI lineage: Eukaryota > Metazoa > Chordata > Mammalia > Rodentia > Cricetidae > Peromyscus > Peromyscus leucopus. The sequence continues at coordinate 107,614,664 of NC_051063.1, read as the reverse complement.
GTGAGATCTGCCCAGTGCAATCTTCAGAGAGAGAAGTACAGGACTCTCAGTGATGGTGAAAGTGCTCTTGGTTCTGGTGTTGGGGAGAAATAAAGCTAAGTGCTGTAGTAATTAATTCTTTAAAACAAACACATTTGTGTGTTTATTGGGTGGGGGACATATTGGAAGTCAGAGGACACCTACCTTGTAGGAGTTGGCTTTCTCCTTTCACTTGTGTGTTTTTGAGATTGGTATTGAACCTGCTCCAGAGCCTCTACTCACCGAGCCAACCTTCTGGTCCTACTGTAATGATTCTTATGAGAAATCCTGGTACCTTGGATTAAAGCAGTGGAAAGATGGAAGATGTGGGTAGATTTTGAGAATTATTTAGAAAGTAGTCTTAAATTGATTGATTTTAGTTTATTTAGTTGTTTATTTTTCCTGACCTGACCAGACTGTCCTGGAACTTGCTCTGTAGACCAGGTTGGCCTCAAACTTCACTGAGTGTCACTTGCCTATGCCTCCTAAGTATTGAGATTAAGTCATGTAACACCACACCGAACCTGTTTTTATTTTTGACATTGACTACTACTGTTACTAAGGATGTGATTTGGTTGCTCACTCTGTTAATGTAAAAAATTTGGCATTTTGTGGCCTGACAAAGTGTTTAACAGACAATTGGCCCCTGGTTCTCTTTTTAAAAATTTGTATGTAGTTGAGGAGGTACATTTGCCTCTGTGTGCACGTGTAAGTAAGAGGTCAATGTCAGGTATCCTGGCTTTGTTGCGCTCTACTTTATTTTTGAGACAAGGTCTTTTACTTGGAGTTGTCTCTTCTGGCCTGTCAGCCCCAGCACCCACCTGTCTCTGCCCCTACTGCACTGGGGTTGAAGGTGCACTGGGATGCCACTTCTGGCGGATTGGAACTCAGGTCCCCATGCTGTGGAACAATCGGTCTGCTCACTGAGCCATCGCCCCAGCTCCACTTGGCAGTTTGTAATGATGTGGCTGTGACGTAAGAAGTGACCTGTAGGGAGGATATCATAACTTGTATTTGTTGCCTGAAGGCAATGATCCAGTGTGCTAAGATTGAGTAATATGTTGGTTATGTGTCATTGTTGCCTAGTTACCTTAATAGAGGCTAGAAGGTTTTAGTTCATTTGGAAATCTCATGAAGTATGTGTAACAGTTGTGACAGACCTTTCAGGGGCTGATTCAATTAGTAGTTTGGTTAGGAAAAATGATGCTTCCATACTAAATATAAGTAAGTCACTTTAAAAAACTAATAATAGTCATTGTCTGCCTCATTTCTGGGTTTTACTTTTCTGTTCCAGTATCATATTTTCATGGATATTTTTAGCACTTATGTGTGAGGCGCTGTGGAGACGTAAGAGTAGGGTTTAACATTTTAAAAAATATTGCTACTGTGTGTGTGTTAGGGCATGTACAGAGGTCAAGATGACAACTTTGTGAGTTGGTTCTCTCCTCCCACCATTATGTGGATTCCAAGGATTGAACTCAGTTGGCTAGGTTTTAAGGCAAGCAAGCGCCTTTAACCTGCTAACCCATCTCACCAGCCCTCCCTCACATTTTTCTTTTCTTAGATAATATGCAGGCAAAGAATTAACTGAAGTAAAATGCTTGATGGAGTATTTCTGGATTTCTTTTTCTGTGCTGAGATTTGAACCCAAGGCTTCAGACATGGCAGGCAAGACTTCTACTAGTGAGTTACATACTCAGCCCTTGAGTGGGCCACGTTTACAAAGGGGTCCCCATGCTACTAGTGAGTTACACACTCAGCCCTTGAGCCATGTTTACAAAGGGGGTCCCCATGCTACTAGTGAGTTGCACACTCAGCCCTTGAGCCACCTTTACAAAGGGGGTCCCCATGCTGAGAGCCCAGGCTCTTGAAAAGGAGCTTCCTCATGGAATTTCCTTTGTCTCTTGCCCATGTTACCTATGGGATTGAAACAAAAGTGAAGTATTCTAAACACTTACTCTGTGTATCAGGTAATACTTCCCTAATATTTATGAAACAAGGTGTTCATTTCTTACTTTGCTTAGAATACTTGATTTTTTTTTTTTTTAAACTCTTAAGTTTGGATCAGGGATAGGGCTTGCCTACCATGCATTGTGCCCTCACATTGATTTCCGACATTGTAAAACAAAACAAAATAAAACCTCAGATTTATAGAATGATTGCAAATATAGTCATTTAATTTTATTTTTTTATTTTTTTGTTTTTTGTTTTTCAAGACAGGGGTTCTCTGTGTAGCTTTGCACCTTTCCTGAAACTCACACTGTAGTCCAGGCTGGCCTCGAACTCACAGAGATCTGCCTGCCTCTGCCTCCTGAGTGCTGGGATTAAAGGCGTGCACCACCACCACCACCACCCAGCTGCAAATATAGTCATAAAAGATTTTTTTTTTTCCTTGAGCCTTTTGAAAGTAAGCTGTCAACTTGATACCTCTTTGATCTAGAATACTTGTAAAGATACTCAATGGTGCCATCAGAATCAGCACTAATCATGGCGTATTGCTAATATGTAACCTCCAGGCACTGGGATTGTACTCCATAATGTCTCTTAGAAAAAAGATTGAGCTGGATGTGGTGGCACACGCCTTTAGTCCCAGCACTCAGGAGGCAGAGGCAGGAGGATCTCTGAGTTCGAGACCAGCCTGGTCTATAGAGCAAGTTCCAGGACAGCTAAGGCTACACAGAGAAACCTGTCTCAAGAAAGAAAAAGGATAGGTTCAGAATAACTTTAACTGCCATATGTTAATAGTTGTCTTGAATTTGGAATAATTCCTGAGTATTTCCTTGATTTTATAACTTTGAAATTTTGATAATTTAGGGATCATTACTTTGTAGAACATCCTTGAATTTGTATTTGCCTGATAACTTCTCTTGATTGTATTAAAACTGCCTTGTCTTTGACAAAACTGTCAGAGCCCCGAAGCAGTTACCACTGCATAGTATTAGCGACACATTACTTTCGTTACTCAGTACCGATAATGTTTACTGACCATTGCTTCACTGGTATCTGCTCGCCTCCTTCACTGTAAAGTTATTCTTTTCCCTTTGAAATTTGTATTTCATGGAGAGATACTTTGAAATTGTGTATTCTGATGCCAAAGTTTCAGTTTATATCAGTTTTGAATTTATTGTTTCTACTCTGGAATGTAATCTCTTACTGTTATTTCTCCAATTTGACTAAGTGGGCCCTCTTCAGGATTGTGTATGTGTCTTTTTGACTGTGTCTCAGTACTGTTCTTTAATAGTTCATTTGGGAATTGATAGAGTAAGATATTCTACATACATCTTGTGCTTTGTCTGCTCTAGCCCTGGTAGCAGCTTCTCTCTAAAGGAAATCCTGATTCCCTCTAGTAGAGAATCATAGTGTCTGGGGATTTGTCTCCTATGTGGTTCTAGATCCTGCCAAATTGCTAGTCAATACTAACTGTTACGGCTGTTTAGCTGTGCCATTCTATTTAATTAATTATGCTTGGTTGGTTACAGTGTTGGAAGGGATTGAACCCGGAGCCCATGCAAAGCTAGCCAAGTATTCTACCACTGAGCTGCAACCCTAGCCTAACCCAGTTCTTCTTTACTTTTGAAACTGGGCTTTGCTGAGGAGAGGAGTAGATGATTTCTGAGAATCCTTGAGAGACTCCGTTCCCACACCAGAGAGAGAGGGAAACTGAGTGACAGAGATATGGGACAGGGGCAGGGGACAAGAAGGAAGGTGAAGGGAAACTAGTAGTGCATATTTCAAATCAGTGATTTTACACATAGAAAACAAGTGTAGACATTTTGGACTTGAAGGAAATAGGTAACCTGTTTGGGCAGTTGTATGTGGGGCTGTTACGTCATGAAACTGTGTGTGTAACTTTTCACCTTCCTTACTGTTTTAGATGATGGAACACTAGCAAATGTGAATACTGTTGTTTAAGGAGTATAGTTATTTTTAATATATTTTCTTTCTAAACTGAGCTTTTTGACAGCTTGTGAGGAAGACAAGTGAGAAGCCTACAGTCTGAGCCAGAACTCGACCAGACTAGCCCGCCAGCTGTCAGAGCTGCAGTCTTTGTAAAGACAGTCTTGCCGTGTGTCCCTGCTAACCTGGATTGCATTATTTTGTCTAGCCTGGTCTCACTATGCAATCTGCCTATCTCAGCTCTGAGTGATAGGATTACGAGCATATGCTGCCATACCCAGGTGCTTTGTCATTTTGACTATATATTTCATAATTAATTTTGTGATCTTTTTCATCCATTCTCTTCTCATTTTTTGTTGTGTGCTATAGTATTTTAATGTGAATCTCTTGACATCATGTTGTATTTCACAAGTACTTCAGTAAATATCTCTAAATGATAAATATATTAAAAAATATTCAGGGTACAGCTGTAAACAGTAACTCCTTAATATAGTATCCATTTGTATTAATATTGCATTAATTGTACTAAATATACCCTTCTTGGTGTTTTCATTTTTGTTTTAGATTAGGATCCAAAAGACCCACATACTACATGTGGACAGTCTTGTATTTCTTTCAGTCTTTAAGATTGTTTTTTTTTTTTTCTTTAAATGTCATTGAATCATTTGCCTTGTGAAAAGCCTACAGTCTATCTGTTTTGATTGCTCTTGTTTGGTGTCATAAAATATTAACAGTATCTTTAGCCCAGGGAGATGGCTCATTGGGTAAGAGTGCTTGTCTTTAACCTGGTAACTTGAGTTCAATCCTCAGAGCCCATAGTGAAGGAAAGAACTGACTTTAAAGTTGTCCTTTTACTTCCACATGCATACTGTGACACATGTACCACACTCACATGTGTATATCGCATATAAGCATAATAGTAATAAATACAAAAAGACAAACAGCAACATCAAAGACGGTATCATCTTTACTTTCTGGTACAAGATATCCCAAGTTCTTCTACAGGGTCTCACTTTGTAGCCCTGCTGGCCTAGAACTTGATATGTGAGACCAAGCTGGCCTCAAATTTAGAGAGATCTGCCTGTCTCTGCCTCCAGAGTATGATTAATGCCTACGGTAGATTAAAAGGCCGTATGCACCCTGACCTCTTGGCTTTCTCTTTTACATTGGTTCTGTGTTTCTTATTTAATAAGGCAGTTGGTTACATCTACACTACCGTGCCTGGACATATAGTTCCATTTCTTTGTCTAGTTCTTAACTTGTGTATGTATTCAATTTGTGAGAGTTTACTGTGCTCTACACTTAAGGCTTTTTTCGTCTTTCTCTCTGGCTGTTAAAAATTTTTAATTGAGATGGGCAGCGGTGGCACACACCTTAATCCCAGCACTTGGGAGGCAGAGCCAGGCGGATCTCTGTGAGTTTGATGCCAGCCTGGTCTACAGAGCGAGATCTAGGACAGGCACCAAAACTACACAGAGAAACCCTGTCTTGAAAAACAAAACAAAAAAGTTTTTAATTGGGTTTGGAGAGATGGCTAAGCAGTTAGGAGTGTATACTACTCTTGTGAAGGACAGGAGTTTGATTCCTAATGCCAGTGTAAGGCAGCCAAAAGCCACACATAACTCCAAGCCTAGGGGATCTGACACCCTCTTCTGGACTCTTTGAGCACCCTCACGCACATGTGCACACATGTGTGTGCACGTACACACTCAGTTTTTAAAAATAAAAATAAATTTAGGAAAGTTCTTAAATAATTCTATTGTATCGTGGTTAGTTTTTAAATTTTTATTTATTTATGTATGGGAGTATTTTGTCTGCATGTATGTCTGAGTGTCTTATGTATGCCTGGTACCTGTGGAGTCCAGAAGAGGGTGTTGGATCCCCTAGGACTGAAGTTAGAGGTGGCTGTGCGGCACCATATGGGTGCTGGGAATTGAACCTGGATCCTCTGGAAGAGCAGCCAGTGCTTTAGCTCTCTCTCCAGCCCTTAAGGTTTTACATTTTTATTTGTATTCAAATTTGATAGTAGAGCTGAGCATTGTGGTGTACTCCTTTAATCCCTGCACCTGGGAGGCAGAGGCCAGCAGATCTCTGTGAGTTCAAGGCTAGCCTGGTCTACATAGCAGTTCCAGATTAGCCATGTCTTTTCATAATGAGACCCTGTCTCCAAAAAAATTGCTAGTAAGTAAAATGTAGAGACAGACTTTAAAGTATCTGTTATGTATAAGGCAAAGTGCTGGCTGTTGGAAATGTAAAGATGCAGGGAGGAGAGAAAACTTTTAGTTTTCTAAAGAAATAGTTTTGGGTAAAAAATGCTTGACATGAAAACCTGACAACCTGAGTTCAATCCCTGAAGCCTACATAAAGTGGAAAGAGAGGACCAACTTGACAGAGTTACCTCTGGCATCCACACATGCACTGTGGCCCCCACTCATGTCCCTCCCACCCCCAATCACACACGCAAATAATATAAAATAATTTAATGAAAAAAACTTTGTTTTAGAAGAAGATGAATCCTTAGGCAATGTGATGCCGCACAGACCACAGAGAATGAGAATGCCAGGATGGTGGTAGTCCCTAGGGTTGATGGAGTGCTTTTCCCCCAGTTTTTTGTTTATTTTTCAAGATATCCTATTCATACTCTTTCTCTTTCTCTCCTTTTTGTAGCACCTGACAGATACATCCCATGGTGTAAGAAATAAGTGCCTGCAGTTGCTTGGCAATCTTGGCTCTTTGGAGAAGAGTGTCACAAAAGATGCTGCTGCTGAAGGGTTAACTGCTAGAGATGTCCAGAAGATTATCGGGGATTACTTTAGTGACCAAGATCCACGTGTCAGAACAGCAGCTATAAAAGCCATGGTAAACATGATAAAAAAGTATCTGGGGATGGTTTCTTTTTGGTTTTGTCTTTGTTGTTTGTTTTTGTTTTTCTGAGAAAGGGTTTCTCTGTGTAGCTCTGGCTGTCCTGGAACTCACAGAGATCCACCTGCCTCTGCCTCCTGAGTGCTAGGATTAAAGGTGTGGGCCACCAAAACCACAGCCTGGCTTTTTTTCTTTTCTTCCTTTTTTTCTTTTCCTTCCTTCCTTCCTTCCTTCCTTCCTTCCTTCCTTCCTTCCTTCCTTCCTTCCTTCCTTCCTTCTTTTTTTCCTTCCTTCCTTCCTTTTTTCCTTCCTTCCTTCTTTCTTTCTCTCTTTCTTGAGATAGGGTCTGGCTGTGTATCCATAACTGGCCTTGAACTTGTGCTGTGGGATGATCTGTATGTCCTGTGGAGCCTTCTTGGTTCTTTGTGCGTTACCCAGGTCCTTATAGAGGATGATTAGGACCATGGGCCTGAGTGCAGATGTTTGAGATGGTCTGCACTTGGCTGTGCTGGGGGATGGTCTGTATGTCAAGTTGTTCTGATTGGTCAATAAATAAAACCTGATCGGCTGTGGCTAGGCAGGAAGGATAGGCGGGACTAACAGAGAGGAGAAATAAAAGGACAGGAAGCAGAAGGACTGGCTGCAGCCGCCGCATGACCAGAGACACTGCAGCGCCGCATGACCAGCAGCATGTGAAATGCGATAAGCACAGCCACGTGGCGAGTATAGATTTGTAGAAATGCGTTACTTTAAGATATAAGAATAGTTAACAAGAAGCCTGCCACGGCCATACAGTTTGTAAGCAATATAAGTCTCTGTGTTTACTTGGTTGGGTCTGAGCGGCTGTGGGACTGGCGGGTGACAGAGATTTGTCCTGACTGTGGGCAAGGCAGAAAAACTCAAGCTACAACTTGGGGGTCCTCTTGCTTTAGCCTCACACCTGGCTCATCTCTTATGATTATGGTGTGTGCTACTTTGGATATATTCTGAAATCCCCTAGTGCACACTGTATTGGTGCTGGCCTCATAGAACTGAAGATACAAGTTCCTGTATGACAAGTATGCTTTTTTTTGGGCTTCTTTGGGACCCTTCATCTTTATCTCTGAAACAAGGAAGATACAATCTGTGTCTGTTCGAATGCCAAGTTAGATCCCTCCTTCAGGTATACTGGTTCCAGCAGGAAAGAGTGTGACTCAGTTTTATGTACAGTAGGCACACCATAGATGGCCCTTCAGAAATGGAAATGGGAGCCATGAGGGAGGTGTCTTTAGGGGAAGTTGTGGTAAATGTTTGTTCCTTGGGCTTCTTTCTTCCTGGACCCAGAACTGGACCCAGGGCTTGGTAAACGCTAGTCAAGTATTCTACCAGTGAGCAGCAAACCTGACCTTCTTTTTCTTTCTTACCATTATTTTATAATCTAGTTGCAGCTCCATGAAAGAGGACTGAAGTTACACCAAACAATTTATAATCAGGTACCTTACAATGATTACTTTCTGGAAGGGGAGGAGGTTCATGAAGCTGGGAGGGTGTTGCACCGCTTCTCAGGATTGGAAATCTTGGAGACTTTAGCTAGCGATCAGTGGCCACACTTATTGGGATGGATGTGAAGCCATATCTAAAACATATACTTTAAACATTTCTTTACTTTGCCTTTCTGAACTCATTTCACTTTGAGAACCAGTGCTGGCCTGAACTACTATAATGTAGTTCGATAGTACTAATGAATGTAAAAAGAATTGTAGTAAGATTTGTGGAGCTCAGTGTACATGAATGCTAAATACATGAAGAAAGTGTGGTTGGAAGTGAAGAAAGTGGACTGGGGATGTAACTCAGTGGGGTCCTAGTACTGAAAAGTAGTAATAATTAGGGCAAGTTATAGTCTTATCTCTCTTTGGCTGGGCCATACTGTAAGCAATTCTGGCACCACATATGGTAAACTGGAATGTTCTGGAGGGTGACCAAGACCACAGATCATATGAGAAGATGGCACATGAATGTGGTATTGGATTAAAAAAAAAGGAAATTGAGCCGGGCGGTGGTGGCGCACGCCTTTAATCCCAGCACTCGGAGCAGAGGCAGCAGATTCTGTGAGTTCGAGGAGTGGATACAAGTGAGTTTCAGGAAAGCGCAAAGCTACACAAGAGAAACCCTGTCTCGAAAAAAAAAAAAAAAAAAAAATTGAGTTGTGGAAAGGCTGTTTGACAGCGTAATCAAATGCCTTATAGAAAAGATGGTGTTGCTGCTGAGGGTGATGGAGTGAGTCTAGGGATAAGCAGTCTAATTCACCCTCAGATCAGGTTTTGTTAGCTTACCATGAATAACTTTATCTCTGGTGGGAATTATAATTAGCCACATGTCTGGGGCTGATATGTAAATATCTTTTGTAGTACTGTGGGCTTTGAGTACTCTGAGTAGACTTTACTAGGTTTGATGTTATTCTAGATATCTGTCACTCTGTATGGGTCTGCTTTTCACATGGGGTATGATGTTACATAGTTAGAGAACAGCCTGAGAAGCATACAAATGCCAAAATTTCTTTGTTTGGCAAAGGTTTAAGAAATTAAAAGCACTCTGAAGTATTTTGGTTGCTATCCTTATCCTGCCATCCTATCTTCATTTTGAAAGTATTTGAACATCATCTTTGAGGACAGAGACTGAGAGACGTGCAATCCTTCTTTGCAGGCCTGTAAATTGCTCTCTGACGACTACGAGCAGGTGCGCAGTGCTGCAGTCCAGCTCATCTGGGTTGTCAGTCAGCTCTATCCTGAGAGGTCAGTAGGTGAGAGTTGACCTTTGCTCATTGCTGTGCCATTTCTTTCTCCTTCCACCGTACAAAAGCCATCTATAGACAGAATTGTTGGGATTTGTGGAACAGTGTGAAATAGAGGGGGGCAGGGTACAGCTTTGATATCAGGCTGCTGTGAACTGTGTGCTTTGGGAAAGATACCTAACACTTTTGGGTCCCAGCGTCCTCACCTGCAATTGAAGAAATTGAACTGTGTCTCTAAAGTACCTTTTTTATTAAGACATGCAGATCTAGATAGAGAATGAGAATAAGAAGTTTAGTGTAGTTTGGTTTAGGTCAAATGTCGTATATAAAAGATACCAGGTGTGTATGCTTGTGGGCATGTGTCACATGCATGTGGAGAGCAGAGGACGTAGTGCAGGAATCATTTCTTCTTCCACCATGTAGATTCTGGAGATAAAGCTCAGGCCATTAGGCTTGGCAACGAGAACCTTACTTTCCGAGCCATCTACTGGCTCTGGCTAAAAATATCCCCATAGCACTTCAATTAGTGATTCACAATGATTCCTTGAGATGGAGATTTATAATATTTATTCTGTTAAATAGAAGGGTGTAAAAAATAGGTGGTGGTTTCCTTTCCATTAAACTGTTATCCAGCATTGGAAAGCAAGAATGGACTGATAAACCTATAGGGATGAGCTTTATGTATAGTTATTTGGAACTTACACACACACTTGTCTAGAACTCGCTTTTTTCAGACTCAGACTGTTTTATATAGGTCTATTTTATATAGGTGCTAGGGATTGAATGAGGGTCAGCATGCACTCTACCACTGAACTAGAAATCTTTCCACCCCCAAGTTCTTGGTTTCTTCATAAATCTTTGAACCTAATACACTGAAAGTTTGCAGTGCAACTAGAAGTCACTGGACAAGTTTCCCCGAGTGATAGGTTGTGCTGAAGTATCTTTCCTTCTAGGATTCACTACATACAGTTTTCATTGATATTCCTCAGTACCAAACCTGTAGGCTCAGGCTCAGGCTTTGTCATATGTGGTTTCTCCCCATTTCTTTTTATTTAGTATCGTCCCAATACCGTCTTCTAATGAAGAAATTCGTTTGGTTGATGATGCATTTGGGAAAATTTGCCACATGGTCAGTGATGGCTCCTGGGTAGTTCGTGTTCAAGCAGCAAAACTATTGGTAAGTTACATACACTTTCTTTAATGAACACAGTGCTTATTAAGTTTTTACAAACATTTTGAGAAACTGTAGATAGGGTCAGATATGTCATATTTTTAGAAATCCCATGATTTCTCCAATAGCTTGCCCCCCTCTTTTATGTTATATGCTTCATTACTGTGTTTATTTGCAAATAGGACTGACTTGAATATAAATGGTTAATAAAGGTAGACATCAGTCCAAACTCTTAAACCTGGAGTGTAATACTACCGTACTTACTTCTGTGCACAAAAGATGGGGAGGCGGAGGGGGAGTGTCAGTGAACAAACACACGTGAAAAGAAAAGGTAGTTAAACCCTTACCACTCAAATTCAACAGCACTCAAGTGTCTTTTACCATGTGGGAGCCAGGGATCAAAGTCAGGACTTCAGGCTTGGTAGCAAATGACCTTACCCAGTGAGCCATCTCATTAGCCCATACATTTTTGTTTTCATGTCTGTAAAATGAAAAATGTAATACCAAATTGAGAATTTAAAAAGATTAAAGTTGCCCACAGAAAGTATACCTATGAGTATACGTGTATATGTATGCATATATTATGTGTGTTTCTAGCTAGGCGGTGGTGGTGCACGCCTTTAATCCCAGCACTCAGGAGGCAGAGACAGGTGGATCTCTGAGTTTGAGGCCAGCCTGATCTACAGAGTGAGTTCTAGGACAGCCAGAGCTACATAGAGGAACCCTGTCTCAGAAAACAAAAACAAACAAATGAATAAATAAATAAATGAAAGTATATTTCTTTATAAGAAAGAGGCATAGCTATATGTAAATATGTGCATATATGTATGCTCATGTATATGACTTAAAGCCTAGCTGGCTAGAAATGTTGTAACTAATAGCATTTGTAATTACCAGCATTATTAGTAAGATTGGATTATTAATCACTCTTTAATACAAACAATTACATAATTTGGAGCTGTGTAGATTTAAAGTTATTAAAGCAGGGCTGTGGAAATGGCTCAGGAAGGTGGATGAGTTTGCTAAGATAGGGGATAGGTATGAACTGTCTAGAGTAGTAGGGAAAGAAGACGAGGTAAGAAGTAGTACAGGAGTGGGTGAGAGGTGTGTGATAGGATAAAACTCACGGAAAAGGAGAAATCAAGTTCCTTCAGAATTTAAAAGGAAATGAGCAGGGGTTCGATTTGTCTGTGCTGCACAAAAAGTGAAAGTTTTCCATTCCTCATTGTAACAAAACAAAAATATTCCACATGTAGGTTGTATTGGAAAATTGAAGACCATTGGAAAGAGATTGGGTTGTTATTATTATTTGTAACTCCTCAAAGAGGTTTTTTTTGTTATTACTATTCATAACTCCTCAAAGAGGTTTTTTTTTTTTTAGTCCCCCAAAGTGTGACTGCCAAGTAAGCAAATCCATACAACAGATAGTTACTGCTTTGAGCTTAGGTCTGTCTGGGATGTGGTTTTTTTGTGTGGAGGCCTCTTCAGAGTATGTTGAATTTTTCTTATCCAGTAAGGATTAAACTACATTGAAGTCTTTGATCTTAGAAGTTGTAACTTTTTTAGACTCTTTGCTATATGCTTCTGTGCGTTTAAGTGTGCCAAGCACAGGTGTTCCCTGAGGCAAATGCTGATGTCCTAGTTAGTGACAGCTTTACATCTGATGTCCTGTCCATCTTGGTTGGTGTTTTGCTGTCTTTTAGTCTCCTAATTAGATAGAAGCATTCAAGCTAGAAAGAAGAATGAGTTAGTACACGGGCCAGAGAAGGCGCAGTGGGTAAAAGTGCTTGTCTGACAAACCCATGACCTGAGTTTGATTCTCGGAACCCATGTAATGGGGGAAAGAGAACTGACTTCCTGATGTGTCCTGACTACCACATGGACATTGTGGTGTTTACGCATACACATACGTACACATACACACAATTCTAATAAAATAAAAATTTTGAAAGCAGTTTTTGCTCTGGAGGCGTGTTTGACACTGTTACCTATCTAGTTTCAGAGACACTTTATAAAGCTCTCCAGTGAAAGGGCTTTCTCAGTTTGCAGTTTAGGTTGGACAGTGGAAGTTGTGCAGTTGGGAGGTGTATTATCTTACCTGAAGATGTCTAATATAGACAAGACTGTATAGTCTTCTGATTAGTGCAATGTATATGAACTCCTCTTTCCCGAAGACTGTTCCTCTTGTGTTTTCCTGAATGAGTCTGCCATCTAAGAAGTCGTGGACTAGAGAAATTCAGGGATTTTAAAAGTTATGGGTGAGTGTATAATGTGTGTACAGGTGTGCGTCCATGGCGGAGGTGAGAGGAGGGACAGCTTTGTGCAACTGGTTCTCTCGCCATCTCTGCAGGAGTCTCAGGGATTGACTCAGGTCATGGGCCTTGTGTGCCAAGGGCTTTTTCCCACCAAGCCATCCTGTTGGCCCAGGAATTCTTTGTTTGGTTTTTGAGACAGAGTTCTTTCCTTCCTTCCTTCCTTCCTTCCTTCCTTCCTTCCTTCCTTCCTTCCTTCCTTCCTTCCTTCCTTCCTTCCTTCCTTCCTTCCTTCCTTCCTTCCTCCTCCCTCCCTCCCTCCCTCCCTCCCTCCCTCCCTTCTTCCCTCTTTCTCTCTCTCTTCTCTCTCTCTCTCTCTCTCTCTCTCTCTCTCTTTCTTTCTTTCTTTCTTTCTTTCTTTCTTTCAACTTATTTATTTTTATGTACATTGGTGTTTTAGTACCCTAGGACTGGAGTTACAGATAGTTCTGAGCAGCCATGTGGGTGCTGGGAATTGAACCCAGGTCCTCTGGAAGACCAGTCAGTACTCTTATCCACTGAGTCATCTCTCCAGCTCCACCCCACCCCACCCCACCCTTTTTTTTTTTTTGTTTGTTTTTTGAGACAAGGTTTCTCTGTGTAACAGAGACAGGGCTGTTTTCTGTGTGGCCCTGGCTGACCTGGAACTATGTAGGCCCTGCTGGCCCAAGCTCAGAGATCTGCCTGCCTCTGCCTCTCGAGTGCTGGGACTAAAGAAAGGCATGCGCCACAATGCCTGGCTAGGAATTCTGTTTTATTTGACCTTTAGCCATCAATTCATCAGTTTATATCAGTTCTGTCCCTATGACATTACTTAAATTCACCCCTTCTCCTTTTCTGCTGGGCCCATACTAATGTAAGTTTCACCATTTTTTTCAATTGAATTACTATGCTCTTGACATTTGTTAATTTAAAATGGAAAGCTTCAGCTATTCTTAGATGACACTGAAAATGTATTGCAAGTGATACAAAATTTCTTGAGGCCTGACATGGCTAAGACCTCTTCTGTGCTACTGTGTTAGGAGAGAGCTCAGCTGAAGGCACTGAAGAGGAGGGCATTGGAAACTGAACAAACAAACTTACTATAAAGTGGTTAGAATGTTTCTTTGTTGGGGAAAAATGCTCTTTAAATCCAAGTAATGCTGGTAATAAAACTATGAAGAAAGTTGGAGATCTCACCAGATTTGATGGCGCATGCTTGTAATCCCAGTACTGGGGAGTCAGAGGCAGGAAGATCACTGCACTTAGAGAGCAGCCTACTCTAGTAAGTTCCAGGCTAGGCAGGGAAGAAAGATCCAAGCCTGTGTAAGCATTTCCATATCTGTTTTTAACTTAGGAATCAAAGGACTTAGATGTCTACCGCTTGTGCCTAGGGCCTGCTCTTACAGCCTCCTAAGCTGGTGGTGTTGCTCTTGTTTTGACCGTGTCTGGTCCATTCACCCCTGCTGCAGGATGAACATTATGAGATAGAGATCTACATTCTCCTTTATTTGAAACAGGCAAACTAGCTAATCTCAGCTTCAATTTTTCACATTAAAAATGGACATTATTGGGGCTAGAGAGATGGCTCAGTGGTTAAAAGCACTTACTGCTGTTTCAAAGGACCCAGCTTTGACTCCCAGAACCCACATAATGATTCACAACTATCTGCATCTCTAGTTCCAGAGGACACACTCTTCTGACCTTCCACAGGGAAAACATCCATGCACATAAAATAAAATTTAAAAATATTTTTTAAAAATATATGAGTGGATAGATAAATAAGTGTATGGAAAGAATAGAGTAAGAAGAGATGGAAGTTAGGCCTGCTGGGAGGTGGAAACAATGAACATCAGGAGTTCAAGACCAGCCTCAGCTAGATAGTGAGTTCCAGCCAGGGCGATATGAGACCTTGACCCCTCCCTACCCCCCCAAAAAAAAGAAGGAAGGAAAGAAGGAATGGGAAAAAATATGATGAGGAAGGATGGCTAAAACAAAGGGTTTCTGGAACCTATGTTTATATTTCAGCTCTGGAATTTCTGACTATGTTACTTACTATTTGTATGCCCCTCCCCCCATGCATAAAATAAGACTAATGATGGTATTTACTTCGTAGCATACTACAGGATTAAATGGGTTGAGATATGTACAAAGCTCTCAGAACAGTATGTGGAATAGAGTAATTTCCAACTCAGTCAGAGGTAGCTTCTATTACTGTTGTCCATATTTTTATTTTAACAGTCTATTCCTGATGTTTAGAACCTATCTTAGCTATCAAGAATAATGTTACCTTTATGAATTTACTTGTAAACTCTGAATGTTAAGATGATGTTTGGAATATGCTTTGGATTCTTTCTTTTACAGGGCTCCATGGAGCAAGTCAGTTCTCATTTCTTGGAGCAGACTCTTGACAAGAAGCTAATGTCAGATTTGAGGGTAACTTGAATTCTTTGTTTAAACTGGGTTTCTGTAATCAATATCAGTGTAGATATATGGTGAGCTGTGTTGATTTAATGTAGCAGTCCATGCAAATGTTACATTAATTTAGGTTACTAGATTACATATTAATTCAAAATCATAGTAACTTGAACCAAATTACAAGCTACATCATGGACTTCATTCTGTAATAAAATATTTTGCAAAGGTTGTGTTAAACAAAAAGAGGTAGGATTTACTTTCTGTTCCTTAGAAACTATGGAGGTCTGATCTTATTTTGTGTGATGTGTGACATGGTGGGACTCCTTTTTAGCAACAGTTCTCACAGAAGGGCGAGTGAATGAATGAATCCTTTCTCTGGACAATAACCAAATGCCTCTGTGGAGTGCCTTAGACATTAACTGTGGTGGTGCTTCTTAACATGGTCAGCTAGATGAAATATGACCTAAAGTAGTATGTGCATTCATTGTCAGTACCTTAATTTTTATTTATAAACTCATAACAGAGTTATAGAATTGTTTATAAATAAATACAAGGGAAAAAAATGGCTTGCTTATATAATCTCAGTACCTTTGACAAATTTGGTTTCTTCTCTAGCTTCTTTTTTTTTTTTTTTTTTTTTTTGATTTTTCGAGACAAGGTTTCTCTGTGTAGTTTTGGTGCCTGTCCTGGATCTCGCTTTGTATACTAGGCTGGCCTCGAACTCACAGAGATTCGCCTGGCTCTGCCTCCCGAGTACTAGGATTAAAGGCGCAGGCCACCACCACCCAGCTTCTCTAGCTTTTTAAATGTGTGTTTAAACACTGAATTGTTATGTAGATAACTTTGTAGCCTCCTTTTTACACTCACCACTATATCACATAACCTTTTTTGAATTGCTGAGTTTATACTTCATGTCTTTAACAGTTGCACACTTTGTTAAGTACGTGGGCCATCTCTCTTTAGCCTTTTCACCATGGTAGGCTCAGATTCTTCTGATTTTTTTACCACTGTAGATCATGTGAAGGATATTATCCTTGTGACCTTAGTGACCCTTTCCTTTTTTTTTTTTTTATTACTCCATAAGCTAAACCTTTCAAAATGGTTCTGGAGTTGATATAGGCATGCCATAAACAGTGCTGTGTAGCTTTCCTTGATTTGAGTTGGTATTTAAGTCTGTTTTTGGTGCACAGGGTAGAAGTGTAAGGAAGGAAGTTCTTGTGGTGAATGAGATGAGATGAGCAATTTGAGGATTTCCAAGACACATAGCGAGGTGCAGGTTGTATTGTGGGATGTGACCCACATTCTTATAGACTCTGATACTTTGACTCATTGATGTTTCTGAAATGACTATCCATGGATTATGGCTCCTTTCTAAGATGTTTAAGAATTATGGTATGAAGCAGAGTGGCAGTTACTATTTATTTTTGATGAGAACCATGCCTGTGAATCACTTTTGCTCATCAGTATGCTCTCCCTTGGTGCTCTTCTAGAAGGTTATTTCGAGAGTACAGTTTTGCTCAACTAGAATATTGTTGCTATAGAGAGACAATGTTTTCTTTTTTGTTGTTGTGTTTTTTGTTTTGTTTTTCCAAGACAAGGGTTTCCCTGTATAACATCTCTGGCTGTCCTGAAACTCACTCTGTAAATCAGGCTGGCCTGAAACACACCGAGATCTACCTGCCTCTGCCTTCCGAGTGCTGGGATTAAAGGTGTGAGCCACCACCACCCCGCAATAGACAGTGTTTGCTAATGAGCCTGACAAATGTTTTTAGAGTGGGTATATTTTCCACTGTGTGATGAGGCACTGCTTTCGTCTGCCTCTCTGGCTCTCCTTTTCTATGTTTAGTGGTAAGTATAGCCATCTCTCCAGTCAACACTTTATCCAGGTTACTGGAAACTATTATAGACTTGTGGATTTCTTGTCTCGTTTTAAGTTGGGTTTGCATTTCTTTACTCTGAACTGTTGAGTCGTCTCCAAGGGCAGTTTTGTTGCCTACATCCTCTTAGTTTTAGGTGCACTTTAGTGTTCTTGGCAAGCAGTAATTGTTGTCATCTTCTTCAGAGGAAACGCACTGCACATGAGCGTGCCAAGGAACTTTACAGTTCAGGGGAGTTCTCCAGCGGCCGGAAATGGGGAGATGATGCTCCCAAGGAAGAAATAGATACGGGTGCCGTGAACTTGATAGAGTCAGGAGCTTGTGGAGCCTTCGTTCATGGGTTGGAAGATGAGATGTATGGTAAGTATGGCTTTGTATTATCAATAGTACCACATGCTTTGCTTTGTGTCATGCATAGGAGAAGGCGATAATAGATGCATCATCTGTCCCTGCCGATGGCTCAGCAGGTAAAGGTGCTTCTCATACAAGTTTGGAGACCTAAGCACGATCTCCAGAACCCACATGAGAGATCTGACTCCATAATTGTTCTTTCACCTCCACACATGTGCCGCAGCCCTCATTGTATCTCTCTTACACACACAGAATTTATAAAGTGCATCTTTTCATTTAGCCTTTTAGTCACTGTGTAAAGAGCCTCTTAGGAAGGAATGGCTAAGGCCCAAGCAGTATGATGCAGTGGTTAAATTCAGATATCTGCATTTCTATAAAATGGGGATGATAATAATAAGCATCTTTCTGAGCTGTAAAAATTAGATGAGATTCTGCACACATAAAGCACTTGGCATGATACATGATCTATTTGTAGTAAACATTTAGTAATAAAAAGTCATATTAATAATAATAATTTAGTTACTCAGACAGCAAGATTTAAATTCAGGTGTTTGTGACCAGAAAGCCTTTCATCTATCTTCCTTTTTGCCTTTGTGAAAATTTTTGTGTCATGTTATCTGTTTGTCTATCTGTCTTGTCTTGTCTCGTCTGTCTGTCTGTCTGTCTGTCTGTCTGTCTGTCTCTCTGTCAACTTACCTACCTACCTACCTATCTATGTAATGGAGCCTTACTGTATAGCCCTGGCTGGCCTGGAACTTGCTATATGGACCAGGCCAGTCTTGAACTCACAGAGATCTTCCTGCCTGTGCCGCCCCGGTGCTGGGGTGGAAGGTGTGCACAGCCATACCTGTCCAGTTATTAGTCCTTTAAAGGTTTTCTGGTTCCACATAGCACTACGGTCCTGAAGTTTCCTACAGTGTCCTTCTGCACCTCTCTTCCCTGTTGTGTTTTACTTGGAGAGGTATCTTCCCATTTCCTGTTTCTCTCCCCTCAACTCCCTTCCTCTGACCCCTTTTCTCCTCCTCTTCCCTTTTTCCTTTCTTCTCTCTTTTTGTTGTTCTCGACATTAGAAAAGTTCAGTTAGAGAGGTGAGGTTGTAGCTTGGTTTGCAGATTACTTTCTAGCAGGCCTGAAATGGTGAAGATCACTCCACACAGTTTGTGCTGAGACCTGTCTTCATAGGAGGAGCATGTCCCTTAACCACATACAGTATGATGCTAGCCTGGATTACAGGTGTGAGTCCTGGTGTTTTCTCTTCCCTCATTGACTTTGTGGCAAGTAAATTCATTTTGCCAATTCTTTGTTCTAAGATGATGATAGCTAGCTTATTTCAACCTTAACAGTAATAAGTTATTTAACATCTGACATTTAAGTATATTTTCATGTAGTTAGAACACTGAGATAAGGCAACACCATTTTCAGGAAATTCAATACTCTTGGGCATTTGTGTTACTTGATCACAGGCACATGGAATAAGATACAGGCCTTAGTCCTTGGTATACAAAGCCCATGCTTGTGCATCATTGTGATGGTGGCAGGAAGAAGATGCTACAGGGAGAATCTGTAGAGTGAAAGAAGAGTAGAGAATAAAAGTGGCCTGTGTGAGAAGGAATCCTTGGTTTTCATGGCTCTTAAATAATGTTCAGTTTAATTTGGTTTTCATTTTTTAGAGGTTCGCATTGCTGCTGTGGAGGCTCTTTGTATGCTGGCCCAGTCTTCACCCTCCTTTGCTGAAAAGTGCCTTGATTTCCTAGTTGACATGTTTAATGATGAAATTGAGGAAGTGCGTCTACAGTCCATACACACGATGAGAAAAATCTCTAACAATATCACCCTCCGAGAAGACCAGCTTGATACTGTCCTGGCTGTGTTAGAGGTGAGTGTTTGTAGCTGTCATTCATTTCCTCATCAGATACCTAGGAGGCCATCCCCCTTTAATCCAGGTATTGTAGGCAGCAAAGTTTTGCCCTCTTACCATATTCCTCCCAAAGTGGAATTTGAATAAGCTTGTTATTGCTATGACCAGGGAAGGGAATAAAAAGAACATCTAACTTGAGCTGGCTGAGTCAAGGAGACCAAAACAAACAAACAAACAAACAAACAAAAATGCTCTGAGGACACTTTAAGTAAGAAAGCATGGGAGGTTTATTTTTAAGGACAAGGTGGTGCCATTGACTAGACAAGGAAAACACTGTGAGTGGTTTCTGAAGGTTAGAAAGGTTCCAGAGGTTAGAAAATCTAACACCCAGGGATTCAAAGCCCTTCACTGCAGTGGTAGCACATGACTGAAGAAGACATGAGAGAGGGCAGAGAAGTACCTGGAAATAAGGCAGGAGACTGTGATAAAGAACTCTTCTTAGCCTCTGGTTTTATTCCATTCAGTTGCTACAGCAGGAAAGGGTCTTAGAGGTCAGTTCTTTCCACTCTATAGTTTTATAGAGAAAAAGTAATTTGTCTGAGGTTACACAGTCAATTAAGTGGTTGCTTTG
Source organism: Peromyscus leucopus (assembly GCF_004664715.2). NCBI lineage: Eukaryota > Metazoa > Chordata > Mammalia > Rodentia > Cricetidae > Peromyscus > Peromyscus leucopus. The sequence continues at coordinate 107,594,541 of NC_051063.1, read as the reverse complement.
GGTATACAAAGACTCCCCAGGCTGTAGAACTCGTGTTTTGGGGTTATTTTTCTGAAGTGTCTGGATCTTATTTGCAAGTACTGTAATTGGTTTCTCAGTGTTAACAAACGAGATCTGGCTTTAGCCCCTCACTCATGAAAGGTACCTCACTATTAGCTGCTGTGGGATGTCTTTCTGTATGCTGTGAATATGTGTTGCTCTGATGGGTTGATAAATAAAGCTCTGTGGCCACCTCCTGAGAGGTTTCCAGATGAACCAACATCCAGAACAGCTTCAAGGCAACTGGCTCAGAGAACACAGTATCACAGACTACTCCAGTCAGGACTTGACCATAATCCTAACATTTTCTTTGTGTCCCCATAAGACTACCAGTGCCCTCAATCAGCAGGAAGTAGCCTAGAAACTACGCCAATATTCCCCCAAAATGGATTATGGATGTTTGTCTTTGTTTACATTGTTGATTCCAAATTGTTACTGGTCATAGTCAATCTCTTTCTAAAAGAAGAAAGGGGATATGATATAGAAATGTAGGATATAGATATGATAGGATGAAAGGGTAGATTATTGAATCTATTTTTAAAGAGCAACATCTTGTTTAAAATGTTTTACATTGCTGGGGATTTTAGTTTATTGATACAAATTTAAAGTTAATTTTGTTATTCTGTATGTATATTACTACTCTTGTTTAAGGTATTATGTTTATGCAGCTCATTTGAAATTGTAATATATAATTAAATACAGATTAATAGTCATCTAGGATAATCAAACTTATAATCATGCTAGTTAAGTGTTTTAGGTATATAAAGGTATATTTCAATTAGGTATGTAATCTTCAAACACTTCAAAGACTTACAGAATATGGCATTTAAAATGTTTCAAAAACTTAGACTTTCTGGACAGTGACACACATCTGCTCCTGGCAGCACCGACTTACTTCAAAGAGAAAGATGGGTATCAAAGATAGTCTATATGGAGTTTATCTTCTTCATAGCAAAAATAGCCATTTGGACGAGAAACTGCTCTTGCCTGGACTGCTGATAATATGTTGTATAAACTGGACATACAGGTTCCATAGGAAAATGACCACTGAATTTGCCAAAACAAGGCAGAATGGTCCGTCAGGTTCCTACTTCGCAGAGGAGACTGCCAGACATTCTACAGGGCACAGGGAAAAATGACTGAGAAACTAGGCCTATAGGCTGAAGATGGATGCCCCAACGTTGCAGAGGAACTTTGGGTGACTGTCCAGGCAGCCATCTGTCTCTGTCATTCTAGATTTTTAGAAGTTTCGTACAATGTACTTCCTATTTACTTAGGTAATATTATATCATTCTGGGGTCTTTGATGTAGTTGAAGACTAGCTAGTTATAATTTCCCTTGGTTATGATAAAAGATAAATTAGATATGAAACTTTAGACTCATAAATATAAGATAGATAGAATATTTTCTTTAATTTTGCCAAATACAAATAGACTAGGTATTATAATTGTAATTCTGCTTGATAACTGTTTTGTTATATATAATTTTACTATGTTAAAGTTAAAATCTTCCTTTTTGATTATACAGAAAAGGGGAAGTGCTGTGGGATGTCATTCTGTATGCTGTGAATATGTGTTGCTCTGATTGGTTGATAAATAAAATGCTGATTGGCCAGTAGCCAGGCAGAAAGTATAGGTGGGGTGAGCAGATGAGAAGAATTCTGGGAAGAGGAAGGGCAGAGTCAGGAGTCACTAGCCAGACACAGAAGAGGCAAGATGACAAGGCAGAACTAAGAAAAGATACCAAGCCACGTGGCTAAACATAGATAAGAATTATGGGTTAATTTAAGTGTAAGAGCTAGTCAGTAATAAGCCTGAGCTAATGGCCAAGCAGTTATAATTAATATAAGTTTCTGAGCGATTATTTTATAAGCGGGCCACAGGACTGCAGGGGGCCTGGTAGGACTGGAGAAACCTTCTGACTACAATTAGCATAATTATTTCAGATTTCTGCTGCATTCTTTTTTTTTTTTTTTTTTGGATGATTAGGCTTTTTTTAAAATGACTTATTTAATCTTTATTTTATGTGCATTGGTGTTTTGCCTGCATGTATGTCTGTGTGAGGGTGTCGGATCCCCAGGAACTGGAGTTACAGACAGTTGTGAGCTGCCGTGTGGGTGCTGAAAATTGAACCCAGGTCTTCTGGAAAAACAGCCAATATTCTTATTCTTTTTTTTTTTTTTTTTTTAAAAAAAAACAGTAAAATATTTTCTCTATAGAAAATATTATAAATGATAACATTTCCCAGTAAGCTCTTTTAAGCTGAATGATAGCTGAATTATACATATAAATATTGATTAGATTCTGGGATACAGAAGAGACCTATCTTAATCTGTTCAGAGAGCTATGTTTTACTTAAGTTGTATATGTGAGATTCCTATTCATCTTCCCCTTCACTGTTTGATTTACGGCAGACGTTTTTCTATAGGCTAATCCATAATCTAAAAAGATTTTTAGCCTCCCCTCCTGAAAGTACGGCCAGCATTTTCTTTCATCAGCTTGATACAGTACAAATTCTAATCCTAATAGTGAAATGTTTCACTAAAGCTTGCCCAGTGATTGGGTAAAACCAAAACTTATTATAAGCCATAGTCATCCTAGGGTCCCCCCTGCTAGGTAGCCTCCCTGGATCTATGGGTTGCAGTCTGATTGTCCTTTGCTTTATATCTAGTATCAACTTATGAGTGAGTACATACCATGTTTGTCCTTCTGGGTTTGCATTACCTCACTCAGGATGATTTTTTCTAGTTCCATCCATTTGCCTGCAAATTTCATAATGTCATTGTTTTTCTCTGCTGAGTAGTACTCCATTGTGACTATATACCATATTTTCTTAATCCATTCTTCAGGTGACGGGCATCTAGGTTGTTTCCAGGTTCTCAGCCAGTATTCTTAACTACTGAGCTATATCTCCAGCCCCTTCTGCTGTATTCTCTGTAAAACAGGGTGCTTTTTAAAGAGTGTTATCATTTAAAGAATGTTATCAGCCAGGTGGTAGTGGTGCACACCTTTAATTCCAGCACTCGGGAGGCAGAGCCAGGCGGATCTCTGTGAGTTCGAGGCCAGCCTGGGCTACCAAGTGAGTTCCAGGAAAGGCGCAAAGCTACACAGAGAAACCCTGTCTCGAAAAACCAAAGACAAAAACAAAACAAAACAAAACAAAAGAATGTTATCATTCTCCTACTTCCATAGCACTTCTTTTAAGAATTTTCATGAGTTCACACCTATTTTGTTTTGTTTTGCTGAGACAGGGTTTCTCTGTGTAGCCTTGGCTATCCTGGAACTGTAGGCTGACCTTACACCCAAGGACAGCCTCCTGCCTCCTCAGTGATGGGATTGTAGACTTGAGCCATCTTGCCTGGCTTTTCGTTTTCTGTGTCATCATTTCTGACCTTAAATTTCATACTGTAATCATTTCTGTGTCTTCGTGTCTTTCTTTACTACTTCACCGTAGTTTTCCCCTCTGCCTACAAAACTGCCACTGTTCACTCATTGGGATTCTGTTGATCTCCACAGTGTATAAGCTGCTTGACTCAGAATTTTCCAAGGAGTTAGACATATAAACTATTCTTCCATTGTGCTGGTCATGGCTCCTTTGCATTTACTGTGTTACTATACTTCTTTGCTTTGAGCCTTCCAGCTGGAATTTCTTTTGGGGGCTATGCTAAGATACTGTCCTACCTAGAGAAATTTGTCTATTAATCAAGTACTGTCAATCGATTCAAAATATTTTTGTGTCAAAAACATGTGCTTTGAGCATAATTATAGTCTTAAAAGAAGTAAACAGTTTCAGATGGTGACAGATCGTATACAGAAGATAAACAGTCTAGACATGTGGGAGATTTTATGATACATCTTCAGGTTAGTCAAGCTTCTGAGGAGAGGATACATAAAGGACAGAGCAGCCATTCCTGTGAAGACTGAGGCAAAGACCTGCTCCTGGAAAGGCTAAGGTACAACAGAGTAAGACTTTCAGTCTTCATGGAACATAGTGAGAAAGCAGAGGTCTTAGACGTAGATAGGCAGGGGGCAAGTGACTGTGGAGAGAAGTTGACATGTAGACTTGCCTCTCCTTCAGCATTTCTCGTTCTTAAAACATTTTTGAAATTTATATCAGATACATTGTTAAATTCTGTCAATCATTTGATGCATATTAAATACTGGTCCCATGTGTCTCCTCTTTTTTTTTTTTTTTTTGGTTTTTCGAGACAGGGTTTCTCTGTGTAGCTTTGCGCCTTTCCTGGGGCTCACTTGGTAGCCCAGGCTGACCTCGAACTCACAGAGATCCGCCTGGCTCTGCCTCCCGAGTGCTGGGATTAAAGGCGTGCGCCACCAACGCCCGGCTTTTTTTTTTCTTTTATCATGTCTAGCAGGTTTGTCTGTTTGTTTTATCTCCCTGATGAGATCATTACCTCTGTAAGTAGAGTCGCTAGGTGATGCCTTTTATTATGTTCTTTTCAAGTTCAATCTAGTGACTTAGTCATAGTGAGTGCTTAGCAAATATTTTCTGAAACAAATCTGTACAAGCTAACCACATAACTGGCAATTATATAGTTCTTAAGAAACACATAAATTAAAATTGTTTTTCTTACTAGTTTGAACATTGTTTTTCCAAGGCATCAGTACAGCTTCCTGCTGTCAGCAATGGAGATTTACTTATTTGGGAAGCATTTTCGGATGGTTAAGTTGACAGTGTGTAGAGGCAGACAGATCTGAGTCAGCTCCTCAGTCCCTCCTTTTGGTCTTTACTTTTCCCTGTTGTCTTGGCTATGTCTGTCTGTTGTGTGCCAGGCACTGTTGTAGGGGAAGTTATAATAGTGAGTGAGAGCCATGATCCTGCTCTCATGAACCTTATAATTTAGTGGGAGTCAGAAATACTGATACAAAGGCATAGCAATAAAATGGAATAAGTCCATAGCATGAGTGAGATGCCGTAAGAGTATATCAGGGAATTTGGTTCTTGGGAGTTAGAGGATACAGCAGTCAGGAAAAGGACCGAATGTTGAACTCAGAGAAGGAGGAGCTAGGCACTGACTAGTTTGGCAAGAATTGTCCACAGTGTGAAGTGTAGCAGATGCAGATCTGTGGTGAGTAGGCATGTGGCACAGTTGAAAGACCAAAGAGAGTTGTATGTCAGGAAGAAAAATGACTACAAGTGTGCTGGGACATGGTGCTGGAGGTAGTGGGCCAGCTCATGCAGTCTTACTACTCATTTGTTGATTTGGTCTGGCCACGCAGACTTCCACGCTGTTTTACACATGATACTATGTGGCCTTTATGGGTTTTGTTCCTTTTAATTATAAAATACTCAGACATCCTAGTGCTCTTTCTTTTTTTTAACCTGTTCCCCTATCCTTTGTGTGTTTCCGGGGTGGGGTGGGGGTGGTCTTATTATATAGCTCAGGCTACCTTCAAAGTCATAATCCTACCTCTGATTCCCAAGTGCTGGGGCTGCAAGTGTGTGAAACCATATCCAGCATGGCCTGCTCTTTCATAGTTAGAAGGAGCCTCTTATAACTTGGACACTGAGTTAAAGTTTCAGACAGGGAGAAAAAGGAAGGTTAAAGAGCAAAAAAGGGCTGGGTATAGTGGGTCATGGCTGTAATCTCAGGACTTAGGAAGTAGAGGCAGGAAGATCAAGACTTCAGGGTCATCCTCAGCTACATAGTTCAAGGTGAACCTGGACTGTATGAGACCCTGCCTCAAAACATGAAGAAGCCAGGTGAGATGGTGCATGCTTTTAATTTTAGCACATAGGAGGCTAGGCAGGTGGATCTCCATAATTTGAGGCTAACCTGGTGTACATAATGAGCTCTAGGCCAACCAATACTACATAGTGAATGAAACCCTGTCTTAATAAACAAACAAATAAATACAGGAAGAGAGAAAGAATAGAAGAAAGAAAAGAAAGACTATCCCCTTCTTAGATCAATAAAATGAGGCCTTTCTTGGGAATTTTAGCTAGTAAATTTCTAAATATTTTTTCCTGTGCCCATCCTATATGGAAAGGTAGCTATGGCCAAGGGGATGATAGATGGAACTTGAGTTTGCTAGCAATTACTGTTGTTAATTATTGCTTTTCTTTCTTTCTCTTCTGAAAAAGGATTCCTCCAGGGATATTAGAGAGGCTCTTCATGAACTCTTATGCTGTACTAATGTTTCAACAAAAGAAGGGATTCATCTTGCACTGGTGGAGCTACTAAAAAATTTAACCAAGTACCCTACTGACAGGGACTCCATATGGAAGTAAGGACATTTACCTCATTTACTAAGTCTCGTCATAAGATAACTGTACAACGTACATTATTTGGGGGATATCATAGACTGGGAGTAGCCCTCCCTTTCACCTTTCAGTAGAAACTGGGTTCAACTTTTCCAAACTTTTTTTTGTTTTGTTTTCTGTTTTTCAAGACAGGGTTTCTTTGCATATCCCTGGCTGTCCTGGAACTTACTCTGTAGACCAGGCTAGCCTCAAACTCAAACTCAGATTCACCTGCCTCTACTGGTTGGCATGCCCCACTACCTCCTGGCTATCTTTTCCAAACTGTTAGAAATCTGACTGCTTAAATGAACATCACATATTCGATTAGAGGTTCCCACCCATCCACCTGGTAATATCCTATCTCGATTGTGTATGGACTGTCAAATCTTAGGGTTAGAGAGATGACTCTTAGGTTTCCTTTTTCTCATATAATGTCTTTGTCTGTTTGCACACCATCCAGCATTATAGCCACTATCATTGAGTTTAGAGGCAGGCCTGGCACTTGATCTAAAGATAGAAAGTTTAATCATTTTCCCACTCAGTCGACTTTAGCTTTACTGACTTCAGCCAAACTAGTAATACTGTTTATTAACCTCTATTGGAAGAACTACCTGTATACAGGTAATAACTCCTGGGCTGGAAAGATGACTCAGTGGTTAAGTGTACTAGTTGCTCTTCCAGAGGTTCTGAGTTCCATTCCCAGCAACCACATGGTGGCTCACAGCCATCTGTAATGCATAAAGGCATGACCACAGATAGAGCACTCACATACATAAAATAAATAAACAAATATTTTTAAAAAGGAAAGAAAGAAAAGAAAAACTACTAAGCTGGACGTGGTAGCACACACCTTTAATCCCAGCAGAAGTAAGTGGATCTCTGAGCTCTAGGCTACCCTTGTTTATAGATTGCATTTCAGAACAGTCAGGACTACACAGAGAAACCGTGTCTTGAAAAACCAAAAAAGAAAAGAAAAGAAAAACTATTAGTAAATTACCTGTGGGTTAAGTAAGGTGTTGGAAGATATGTGTACATATACCTATATTGATGTCAGTATTTAGACAGATGATAGAAATCTTGTGCTTTGCCATGTGGTAGGCAAATAGTCTTGTCACCCAGCCAGTCCCCAGCTCCCTGGCAGATGCAAGCTAAAAATGCCTGTGGAGTCTTGTTCTAGATCACATTTTAAAAATTACAGTTTGTTTGTTTGTTTGTTTGTTTGTTTGTTTGTTGTGTGTGTCTGTGTCTGTGTGTCTGTGCCATGGTGAATATGTGGAGGACAAAGGGCAGCTTATGAGAGTCAGTTCTCTTCTTCCACCATGTGGGTCCTGGGGATTGAACTTGGGTTGTCAGTCTTGGCAATAAGTGCTTTAACCCACTGAGCTGTTTCACTGGCTATAGATCACATTTTTGATAGCACTTTTCTGTTTTGCCATTTCCCCATGTTTGTGCAGTCCATTTCAGATCAAGTCAACATATATTTGTTGATTGTCTTCAAGGAACACTCAGTCATTTGGCATGTGGATATATAGTGGTGGTTCACAGCTCTGTCAGTAAGTGTAGAGATGTAGAACAAAGGATTAATTCTACCTGATGATAGGTGTGATTGTGAAACATTTGTATTAAATAAGATTTGTTGAGGCTGGAGAGCTAGCTCAGCAATTTAGAGCACTTGCAATTCTCCATTGGATCTGGCTTCTCGTCCCAGCACCCACATGGTGGCTCACAAATGCCTGTAATCCAGTCCGAGGGCATCTGATGCCCTCTTGTAGCCTCTACGGTCACTGCATGCAAGTGATGCCAGCCATACATGTGATCAAAACACCCTATACACAGGAAACAGTTTAAAAATTGTTGAAGTGGAAATGAAACCTAAACCAAACCAAACCAATATATAAAAATAAAAAAGATTTATGGCCTGGCGATGGTAATGCATGCCCTTTATCCCAGTACATGGGAGGCTGGGAGGCAGAGGCAAGTGGATTTCTGTGAGTTCAGGGTCAGCCTGGTCTACAGAGTAAGTTCCAGGACAGCTAGGGCTATACAGAAAAACCTTGTCTCCAAAAAATAAAAACTAACAAAAAAGATTTGTGGTTGTTTGATCTTCCTGTAATGTGTGTGTATATATACATACATACATGCATACTTACACACTGTTGTCTTGATTGGGAGATTGTGTAAAAGAAAAGAGAAAAAGCCTTATCTTTACAGTGCTTTGAAATATTTTTGAAGTTACTTATTTTAATCATCACTTAAACTTTTTTAATCTCTAGAAATAGTAAAAGAAATATAATAAAAGGAATAAAGGAACAATCAGAGGTGTCTTAAGATGTTACTAACAATAATTGCAAAAGTGCAGAAGAGGTTGTTTGGTTTTGGTTTTGATTTTTTGAGACGTGGTTACTCTATACTGCTTTAGCTGGTGTGGAACTTGCTATGTAGACTAGGCTATCCTCAAACTCATAGAGATACATCTGCCTCTGCCTTCTAAAGGGTAGGATTGGAGGTGTTTCTGTTTCTAGTTCATTCCTGAACGTTTGCTGAGCACTTGTTATTATGCCATCACCACGTTAAATGCTATGGAGGTTTAGAAATGGATTAGCTCTCAGATATCACAGAAAAGAAAGTCAAGAAATAGAAAGGTAGGACAAGATAGTAAAAAATCAATTATAGTAACAAACATTTAGAAATGAAGTCTAGTTTTAGAGAGGCCTGGCTGTGTGGGGATCTCCAGTGGGACCTCCTTAATTCCCTTTCCTACCTGAGTTCTGAATATAAGTAGAGAAAATAAAACTGGCCAAACCACAGCCTTTACAGTATGCCTGGAGGCAGTCTTTACAGAGTGCCTAGAGGGCTGAGAGGTCAGAAAATTAATGAAGGGCTATCTTTCCCAAAATGGGGAATATAAGGTTGGGTGTGGTGGTACACACCTTTAATCCCAGCACTCAGGAGGTAGAGGCAGGTGGATCTCTGTGAGAGTTCAAGACTAGCCTGCTCTACAGATTTGGGTTCCAGGACAGCCAGGGCTATGTAGAAAGATCTTGTCTTAAAACACCAAAAAAGCCAGGCAGTTGTCAGGGACCAAACATGGACCATGGAAAAGTACTAGCTAGGCCAGAGAACAAGCCCCTGCCCTAAACCAGATGCCCCCAAAGATAAAGAACAGGTCAGGTGGGTCAGGTAGCATAGCAACAGAACAATGGGCCCTGACCAGTGACCTTACCACCTAGCAGCCTCACGACTTGCGCGTAGTCCTTCACCTGCACGACCCCCTTCACCTGCACATACATCATGTCGTGCACCCCTTCCCTCCTTCCTGCCCCCTCTCATGCTATATAAGCCTTGCTTAGGAGAATAAAATTTGCAGCTTGATCAGAACACTGTCTTGCTGTCTTCTCTTGTGTCTCCCCGTCCCTTTCATTCTCTCCCGCAGGTGGGTCGCCCCCGTTGACACCCCGCTGGCTGGGGCAGGCAGTGGTGGTGCATGCCCTTAATTCCAGCACTCAGGAGGCAGAGGAAGGCAGATCTCTGTGAGTTCGAGGTCAGCCTGGTCTACAAAGGGAATATAGGACAGCCAGGATACTACACAGAGAAACCCTATCTTGAAAGAACAGAAACCGGGGTTGGGGATTTAGCTCAGTGGGAGAGTGCTTGTCTAGCAAGCACAAGGCCCTGGGTTTGGTCCTCAGCTCTGGGGGGAGGAGAAACTACAGAAACCACTCTGGCTGCCTGTAGAGGACAGAGCCACACTGGCACTACTGCAATTTCTTCCAACAGTGTCGTGGTGGAGCCTGGTGCCAAGATTTTTATTTTTGATACCTTGATGTGAACTGTCAACAAGAGTTCTGGTATGTGTTTCTACAACAGAAATTTAGAGAAGAGTTACAAGAGAGAATGGCTGTATCTCCAGTAAACGTGTCCCAGAGAAATATATGTGGGGGAAATATATGAATGTCTTGGATCAAGGGTCAAAGCTCATTGTCTACCATCCTGTGAATATCCAAGAGAATTCTTACAAATTTAATGAGATTGGCAAGATGGTCCACAAATTCTCCCAATGTACACCTTGTAACACAAGTGATCTTACAAAGAACTGAAGCAAGTGTGGATGTGGTAACCATAGGAATGCCTCTATTGAATCAACAAACCCAAAGAATCATAAAAGTGGGAACACTGAAGAAGAATCTTGCAAATATAAAGACTGTGGAAAACGGTTGAATTTGTATTCCATCATTAGTCAAAGAATTCACATTAGAAAGGAGCTACACAAAACTATAGACTATGATAAATTATTTGATTCTAAACGTAACACTCATGCTGAAATCAATCTCTAGTGTAGATAAACTATACAAATACGGGAAATGTGGAAAATGCTTCAGGTCATACTCGAGTCTCAGCAGACATCATAGACCTCATTCTGGAAAGAAACACTACAAATGTAAAGAATGTGGAAAGTGCTTTTACCTGTTTTATCAGGTTAAAAACCATTATAAAATCCATAGTGGAGAGGGACCTTACAAATGTAGGGAATGTGAAAAATGCTTTATCCAGAAAGACCAACTTGGGACACCCGGGAATTCATATAGGACAGAAACATTTTATATAGTAATTATGAGAAATGCTTTGTATGGGCCTACTAGAGTACATCAGAGAATTCATACAGGAGAGAAACCATTCAAATGTATTGATTGTGGAAATCCTATACATGTGGCTCAAGTCTGAGAGTGCATCAGAGAAGTCATAAAGGAGAGAAACCATTCAAATGTAGTGTTTGTGAGAAATCCTTCACACGTGCCTTACATGTGCCTCTTCTGTTAGAGTTCATCAGATCATTCATACAGGAGAGAAAACTTAGAAATGTAGTGAATGTAAGAAATCCCTTACACAGGGTTCAAGTACTAGACAACATCAGATTATTCATACAGGAGAGAAATCTTAGAAATGTAGTGAATGTGAGAAATCCTTTATACAGGGTTCAAATCTTACACAACATCAGATCATTCATACAAGAGAGAAACCTTATAAATGTGAATGTGAGAAATCCTTTATACAGGGTTCAAGTCTTAGACAACATCAGATCATTGATATAGGAGAGAAAATGTGAGTGTAATGAATGTGACAAAGTCTCTGTGTACCCCTCACTTCTAAGAATACTTGAAAAGCTTCATACTGGAGAGAAAAGTCTCCATAATAAATAATGTGGCATATGATTTATCCAAAGCTCTGTTCCTAGAGGTCATTGCACCTCCATACAAGAAAAACATTATGAACATGAAAAATTTGTGAAAGCCTTTAATGTGCAAGTCTTAAAAAAAAGAGAGAGAGAGAGTTTATACTGAGAAAATGTTATGAAAATGTGACAATGTAGGAAAATTTTTGTTAAAACTTTTATTTTTTCAGACTGGAGAGATGGCTTAGTGGCTAAGATTACTGGCTGTTCTTCCAGAGATCCTGGGTTCGATTCCCATTACCCACATGACAGCTCACAACCATTCCAGGGGATCTGACACCTTCACATCAATACACATAACAAATAAAGTAAAGCAAATCATTTTTTAAAAAAAGTTTAAAAAGAAAAACTTTTACTTTTTCAACCTCAAAAATTACCTAAGAATGAAAACTCAAGAAGTCTACAAAATGTGCTGTGTTATAGCAGTTCCCTGGAGACTAAAACATTCCATCCTGAGTAGAAGCTGATTAATCAGGAAATAAGCCCCTCTACTTCATTTCAGGAAGTCCAAGAAACTGTAGGTTTCAGTATCCTGCACACTCCTGAAGAAATGGAGACCAGTCATGCTGCTTAGAGGAATCACTGATGAACTAATCCTCCAAGAATGGATGCCTTATAACCTGTAGCGATGCCTCCAGGGGTGCAGTACATTCTAGGTATCCAGCAGTCATAAGCCCTAGCCCATGCTGGGTTGGAGTTTCATGATGATATCTATTTTGGTCTGTTTTGCGCCTATAACCAACTTGTTTCCATATTCCTGAAGGCAACCCAAATAGAGCTTATTGATTTCATTTAAAATAAAAAAAGAAAGAAAAAAGATAAAAAAATATGAGGTTGGGAAATTTACTGGGTTTTGTTGTTGTTGTGTTGTGTTTTTTTTTTTTTAAACAAATGTTCACTGAAACCTTTTTGTTTTTTAGAGGGTTTTTTTTTTTTAAATGTGTATGAGGGTTTTGTCTACATGTGTGTATATGCATCACATGTGTCCCTGGTGCCCAAGGAGGTCAGAAGAGAGTGTCAGATCTCCTGGAACTAGAGTTACAGATGGTTGTAAACTTCATTGTGGGTACTAATAATCAAAGCTAGGTCCTCTGTGAGAACAAATGTTCTTAACTAGACCTCTTCCTGGTGTTTTCTCTCTATGCTGATCTATTTGCTCACAGGTCTCTGAAGTCCAATCAGCTATATACTTTATCTGATTCTGATGGTCTTTCCTTCATTGCCTGTTAGAATGTGGAAAGCCTCATTTGACTTATTGTCTTGCAAGGTTGGTTACCTTTGCCCCAGCTGGCTGGAGTATAAATTCAATGAGGACAGACCTTAACACTTATGTTTCTTCTTGTGTGTAGGGAGGTGGGGGGTGTTTGTGTGTGTGTGTGTGTGTGTGTGTGTGTGTGTGTGTGTGTAAGTCAATATTGGATATCTTCCTCAATGTTGCTTCCACTTTATTTAAATTTTTAAAATTGTTTTATGATATGAGTGTTTTGCCTGTGTGTGTGTCTGTGTACCACTTGCATGGCTGGTGCCCTTGGAGTTCAGAAGAGGGTCTTAGAACCCCTGGAACTGGAAGGTGCCCTGTGGGTGCTGGAATCACCCTGAGTTGTCTGGAAGAGAGTCAGTGCTCTTAACCACTGAGTCATCTCTCCAGTCCCCTTCACTTTATTTTTTGAGACAGGGTCTCTTACAGAATCTGGAGCTTGTTACGTGGACTTTCTGGTCAAGAAGCTCTCAGGGATCAGCCAGTTCAATCTAAGTGCTGGGATTACAGGCACAAGCTGTTCAGTTTTGTGTTTTGTTGTTGTTTGCATGGGTGTTCAGGGCATCCGTCCTCAGGCAGCATGCCAGTCTCTTTACCACCTCTTCAGCCCCTCTTTGTAATCCAGTGTAGCCAGACTATTAAACTTCTAACCCAGAACTTACACAAAAATAAAAACACAGTTGCCTCACTCAAAGTGTAGTTTTGTATAGCTTGGGAAAGCCCTTCCCTTCACTATAAGAGCTAGTTTTTACTGAGTTCTTACTGATGACACCCTGCATTTTTGTTTTCTCATTTAAAACCTGTTTTATAAACAGCCTGCCCAAGGCTATGTGGTTTCAGGACATCCCCTGGGAGATCAGTTGTGTTATTTTAAGTACACATAAAAAAAACAAAACAACAACCAAAAAAACCTGGCTCAAAACATCCTAAACAATAAATCTAATTTTTACATAGCAATACATGATAAATTAGTTTCAGGATTGACCATCTTGTCAGAGTGAGAGTTGATGAGTTCACTTGGCATTCTCCTTCACAGTTGCAAGTTGGTTGCTTCATAAAACAGCATCTAAAGACCCAAAGAAAGGAATGTTCCCTCCACGTGTTTCTCTCTATGTGGTTAGAAAGTCATCATTGAGCAGCTCCCCAAGCAAGCAGACTTCTCTTCTTGCTCCGTTGACCAGAATTGAGTTCTTTGACTACTAGCAGACCAGCTACTGGGAAATGTGTGATGTTGTGGTGGGTTGACCGATAGTGGTGCAGCCCTTGGGCTGGACATTCTTTCTCTTAGCATCCTTTTTTTTTTTTTAAAGATTTATTTATTTATTTATTTATTTATTTATTTATTTATTTATTATGTATACAGCATGTATGACTACAGGCCAGAAGAGGGGACCAGATCTCATTATAGATGGTTGTGAGCCACCATGTGATTGCTGGGAATTGAACTCAGGACCTCTGGAAGAGCAGTCAGTGCTCTTAACCTCTGAGCCATCTCTCCAGCCCCTCTCTTAGCATCTTACTATTGTCCTGGTACTTAAGGAGTCAGTTTTCTTGGCAGGAACATGGAGAAACTGGCTATTAAACAACCAGTAATCTGCATTTGAGTTCTTCTATTTCCGTAATAGCCATTTCTGGAAGAATCAGTTAAGTTCCTGAATAATTGGACAATTTACCTGAAGGTGTGGAGTTGTGGAAAGTGGATAATTAAGAGTGTCTGTTTCCAAATCAGGCTTTCTGCTATAGTTCCTGGACCTGTTGAGGCTCTTGTTAATTTACTGATGTCATTCCTATTTGTTTCAGGTGCTTGAAGTTTCTGGGAAGTCGGCACCCAACCCTTGTGCTTCCTTTGGTGCCAGAGCTCTTGAGTACTCATCCATTTTTTGATACAGCTGAGCCAGACATGGATGATCCGGCATGTATCCTCTTGTGCTTAGCTCAGATGGGCCCCTGTCTTAGCAAAGAGCAGTGGATTTTTTCTGCAGTGTTTGCTGGGTAATATAGTATGTCAGAGGGACTCATTCTCAGCTTTCATTGTTTTCATGGTAATTCCTCTTGGCCATTTAATAGCAACAAATATTTTTGCCTTTTATTTACCACTTCTTACATTTCACATATTCATTATATTGTTAGTTCATTTTATCACTAATTTGCCACACAACCTTAGAAGGGAATTTTTATCTTCCTGTTTGTTTGTTTTGTTTTTTTTTTTTTTTTTTTTTTTTTGAGGTGGGTTTCTCTGTGTAGCTTTGGCTGTCCTGGAACTTGATTTGTAACCCAGGCTGGCCTCAAACTCACAGATCCATCTGCCTCTGCCTCCCAAGTGCTGGACTAAAGGTATGTGTGTACCAGCCTTTTTCTTTTGGGCTGCCAACCAGCTCCCAAATCATGACACAGAGACTTACTATTAGTTATGAATGCTCAGCCTAGCTTAGGCTCGTTTCTGGCTAGCTCTTTTAGCTTAAATTAACCTGTTTCTCTTTATCTACCTTTTGCCTTTGGACCTTTTCTCTTTCTTACTCCCTTTCTGTATGTCTTACTTTCCTGCTGTCTGTGGGTGGCTGTTGGCTGCCTGACGGCTTCCTGGCTTCTGCCCAGGGTGTATCCCTCATTCTCTCCTCCTCTTGTTCCTCTCCTGAGCCTAGATTGATCTTTCTATTTATTCTCTCTGCCTGCCACCCTGCCTGTCCTTCTCTGCCTAGCTATTGGCCATTCAGTTTTTCATTAGACCAATCAGGTGCCTTAGGCAGGCAAGGTGAAACAAATTCAACACATCTTTACATAATTAAACACACATCCTTACATCATTAAACAAATACAGCATAAACAAATGTAACACATCTTTACATAGTTAATTTCCACAACAGGTGTGTGCCACCACCGCTCCATGAAAAAACTTGGTTTTTCTTGTTTTTTTTTTAAGATTTATTTATTTTTATATGCATTGGTGTTTCGCCTGCATGTAGGTCCATGTGAGAGTATCAGAATCCCTGGCAGTGGAGTTACAGACAGGTATGAGCTACTATGTGGGTTCTGGGAATTGACCCAGGTCCTGTGGAAGAGCAGCCAGTGCTCTTAACTGCTGAGCCATCTGTCTAGCCCCAAGAAACTGAGTTTTAAGTAACTCAACAAAAATCAGATCTGGGGGGCTGGAGAGATGGCTCAGTGGTTGAGAGCACCAGCTACTCACACTTGTCTGTAACTCAGGTTACAGAGAATCTGGCACACTTGCAGAGACATACATGCAGGGAAAAAAAATTAATGCACATAAAAACAAATAAATCTTTTTTTAAAAAAGCAATTTACCTGTAAAAAAAAAATCAGATCTACAACCAGATATTGA
This sequence comes from Peromyscus leucopus, assembly GCF_004664715.2. Taxonomy (NCBI): domain Eukaryota; kingdom Metazoa; phylum Chordata; class Mammalia; order Rodentia; family Cricetidae; genus Peromyscus; species Peromyscus leucopus. Next base: position 107,578,413 of record NC_051063.1, on the reverse strand, counting down.
GGTATATACCTGTGGACTGATATAAGACTTTCAAATGAGGCAAGTCTAGCCTATGTCTAAGATACATTGTGAAGCTGTCTTTTCTTTTTTAAGATTGGGGGTTGGGGGAAGAGGCTGGAAATATAGCTCGGTGATAGAGAGCTTGGATAATATGGGCAAGGCTGTCTTCTGCCTCCTGCACCACAACAAAGAAAAAAAAACGAAAACTCACATATCTGCCGTTAGAGCGTGAAATGTCTGATTTTACAGCTTGTGTGCTCTGCTGTATCTCAGTTGAGCTTCCTTTGACCTGCAGCTGGAGGAGGGAGGTGCTACTCTGAGCCAGGCTGCATGCTCACCGGGCTTTGATCTCTCCCTGTAGCACGATGATATGGGATTGGATTGTTTCCTGCAGTGAAAGTGTGTTTACACCAGTGCATCCTCACTCTCCCTAGGTTCCTTTTGCTTTATAGGCATATCAGCTTCACCATGAATTTTAGGGATTGTTGTGAAACCTAAGAAACATCAAAACTAGTGACTACAAGGAAACCATTGCATTCTCCCTTAATTCTGTTTACTTCCACAGTGTATTGGGGTTTTGTTTATTTGTTTAGACAGGCTATTATGAACCCCACTTTGGCCTTGAGCCTGACTATAATCTCAGCTTCCTGATCCTTCTGCCTAGATCCCCATGGGCCTGCATTACCTGAGGTTTCAGGCCTGCCCTAGTGTATCATGTGGTTCTGAGGATGAACCAGAGCTGCTGCCTGTTATGCAAGCACTCCACCAACTGGGCTGCATCTCCAGCCCTGGATTTTCATTGTTTTGATTATCGGGAAATGGTGGTTCCTTAATGGGAACTTTTTTGGTTTTTTTTGAGACAGGGTTTCTCTGTGTAGCTTTGCGCCTTTCCTGAAACTCACTTGGTAGCCCAGGCTGGCCTCGAACTCACAGAGATCCACCCGTTTCTGCCTCCCGAGTGCTGGGATTAAAGGTGTGCGCCACCACTGCCTGGCCAATGGGAACTTTGGAAATGGAAAGTGAGGTGACAGATTATGTGTGGCAGACCTTCACCTTTTATATTCTAAGTTCACTTAACCCACTAATGTATCAGACATTGCAGTTTTAGTTCTCATCTTCAACGCTGCTAAAACCTGCCCAACAATGCCAGCGCTGTTCTCAGATCACACCTTCAGGCATTATGCCTACCTCCGAGACAGTCTTTCTCATCTTGTTCCTGCCTTGAGGGTATGTTGAAAATATTTTGTTTCATTGATTTCTGGTGCCTTGTGGTTGTTAAATAGCAGACTATATAGTCTATGAAAATTCATCCAGCCAGCCATTCTCGTTTTATCTTGGGCTTTCTTGTTCTGTACTTTAAACATTTGTTGAGACAAGAACTCTGTAGTCTAGGCTTGGCTTGAATTTGCGTCCTTCTTCCTCAGTCTTCCCACACTAGGATTTCAGCATGTGCTGCTTGCTTGGCTTCTGTGTTCATAGCCTCCCCTCAGGCTCCTCCTTCCCTCCCTCCCTCTCTCATCTCACTTCTCTCCCCTCCTTCACTTCCTTCTCTCTCTGTGCTGAACATACAATTAAGGACACCCTCCTATCAATTTCTAGTAGTGTCCCTGAGATTTTAGTTACATAATGTTAGGCAAGAAAAAAGGAATATTTAATAATAGATTGTATTTTAGACTAATGGCAACTTGTGATTTTTTTTTTACCTATTTATTTAATTTGTGTACGTGTGTGGAGGGAGTACACATGTGCTGTGGCATACATGTGGAGAGATCAGCTAGTGAGAGTCAGTTCTTTCCACCATGTGATTGTGTCTGTGGGGGGGGGAGGGTAGTGAAAGACACGTTTTGGGAGTTGCCTCTCTTCTACCACATAGGTCTCAGGGACAAATCAAGTCCTCAGGCTTGATGGTCAGTTTCTTTACTTGCCGAGCCATCTCACTGGCCCTCCATCTTTCTTAAATAGTAACTTAACAATTAGAACAGAAATTACAATTACCCTCATAGAAAACATTTTATAGCATGCTTCATAAACTTACTTGGAAATAAATCATCATACTCCAATGAAATGAAACACAAATCTTAAAAATAAATGTTACACGCAGATTAACTTTTAGTTCTGTTCCCAAGCTCAACAACAGACATGTGATACAGTTCTCTTTTCTCCTCCTATGGTATTGGGTAGGCTGGTTAGCACTCTCCTTTTATTTGTGCCTGCCTTCCTAGCCTCTTGCCTTGTCTTTCTCCCCTCCCGCCCTTCCCTCTGTCCCTCTGTCTCTGTCTCTCTTTGTCTCTCTCTGTGTGGCGATACCATAAACCAAGCCACAGAATTTGCTGATACTGTTGTCCCACTAATTTTTTAGTTACCAGGGAGGAAACTAGTGTCGTCAGCCGTCTCCTCTAACATCACCCCTCATGAAGATCCTTCCCAGCAGTTCCTGCAGCAGAGCCTTGACAGAGTGTATAGTATTCAGCACCTCGACCCTCAGGGGGCCCAGGAGCTGCTGGAATTCACCATCAGGTAAGCAATCTTTGTCTGCTTCCTCTGTCCTAGCATTTTTGTCCTGCTTGCCTGATTGCTGTGTATTGCATTGTTAGTTATTCAGCTTCTCTTTCTGACTGTTGGCCTTTACTCTTGAGTTGTTTTGAGATTTTATTTACACTTGATTAGATTGTATAGTTTATTATTTTTTTAATGCTATTTGTGTTCATGAGTCAAAGAGTAGAGCTAATAGAAATAGTTACAAAGAGCTCACACCTTTAATCCCAACCCTTAGGAAGCAGAGGCAGGCCAATCTCTATGAATTTGAGGATAGCCTGGTCTACAGATCAAGTTCTAGGACAGCCAGGGCTACACAGAGAAACCCTCTCTTGGGAAAACAAAAACAAAAAAGGAAAGAAAAATAATAGTTACAAAGATATTTTAAACTTTTTTTGTTTGTTTTGTTTTTCGAGACAGGGTTTCTCTGTGTAGCTCTGCGCCTTTCCTGGATCTTGCTCTATAGACCAGGCTGGCCTCGAACTCACAAAGATCCGCCTACCTCTGCCTCCCAAGTGATGGGATTAAAGGCGTGAGCCACCATTGCCTGGCTTAAACTTTTCTTTCTTGCTAGATGAGTGACAGAAATGCAGAGGAGCGATGGTTTAATAAGACAACAGTTTCACCCTCCCTTAGGCCTGAAGGGCTGAGATTATCATGGGTCCAGGCTCTGATTCCTGACTCATTCCCATCTAACTAAGCATTTAGGGCTTGTCCTTGACGGTTTTAGCCTATTGGAATGAAAACAAATACAGAATGCATAAAAACAAGTCAACTTAGTCTTTAGCTGTGATGCTGACTGTTAGTAGGTTCTCAGTAAACACCTGCTGGGTTGAATTCCCTTCATGATCTGATGTTTTATTTTTTTATTTATTTGTGTTTTTACGTGTGTGTGTGTGTGTGTGCGCGCGCGCGCGCGCGCGCGCATTCGCACTACATCCCACATGTGGAGTGGAGATCAGGCGATGACATGAAGAAGTTGGTTCCTTACTTCTACTCTGTGGGTCCTTGAACTCAGGTCCTCTGGCAGTAGTCCTTATAAGCTTTGAGCTGATTGGATCACTGTTCTGGTGCTGACTAGCCCTGGGCATTATGTTTCTGGCTTGAGTGCATTCTCAGTAGAGTAACCAGACAATGGGAAAACTTGGAAAGGAAAGCAATAGAGCAGTAGCTGCTGAGGGTCCCCTCTGCTCTGCAAACGTTACAGGTGGGATGCAGTTTATGAGACATGTCAGGACAGGACTGTAGCTTTGTCTGACTCTGAAGTTCATGTTGAGAGTTACACAATAGTGAAAGGAATTCCTGTGTCAAATAGAGATTAGATCAGATGATCTCTGGGGTTTGGGCTTCTGGAGACGCCACAGTTGGTTAAGTACTTACAATAGGACCTGAACTCAATGCCCAGAACCAATATGGCAATGCTGGGTGTGTGCATGTAGTCCCAGTGTTGGTGAAGTAGGGCGAATCAGATCCCTGGGTCTGGTTGGTTAGCCAGTCTAACCTAATTGGTGAGCTCCAAGCCAAAGAGAGACTCTGTCTCAAAGGAGGTGAATGGTGCTGAGGATGACACCCAAGGTGGTCCTCTGGCCAATACACACATGTGGACACACACAAACACATGTAATGTATATCTTTTAAAAAATCATGATTTCTAAAATTCTTCAAAAATTACTTTTTTTTGAGACAGAGTCCCTCTACATAGTCGTAGTTGTCATAGAACTTACTTTGTAGTCTAGGCTGGCATCGAACTCACAAGTTTCCCCTGCCTCTGCCTTTGAAGTGCTGGGATTAAAGGCATGCACCACATCCAGCTTCAAAATTACTATTTTTATAGTTGTTAAAAGTCAGTGTTAGTTGGAGTTTTGTACAGAATAGTCTCTGATTACAGCCAGGGCTACGTATTTGTTCCTGTTGATGTGAAACCAACTTTACTCTCGCAGTCCTTGCCCTTTATTGTCATCCACACAGCCATTAGACTTTACCGAGTTCTCCTCTGCATGAATTCTGACGTAGTTGAGGAAGAGCTCGGGGAGATTTCATTTCATTTCATTTTATTGAGCTTTACATAGCTGCTTTGCTTCACCACTGTGTCTGGGATACCTTATAGGAACTCAGATGCTTGTTATAAACAATAGTTGTCATGGCGGAAGCTAGAATGATGTCATTTTTAGAGATGTAATTTACTTCTGGCCATACTTTATATCTAGATATACAGACTGATGGTTTATAAGAGCCTGTATTCCTTGATTATGTGAGCTGTTACCAAAAATGCCCACTGAGTACCTTTGCTTCTCAGAGCTTTAGAGCTCTTATATCTGTTGAGTTGCAGAATATCCTGCTGGGTGTGGTGGCCGCCCCTTTAATCCCAGTACCCAGGAGGTAAGGGCAGATGGATCTCTGTGAGTCTAAGGCCAGGCTGGTCTATATAGCAAGTTGTAGGCCAGTCAAGGCTAGATAGTGAGACCCTGTCTAAGAAACAAATGAAAAAACAAAGAGTTCATGATAATCACTGTATTTACATAAGCATGACAACACTCCTGTAAAAGAGCTAAAAGAGCTGGGGTTCATTCATGCTCACCCTGTATTTTCTGTTGCCAGGCACTGTGCTATCTAGAAGAGGCACAGTGTAAACAGACAGTTCCTGTTGTGAGGGCTTTAGTTTGATGAGAGTTAGTTGGATAAATAGAAAATAGAGAATTGTACTTTACTTACTATAGTAGATAAGCAGGGTCTTTAGAAGAAAAGATTCTCTTAATCCTTCTAAGTAAGGATAGTCTAAGTAAGCAGTTCTCAACCTGTGGGTTGTGACCTCTTTGGAGGTCGAGGGGCCCTTTCACAGGAGTTGCCTAAGACCATCGGAAAACACAGATATTTACATTACAGTTCATAACAGTAGCAAAATTACACTTATGAAGTAGCAATAAAAATAATCTCATGGTTGGGGGTCACCACAGCATGAGGAACTGTATTAAAGAGTCAAAGCATTAGGAAGGTGAACCGGTGATCTACTGATGGCTGAAGCATGAGAAGTTAGTCAAGCGAAGGAGGGAACAGAGTTTATAACCCACTAGGAATAGCAGAGTCTTGGACTAACGCACTGGTCTTTCTAGCTTCTTATCTGGTTAACGGTTTGTCTGGAGTTCAAGCATCTAGCATGAGGTGTGAAATCCAGAGGAGTGGCTCAACTTACAAAGATCTGCTGTAACTTTGATGTTTAGAGCACAGAGGAGGTTGAAAAGAAAGTATAGCCATAAACATTTGATCTGCACATCCAGAGGATTTTGTCTCTGTTACGTAGCCTGGCTATTCTGGAGCTTGCTGTGTAGACCAGGCTGGCCTCACAGATTCGCCTGCCTCTGTCTCCTGAGTGCTGGGGTTAAAGGCGTGTACTACCATGCCCGGCTTAGCTGTAGTATTTGAAAAATGATGTTTGTTGGCTTTATGGACCAAGGATTGCCAATGTGTGTTTCTGAGAGGGGCATTTTTGCCCTACCAGATCATTATAGAAATATGCTTCAATATAGCTGATTTTCAGTTTTTGTCTCATTAGTATTGGATATACTTCATAACTTTAGAAAATTAATAGCAAATAAGTAAATGGAGTTTTATATGGTAGTGGTCAAAAGAAACGAATTTTATTTATTTATTTATTTATTTATTTATTTATTTATTTATTTATTTATTTTTGGTTTTTCAAGACAGGGTTTCTCTGTGTAGCTTCAGTGCCTGTCCTGGATCTCGCTCTGTAGACCAGGTTGGCCTTGAACTCACTGAGATCCGCCTGGCTCTATCTCCCAAGTGCTGGGATTAAGGGCATGCACCACCACCACTGCCCAGCTAGAAATGAATTTTAGACTTATACAGGCCTGGTTTCTGTCCTCTTTTTGCCACTTTCTAATTCTGTGACCTTGGACAAACCACATAATGTTAGTTTTTGGTTTCATGCTCAGTGAAACAGATTAATTACAGTTCATGTTGTGGGGATTAAATGAACTTTAAAAAGTAGAGTTGTACACAGAAGGTGCTCTTTGTACTCTTTTAAAGAGTTCACAATCTAGATGGATGTCTAGACTGCAGCTTCCTGAGGATTGTGGACAAAAAGAGATGTATAGGAACACTGGGAAATAGAGCATTTTGCCCGTGGCTAGCAAGTTTCCACTTTCGCCTGTACCGTAGTTGAGGTTTCTCATGGCTAATTGGGTTGGGTTATATCTTGTTCTGTGAAACTGAGAACCATTGTTACACTGCAGGGACAGTAGACTAACCTAAGACCTGAAGGTACTCAGTGCATGATCAGCTTGGCAGTGTTCTTTTAATAGTAACAGAGGGCAGAATCTTACTGACAGTAATTGCTTCAGAAGTTGAACTGTTTAAACTTCTCTTTGAGAAACATGTTGGAGAAGTGAACTGAATAGACAAGCTGGCCACCAAAATCCTACTTCATAGACATGGATAGTCCAGGGGTTTTCCTTTTATGTGATCGACCTCAGGATGGACCAGGCCACTCAAACACATGAGACACTCATTTCATCAATCACTGCCTGTAAATTGCTCTGTGCTTGGTTGTGGGCATCTCCTTCTTAGTAGCAGGTCTATAGGAGGCAGCATTAAATATCAGGATGTTGCCTGCTGAGCATTAGGTTAAAGAGAGGGGCTAGTTTTGTCCAGCCTACAAAAAAGTCTGCTGTGCCTGAAATGGCTTCTCAAGTGATTCAAACTTTCACCTTTCCTGCAGTTACTGTTTTTATATCAAATTTTTTATGTTGCTATTAAAAAATAATGAGGCATCAGGTGGTGACGCACGCCTTTAATCCCAGCACGTGGGGGGCAGAGGCAGACGGATCTCTGTGAGTTCAAGGCCAACCTGGTCTACAGAGAGTTCCAAGACAACCAGGGCTGTTACATAGAAAAACCCTGTCTCAAAAAACCAAATGAATGAATGAATGAATGAATGAATGCAAGAAAAAGAAAAAGAGTGAGGCAGAAGCTAGGGAGATGGCTTTGTAGGTAAACTACTTTTGGTGCAGGACCTGAGTTTAGATCTCTAGAGGGTTTTTTTGTTTTTGTTCGTTTGTTTTTTTAATTAAAAAAGAAAAGTGTGAGTGGCAGTGCATGTGCCTAGCTCTTAGAAGGAAGACAGGAGCATCCCAGGGACTTGTCAGTTGGGGAGCTCCTGGTACTATGAGAGGCCCTGTCTTTTAACAAAAAAAATGGAGGGACAGAGGAAGACATTTTGCCCTCTGGCCTCCATAGATGAGATGTACTAGTTGGCCTAGTTGGATCCGACTCACTACCTAGAGGTGGGTTTGAGGATATGTTCCCTTGATCAATTAGTAGTGAAGAGGAGAGGGGCTGAGTATATATGCATACTTTTTTTTAGATTTTCTTTTTCATGTGTGAGTGATTTGCCTGCATGTATGTGTGTACACTACTTTTGTGTCGGGTGCCTTCTGAAGGTTACAAGAGGTGTTTGGATCCCTGAACCACAATTACAGATGGTTGTGAACTACCATGTGGGTGCTGGGAGTCATACTTGGATCCTCTGCAACAGCAACAAATGCTTCCACCTGCTGAGCCAGCTGTCCCCTGTATAATATTTGTACCCATAGAGCTTTGAAAATATTTTACTTATATTTACTTATTTATTTTTGTGTATGTGGTGGTCAGAGGATGACTTTTGGGAGTTGATTCTATCCTTCTAAGGATCCAACTCAAGTAGCCAGGCTTGGTGACAAGTGGCTTTAGCCTCCTCACCCATCTCTCTGGCCCTCTCCTAAGGTGCAGTTCTTGCGTAGTTGAACTCATATACTTTATTATCATTTTTGTTTGTTTGTTTTGTCTTTTGAGACAGGGTCTCTCTGTGTAGCCCTGGCTGTCCTAGAACTCACTTTGTAGACCAGGCCAACCTTAAACCAAAGAGATCCGCCTGCCTCTGCCTCCCTAGTGCTGGGATTAAAGGCATGCACCACCACATGAAGCATTATTAATTTGTTTTTTAATAGCTGTAAAATATTTTATTGGATATACCATAATTTACTTAGCAGTGTTTCTGTTATAGATCTTTAGTTAGTCACTGAGCTTTTACTATAATAGTCCACATAGCAATGAATATTATAGAATATAAATCATTTCTGTTGACTATTTCCTTAAGGATTATTTCCCAGCATAAAACCTTTGATAAAAAATATGGCTTTATGACATTAGTTATGTTTTACAAATGAGTGTATCAGCTTGTAGCCAATTTCATTATAACCACTCCAGCATTGGAGTGTTTATGGTGTTAAATGGTGTTGTCATTTGTTACTTGGACTAGCTATAAAATGGTTAAACAATTGTGACTTGATCTTTACATTACTTGAGGCTTTATCCCTCTGCTCTGTCTAATTTGGATTTTTGTCTGTGTGTGTATTGTTTGTTTTTACTGTAGAGACCTGCAGAGACTTGGAGAACTTCAGTCTGAGCTGGCAGGAGTAGCTGACTTCTCTGCCACCTATCTCCAGTGTCAACTGCTCCTTATTAAGGTTTGCTTGGATCCAGTGTGTTTATGAATTTTGATGCTAAGAATGAACTTGAATTGATCCAGCAGTGTTTGAGACCCTAAGTAGAAAAGCTTCTGTGAGACCATTCAGCAATGGGAAAATCACATGCTCTACAGTGATATTTTATTTGTCTCTATTTAAATAAATGTTAACTCATACAGGATCTTAGTTAGGCTTTCTCTTGCTGTGATGAAACATCCTGACCAAAAACAACTTGGGGAGGAAAGGGTTTGTTTGGCTCACACTTCCATATCACTGTTCATCATGGAAGTCAGGACAGGAACTCAAACAGGGAAGGAACTTGGAGGTAGGAGCTGATGCAGAGCCCGTGGAGAAGCTCTGCTTACATGGCTTGCTCAACCTGCTTTCTTATAGAACTCAGGACCACCAGTCCAGGGATGGCCCCACCCACAATGGACTGGGCCCTTCCTCATATATCACTAATTAAGATAATGCATCTTGGCAGTGGGGCGTGTGCCTTTAATCCCAGCACTCAGGAGGCAGAGACAGGCAGATCTCTGTGAGTTCGAGGCCAGCCTGGTCTACAGAGTGAGTTCCAGGACAGCCAGTGCTACACAGAGAAACCCTGTCTCCAAAAACAAAAAGAAAAAAGAAAATGCCCTACAGATTTGCCCACACTCCCAGTCTTACGGAGACATTTTTTCAATCAAGGTTCCCTCCTTTCAGATGACTCTCGCTTGTGTCAAGTTACCATAAAACTAACCAGCACATATGGAAATTTTTTAATTTTAGGAGAATTCTTTAATCATTCTCAAATTAGAAGGCCAGGTGTGATGGTTGCATGCCTCTAATCCCGGCACTTGAGAGGCAGAGGGTGTATCTCTGAATTTGAGGCCAACCTGGTCTACAGAGCAAGTTCCAGGACAGCCAGAGCTACACAGAGGAAACACTGTCTTGAAAAACAAAACAACAAATTAGAGCAGATTTTGTTTAGAATCCTAAAAATTGGAGCAAAGGATATATAGCTTAGTTGGTAGACTACCTGCTTAGCACTCTCAAGCTCCTGGGCTTGACCTTAGCACCATATAAACAGGTATACTATAATCCCAGCATTTGGAAGAATGGGAATTGGAGACACAAGTTCCAGGGCCACATAAGACCCTGTTTCCAAAACAGAAAGGACACTAGGGATTATTAAGTGTTTTATTTAATGGGATTGGCCACAGATTTATATAAACTTGTATACTATTTTCTTTTTTCTTTTTTTTTTGAGACAAGGTTTCCCTGTGTTGCCCTGGCTATCCTGGAATTCTCTCTCTGTAGACCAGGCTGGCTTTGAACTCACAGAGATCCACCTGCTTCTGCCAAGTGCTGGGATTAAAGGCATACACCACCACTGCCTGGCATACTATTTTCCTAAATTGCTTTTGATTTTGTTTGTCAAAGTTGAAAGGTTAATTCATTGCTCTTAAAAGGGCCAGTTCCCCAGGCCTGTGTTGGCACAGGCCTGTAATCTACCTGTTTGGGGGATTAAAGCAGCAGGATTGCAAACTCATGGCCAGCCGAGGCAACTTAGTGAAACTGCCTCCAAACTAAAAACAGCTGGTGATGGAGGTGAGTGGGAGGACATTTGCCCAGCATGTGTGTGGGTCTGGGTTACTTCCCAGTTGGGGACAGGAAAATGGAAATGGGAATAAAGGGCAAGATTGCTGGCATGAGACCCTGTCTTATTGAAAGTAGAAAAACAAAACCCACTTTTCTTAAAGCAAAAGAGGGGAATGAGAAGACATTGCTCAACTATCCGATTATTCATGCCAGCCTAGAACCTGAGCCAGGAGTGCCTTTGCAATAGGGAGGAGTTATATAAATTGTGGCATCTACTCAGCCATATGGTCTGTGGTTTCTATGGGGCATCACACCTCAATCTAACAAAATACAGTGTAATTAATATTATGTACTCCAAAAAAGATACAAAGCCTTCTATTCCAACCACACCTGTGTAAAAGCTTGCACAGGAGAACTGATTAGAAGTATGTAACCATTTTCTGTTATCCATAGTCTCAAACCTGCTGCTGTTGTTCAGTGTGATGCTCCCAGATGTGTGTGGCTCCTGACCACTTGAGTGCTACTAACTCACACTTTTGGATGTGCCGAAAGTGCAAAGTACCAACTGTATTGTTTAGACTCATGACGAAATGTGAAAATGAACCCAGCTTGAAGTAGAATAAGGTAGAAAAGACCAATTCTTAGGGACTGATTTATTGATTTATTTAGCAGTTTACTTAAAGCATTGCTTGTTCTGCCTATTTGCCAAGCATGACTTCACTTGCTACCTGGAACAGAATGACCTAGAGAAATAGCAAAAACAATTCGTCGTTGCTCTTAACAACCTGCTGACTGCCACTTACACGTCTATAAAATTTTACTTGCTGGTCCCAGCTTGTGGTTTTAGAATATAAAATGAAAATACCTACTAGGCCCGGCACTGAAGGCTTTCAGGACCTGTCCTGGCTTCAGTCCACTGAGGACATCTCATCTTCTACTCTCACTGGTGTCAGAGTGCTTATTCACAAAAGATTCCTGCAACAGCCTAGTAATTCAAAACATATTATTTAGGGCTTGGGAGATGGCCAAGCACTTGTTCTTCCAGAGAACCCAGGTTCAATTCCTAGCACCCACAGGTTGTTCCCAACCATCTGGAACTCCTCTAAAGGCACCAGGCATACATGTGGTTCCAGACATTAAAACAGCAATAACAAAACAAAAAAATTTTCCACATTTGCTAAAATGTTAGTATACTGAATTAAATAGACTATATGCATATGTTTAATTTTTGATTTTTTTGAGATAGAGGCTCTCTATGTTGTCTTGCCTATCCTAGAATGCTCTATGTAGACCAGGCTGGCCTTGAACTCATAGAGATGCCCCTGCGTCTTCCTCCTGAGTGTTTGGACTAAAGGTGTGTGCTACACCCCTGACCTATTTTAGTATATGTACTGCCGAAGCAAGCACAACCCCTGACCTAAATAGACTATATTTTAAACATTATTTTCAGTGAGCTGGGCATGGTAGTTCACACCTGCAATCCCAGTATTCAGGAGTCTGAGGTAGGAAAATTGCCAAGTTCAAGGCCAGCTTGGACTGTAGTATGAGACCATGTTCAAATAAACACCCCTAAAATGTAATTTGTCCATTTGTTTTATGGTATAAACATGCCTACTAGAAAATCGAAAGTGATATGCCCTGACTTCCATTATGTTTAGACAGGGTTAGTCTAGGTTTTTTATAATGTCATTCACTATACATGTCAGGAGGTCCTTGAAAGCCAGGCATGATACGCTTACTTGTAATCTTGGCACTGGAGAAGCTGAGACAGGAGGATCATGAGTTTGAGGCCAGCCTGGGTTACATACATAAGGACACCCTTTCTGAAGAACAGGAAAACAAAGGAAGAAGAAACTCCCTGAAAATAATGCTCCACAGCAGAAACAGTTGAAGTCGAGTCCCAGACATGGGTAGGCGAAGAGAGGGGTGGACAGTAGAGTCTGTGGCTATTGGTGGGAGTTTCACTGTAGAGAAACCAAGAGAAGGAAAGCTCTAGGGAAGAAGCTGCCTGACTTGGAGTTTTGCAAGTTGGGTAAGTGATAGGGTGTGTCAGAGGACACCGAACACAAGTGCAAAGGGACTCTTGGGTGTAAGCACGACAGTTTAGGTTTCTCATGTCAATGCAGTGACCCTGTGAACAAGGCCCCAGGCCCAGAGTGCAGGCAGCTGATTGCCTGCCAGTCCTGAGAGGGTTTCACTAGTCCTGTCTCCAAACAGTCGTGTGAGCAGCAGCTGTTGCTCTTCTGTGCAGGAGTAGGACTTGTTTACTCAGCCAGTGCAGTGATGGAGAGAAGCCCTGAGCTGGTACATTCTCAAATCAAGTGTGTCAGCTTTGTGACTGCCATGCCTGTCTCTTCTCTCCCCTGTCTGGATAGGCCTTGCAGGAAAAGCTGTGGAATGTGGCTGCCCCCTTATATCTAAAGCAGAGTGATTTGGCCTCAGCAGCAGCAAAACAGGTACGCCTATGGAGACTCTTGAGACAGATCTGTCTGGGAATTAGCCAGTCTACAGGCCTTCCTGTGGCCATGTGCCCTGGCTTCTGTGATTTCAGGTCCATAGACGTTAGTACTAGGCCTGTGTGATGACTCTGCACAGCACTGTGCACAGCACTGGGCTGCAGAGTCAGGCTAGTTCTGGTCTCAGGTCTCTTCTACCTTACTAGGTGATAAATTGAATAAGTTATTTGAGTCTCTTGGAGTTTCCTCCTCTATAAAACGTGGCAGTTGAATCGCATGATTTCTGAGATTCTTTGGTGGTCTAACTAACCTATTATCAGCTTGTGGGCCATTGAGGAGGCTCAGCAGGTCGAAGTGCTTGCTGTGAAGGCCTGATAACCTGAATTCAGTCCCCAGAACTCACATAAAGTACCCACACTTACATACATCACATACGCACATACACAGTTTATGTTGTACCATTTATATTGGTGTGTTTCAAATATATTAAAACCTAATAAATACAGTTGTGAATCTTATATCTAAAAATGCATGTAAATTGATTTTGAGGTTGTTTAAGTAATTTTATCAATTCTTTGGTACTTTCATACAGTGTATTTTATATTCACCTATACTCTTTATAAGTTCCCAAATTCACTCACACCTCTCTACCTCCCAATTTTGTGTCTTTTTTTTTTTTTTAAATAACTTATTGAACCCAGCTTGTGCTGCGTACATACTCCTGGGTGTAAAACCAACCACTGGAATATGGTTAGCCTACCAGGATCCACACTCGTAAAGAAAATGGAAGCCATCACCTGTCCATAGCTCCTCAGCTAGGGGTAGAAGCTTGTGAAGCCGTTTTCCTTCCATGATATTTTACTGATTGTTAATTGTCTTTTCTTTATAGATCATGGAAGAAACCTACAAAATGGAGTTTATGTATAGCGGTGTGGAGAATAAACAGGTGGTGATCATACACCACATGAGGCTTCAGGCCAAAGCTCTGCAACTTATAGTAACTGCACGAACTACTCGAGGGTAAGATGTCGTGCTGAACAGAATAGGTGGCATTCTCCTTCTGAGGACACCATCGGATACATTCACAGCTCTCTTCAGGCTACTGATGAGTAAGATGTAGGAGGGTCTGCTAATTTCATTTTCAGATATTCATAAGTATACTATGCTTAGGTCAGATTAGATGCATGCCTGAGCTTTCTAACCGAAGGCCCGGCTCCTGGTCCTCTGGTCCTCAGAGAGATCATTGACTTTGCTTGTTGCTCTTGTCTTCAGAGCTCAGTTCTACGGTATAGTATAGTCACTCTCTTCTCACGGATGCTCGGGGTTCTGGGACTTCATGTCCTCACTCCTTCGTTCACAGTCACAAGTCTCTTACACTTTGCTTTTTTTCCTGCAGCGTTGACCCCTTATTTGGAATGTGTGAAAAATTTTTACAGGAAGTGGATTTTTTTCAGAGGTAAGTATTTGGTAATTCTTATGACGGTTTTTTTCATCTTGTATGCAGAAAGTAACCTAACAGGCACCAAACGAGATCACATGTCTTTTCCATGCTGCTGAGCTATCCATCACCTGTTGTTAGTGTGCCCTAACGTGGTATTTTCTTTAATGATGTATAAACATTCCTGAATCTAGAGCTTCAAAAGTAAACATATGACTAAATAATAAAAACATAAGGGGCCATTTGGAATCGGCACTTAGCTGACCTACAGAAAAACAAGTATGAAGGAAATGTATGAACTGTTCAATGAAAAATTATAACTTCTTGGTTTTTTTCCTTGTTATTCTAAAATTTGCATATTTCTCTACAAACAACAACAAACTGTTCTTTAATTCCTTTTATGTTTTTGCTTGAGATAGGATCTTGTTATGTTGCCCAGACTGGCCTTGAATTACTGATCTTCCTGCCTCAGCCTCCTGAATGGTAGGGTTACAGGTGTGCACCAGTGTGCCTGGTGTTGTTCTTTGCCTTTTTGAGACAGAGTCTCATGTAGTTTAGGCAAACCGTGAACTTGCTGTGTAGCTAAAGCTGGTCTTGAACTCCTGATCCTCCTGTCTGTACCTCCCAAGCGCTAGGGACTATTGGCGTCCACCACCATGCCAGCTGTCCTTTAATTCTGAAGTGAAATAGTAGCAAGTGAGGTGTGGTGATACACGAGCAGTCCAGAGTGGTGATTGTTCTCTGAATGAAATGGAGTTTGGTTTCCAGCACCCATATTGAGTGTCTCACAACCACCTATAACTCCAGTTCCAGAGGATTTGAAGCCTTCTTGTGGCTGCTGCCAGTACCTGTACTTACGTGCACATACCCACACACAGTGTTGGCTCCCAGCACTCACATCACAACCGCCTATAACTCTAGTTGCAGGGGATCTGATGCCTTCTTTTGGCCTCCCCTGGCACCAGGCATGCACATAATGCACATACATAAAATTAAGATAAATTCAGGCTGGAGAGATGGCTTAGTGCTTAAGAGCACTGGCTGCCCTTCCATAGGATGTGGGTCCAATTCCCAGCACCCAAAATGGCAGATCATGCTGGGTGGTGGTGGCGCACGCCTTTAATCCTAGCACTGGGAGGCAGAGGCAGGTGGATCTCTGTGAGTTCGAGGCCAGCCTGGTCTACCAAGTGAGTTCCAGGGAAGGCGCAAAGCTACACAAAGAAACCCTGTCTCGAAAAACCAAAAAAAAAAGGCAGATCACAATGTTTATAACTCCAGTCCCAAGGGTCTGACACCTACTTCTGTCCTCCATGGACCAAATATACACTTGGTGTACAGATATACAAAGGCAAAATACCCATACACATAAAAATAAAATTTAAATAATAAAATAAACCTTTTCCTTTCACCATGTAACTGTGGCTGGTACAGAACACTGTGTAGACCAGGCTGACCTCAAACTTACAGATATCTGCCTGCTTCTGACTCCTGAGTGGTAGGATTAAAGGCGTGTGTCACAATAATCTGCCAAAAAGAAACCTTAAACAACAAAAAGTTCTTTCAGGCTTGATGGAGGACACACCCTATAATCTCAGCAGTTGAAAGGCCAAGGTTTCTCTGGGCTATCGTGAGACCCTGTCTCAAACCACAGCAAAAAAAGTTGGGGTTATAGCTCAGAGGGAAAAAGACTTTCATACCATGTGTAAGGCCGAGGGATCAATCCCTGATACTACTGCATATGGGTAGACAAAAAACCCAGTTCTGTGGGCAGGTGGTGGTGGTGGTGGTGGTGGTGGTGGTGGTGGTGGTGGTGGTGGTGGTGGTGCAGCACGCCTTTAATCCCAGCACTCGGGAGACAGAGCCAGGCAGATCTCTGTGAGTTCGAGGCCATCCTGGTCTACAGAGCGAGATCCAGGACAGGCACCAAAACTACACAGAGAAACCCTGTCTCCAAAAACCAAAACCAACCAAACAAACAAAACCAGTTGTGTTTTCTTGCTTATTATTATGTTCCTCAGACCTACAATAGTACCTGGCACTTGATGGGTCCTTCTAAAAAAAAATATTTGTCCAATTAATGAATCTATAAGAAGAAATGATAATCCTAATAGTGGAATGATTAAATATGGCCATGTAAAACACTCAGGTATATGTCTCACATTCATGGTTATTCTTTCTTCTTTCTGTTTGTTTGGAGACAGAGTCTCAAACTATAGCCCAGGCTGGTCTTGAACTCACACAATAACCCTCCTGCTTCAGCCTCCCAAATTCTGAGATTATAGGTATGAGTCATCCACACCCAGTGAAACAGGCTCTGAAAACAAGCAAAACAGCAAAATCTTGTGTGTATGTGTGTGAGAGAGTATGTCTATGTTTACACATGTTTTGTATGTGCCAGATGTAGTGTTTTCATTAAACACTTTCCACCTTATTTATTGAGGCAGGGGCATTGGCTAAACCTGGAGTTTGCTGATGAGTTTGAGCGGCTGGCCAGGAAGCCCCGGGGGCCCTCTGCCTTCCCAGTGCTGGGATGATACAGGCTCATGCTACGGCTCCCAGCTTTTTTCGTGGATGCTGGGGGTTCGATTCAGTCCTCAGGACTGCAAGCAAGGGAGTTATTGACTGAGCTGTCTCTCCGCCTCAGCTGTGGCTCTTCGGCTGATCATGTTGCTGTTCCACACCGATCTGTGTCCCTGTCGATTTCAGACATGATCCCCAAGCTCTTCCCATTTCAGTACTCTGCCTGCTTCCGGGCTTGGCAGAAATACAGGCTTAGCTTAACTGCAGTGAGTGAGTGGATAGTCAGTTGCTTCTGTGTGTGCATGCAGGTGTTTCATTGCCGATCTGCCCCACCTCCAAGACAGCTTTGTGGACAAGCTTCTTGATCTTATGCCCCGACTCATGGCATCTAAACCCGCGGAAGTGATCAAAATTCTACAGACAATGCTGCGGCAGAGCACCTTCCTCCATCTCCCGCTTCCAGAGCAGGTCAGAGTCCATGGCGTCTGTCTGCCAAATCTGTCCAGATACTAAAAACCATTTACTGGGGGCTGGAGACATGGCTCAGTGGATAAGAGCACTGACTGCTCTTCCAGAGGTCCTGAGTTCAATCCCCAGCACCCACATGGTGGCTCACAACCATCTGTAATGAGATCTGGTGCCCTCTTCTGGTGTGCAGGCATACATGCAGGCAGAACACAGTATACATAATAAATAAATAAATCTATTTAAAAAAAAAACACACAACCATTTACTCCAGTGAGCTTCTTTGATCAGGGGATCAAGTAAGCTCGGGTCCTTCCTCTGACTGTTTTTATTACCGGTATTCATGGGGGAGGGGTCCCACAGCATATGGGTGGGTCCAAAGGATCAAACTCGAGTTATCAGCCATGGTGGTAGGGCCCATCCTCACTGAGCTATCTCACTGGCCTAGAAATCAGCATATTTTCTTGTTTATAGATCCACAAAGCCTCAGCCACAATCATTGAGCCAGCAGGCGAGTCGGACAACCCTTTGCGGTTTACGTCTGGGTTGGTGGTAGCCTTGGATGTGGATGCAACCCTGGAACATGTGCAAGACCCTCAGAACAGTGTAAAGGTCCAGGTGTGTTAGGTTTGGGCTGGGGGGGGGGTTAACACTGGTATTGTGTTAAAATACTTAACTTTGGTACTTTCGTAATCTACTTAAGGAACCAAAACTAAAAAGAGATGAAAAGATGCTCCATGGCAAGAGCCTGGGCTTGGAGGCCAACTGTTATTGAGCAAATAAAACTCTAACCTCAGGTTCTACACCTGAAGATAGGAATAGAAGACATTAGCATGGAGTGTATATAATGTCCTCAGAATCCAGGAAGGTTTACTAAGTGGCAGGTTCCTGCCTGTCTACTGTATAATGTAGACTTTAGGTGTAATCCTTTCTCACACCTCATATACCGTTTTCTGCCCTGCCATATTACTTCCTGGGATTAAAGGCATGAGATCTCAAGTGTTGGGATTAAAGGTGTGTGCTACCACTGCCTGGCTGTATGTCTAATCTAGTAGCTGTCTCTGTCCTCTGATCCTCGGGCAAGTTTATTGGGGTACACAATATATCACTACAGTATCTCAAAACATTAACAAAGATAACTTAGTGAGCAAAAAGCTTAAAGTCTATAGAACATAAAAATCTAGGCCACACATTCTTGTAACACGGAGCTTAGGTGGGTGGGTGTGGAGATAGGTGGATTCCTGAGAGCTCATTGTCCATTCAGTCTAGCCAAAATGCCTTAAAAATAAGATGGAGAGCCAGGCAGTGGTGGCACACACCTTTAATCCCAGCACTCTGGAGACAGAGGCAAGTAGATCTCTATGAGTTCAAGGCCAACCTGGTCTACAGAGCCAGTTCTAGGACAGACTCCAAAACTGCACAGAGAAACATTGTCTGGAAAAAAGAAAGAAAAGAAAATAGAGTGTGTCCTCTGACCTCCTGGGGTATTACTACCCCTCTCCCCATACACACACATACCCAAACAGCAAAAAAGAATCAGAGCAGAGAGAGAGAAAGAGAAAAATAAAAATAGATCTGTCAGACCTTGAGAGGACCCAAGATATGTGGAGAGATGAAAGATTTGAGCAAGTGGATAAGAGCCGTCCTTCCCTGAATTTTGGAGTTGAAAGGATGATCTGATTCCTGTAGCTGGTCCAGTCTGCTCCTAGTGTCAGCTTTATTTGTTTCTCCAGTCTGCTTGCACCCTGGTCATGTGATAGGCTCTCTATACAGGTAGCTGGAGGCCCTCAAGTTGTTGAGGAAAGAATTCATTCTGTGCCCATTGGCGAGATGCGAAGACCTGGCTAATGGTGTCAACACACCCTTCTTTGAGTACTCTGTGGAAATAGTCAGATAAATGCTTTCCTATCTGATAGTACACAGTGACTATTACAGAAATTGCTTTCTCACTGTCAGATGAGTGTTAAATGCTGGGCCCTGATATGTTTCAGAACTAAGGAGGGAAGTCATTCTAATGGGGTGCTTGGGAGAGTTTTCCACAGTTAGAATTATTAACTGTTACCTATTAATAGGGACACTATTCCTATCATTTATTTACCAGGGATTTGAGAAATATTTACTGGACACTGTTTCTTCTAGTAGTGTGTGTGTGTGTGTGTGTGTGTGTGTGTGTGTGTGTGTGTGTGTGTGTGTGACTGTTTTTTTCCTTAGGTTTTTTCAAGACAGGGCTTCTCTATCCTGGAATTTACTCTGTAGACCAGGCTGGCCTTGTGCCTCTGCTTCTCAAGTACACCACCCCTGCCTCGTATGTGTTCCCCTTTAAGAAGCAGTTCTTTATGATGGCTAGGGTCACCTTTCTACTACTGACCTGGGGTTCACAGTAAATGTCATCATTATTTTCTTAGCTCCTCCCTCTTCTGTTGCCCCATTTCTGTCATATTTTAGGTCTTGTATCCAGATGGCCAGGCTCAGATGATCCACCCCAAGCCAGCAGATTTTCGGAACCCTGGCCCAGGGCGGCACCGTCTCATCACTCAGGTGTACCTCTCCCATACTGCCTGGACAGGTAAGAGTCAGTGGGTTGGGTGGGCAGGAAAATATCTCCCCATTAATCTCAGTATCTTCTCATTATGATTTCCTTTTTTAGTTTGCTTATTTGTTTGTTTGAGGGCAGCCCTGGCTGGCCTCCAACTCCATCTGCCTCTGCCTCCCGAGCACTGGGATTAAAGGCATGTGCCACCATACCCTGATTGAACTTGATCTCTCTTAAGTAAGGATCTCATAAGCTCAAACATTAATATGTTTGGACTAATTTTCTGTTTGCACACGGAACAAAATTCTGTTAGAGGACACACGGGAGATTATAGAGTGCAAGTCTCCTGGAAATAGACTGGGCTGCACATGAGCAGACTACTTTCTTGTTCTAACTGTGCCTCTGACACACCATTTGTTCTTGGGGAAGTCCCTCTTGAGTCATCTTCTTCACTTCCAAAATGAAGATGATAATTCTCAACCTATAAATGAGTGAGGATTATTCTTGGTATTAAAGTTTCATGTTTCTTAAACAAATATTATAAATCGTTATCTCTTTGTGTATGATCAGTCCATCTTATTCTTTTGAAACAAATTAAATGAAAAGTAACTGTCCCTCCCATAGCCATGAACTGTTTGGGGCTAACGGAGTTTGTTTTATAGACTTAGAACTGAACCTGGATGGCTTAGGTCTGTATGCAAGTGCGCACGCACACATTATATTCACCTGTAAGAATAAAATGGGAGAATACAGATGCGTAAGACTTTACATTTGACGCCCATAGTGCTTCTTAGAAAACTCAAGGAAAACTCAGTCTGCAGATTCTAAGACACCAGACTCCTTTGGCCACAGTGGTGTTTGCTAAATCACTGGGGATGACTTAGGAACATGACTTTTACTAGGAAAGGTGATACTGCCACCAGTTTGGTTTTATGAATAGGGAACTACTCTCTATAGTTTTATTTTATACTGTCTTTGTTTTGAAATACCTGAAAAGGGGCTGGGCACATGGCTCAGTGGGTAAAGTGTTTGCCATGCGAGCAAGAGGACCTGAGTTCAGATCCCCAACACCCAGGTAAAGCCAGGGGCAGCAATAACACCCACAGCCCCAGTGCAAGGGCAGTGAATATGGAGCATCCGTGAGGCTTGTCGGCCAGGCAGTCCAGCCATTTTGGTGAGCTCTGGGTTCAGTGGCTGCAAAAAGTTAGGTGGGGGGCTCAGAGAGATGGCTCAGTGCTTCAGAGCACTGGCTGTTCCTCCAGAGGACCTGGATTAATTCCCAGCACGCACATGGTGGGTCACAGCTGTCTGTAGCTCCAGTTCCAGGAGATGTGGTGCCCTCTTGTAGCTGTGTGTATAGCAGGTGCACAGGTGGTACCCAGACATGCACACAGTCAAAAGTCAGACACTTAGAAAAAAACATTTTTAACTTTGTTTTTCAAGACAGGGTTTCTGTGTGTAGCCCTGGCTGTCCTGGACCTCACTCTGTAGACCAGGCTGGCCTCAAACTCAGAGATCCACCTGCTTCTGCCTCCCAAGTACTGAGATTAAAGGTGTGCGCCACCGTATCCAGCTTAATTTTCTTTTTTAACTCTGAAAGAAAAAAAAGCAAGCAATTGAAGAAGACAATGCTATCAACTTCTGGCTCCCACTTGTGCACATACATGCACATGCACTAGTGCACACACAAAGTACTAACATACATGACAAACTAGTGCCATCAAAGGTTTCCTTCTATCAGACATATTAGATGCATATGATGACTATGAAGTTTTCATAAAGAGGAAGTTAGAGTAGCCCCTTTGGTGTTTTTGTGGCATAGGACCAGGCATCTCAGGGTACCCAGGATCGGCTTCCCTGAGTGTCCTTCATTCTGTATCTTTGTGGCGTGTTTTTGCACTATTTTGTGTGTGTGCATGTATAGCTAAGGATCCAATCCCGAGCTTCTACATACTAGGCGGGCATTCTACCACTGAGCTACACTCCCAACCCACCTAAATGGTTTGATTCAAGGATGACGGACACCAAGAAAGACACACCGTAGTACAGTATCGCTTGGAGAGCTCTAACTCACTGATTTGTCCCCAGAGAACTCAGCCCCTAGTTACTATTGTTCATCTCTAATTCTTTGCTTAGCACTTATTCGTGTCAGATGTTTTCTCACTTAATTGTTTACATGATGTTTTCTCCCATCTGAAATAAGTTTTGTGGTAGGGAACATGCTTGTTTCCACCACTACCACCTGTGTCCACAGTACCTGATACGTGGTAGGCACTAGACAAATAATAACGACAGCATAGGTTATTTTGAGGTTCTGAAATGGACATGAGGCTTTTTTTTTTTTTTTTTTTTTTTGGTGGTGCTAGGAATAGAACCCAGGATCTTGGACAAGCTAGGCAAGTGCTTTGTCACTGAGCCCAGGTCTGGCTCTTAGAAATCTGAATGTCCGGGACCACCTGCCCACCCTTTTTCCCCATTCATGTTCCCCTCTAGTCTGGGACAAGTAAGTAAAATATGGTCTTGATTCTTCTCCCTAACGCAGGAAGTGGGGGCCAGAATTTGTGAGGACCTTAGCTGCTTCGGGAGGCAGGATGCTACCTTATAGAGAGCTAAGTCTCGGCAGTCTGGGTTTTAGATCTTTCCTTTCCTGTGTGATCCTGAAGAACTTACTTAACATCTCCAACTCCTTTTCCTTTAGGATCTTCTAGGCAGAGTGAATGGATATATTGTAGGGTTTGTCTCGGGTGACTTTATCTCCTCCCACCATTGCCTCTCTTTTGCTTCCTCTCCCCTCTCCTCTCCTCTGGCATTAGCTTGAATTGCCATTCCTATCAGACGCTGATGAGGGAAGGCAGAATGACTACATGCTCTCCTCTGACATGCCCAGGATTTGGCTCCTTGAAGTGCTGTGAATATTGACTGGGATGGTCTAGGAGTGTGATGAGAAAGCGGATGCTGCTGGGCTCGCCTGGCTCCACTCCGAGGGGAGATTATTCTGGAAGTCTGGTATTGGAAGAGTGCTTGTGTCATCACTGCACTCAGGACTGTGTCAGGCCTCGTGGTGTGGGTGTGTTTACACTACATGGCTGGAGCTGTGAGGCTGCACTTAGTGCTCATGCTGAACTCAGTGGGCCTGGATGCTCTGGCCTTGGCTGCCTGGAGGAGAGCAATCTAGCCTTTGCTCTGACCCTGAGAGACCAGAAATAGAGTTGGTGATACATTAGGAGTCCTGGAGCCTTTGTCCTATTTGATGTTGAACCATCCAGCTCATTCTTACCCTCTGAACTTTTAGCCAGAAGATGATCTTTAACTCTTGCACCAAAGTAGAGCACACTCAAGCTTGTTCTGTTCTGTGCCTTGCAATTGCTGAATGTCCTTCTGAACTTCTCTCCCTCTCCTTTGTGTGGAAGCCATGTGGTTAACGTGGCTCCGTTTCTCACAGGGTGGATTTGGGCAGCCACTTAGAGCTATCTGAGTGAGCTCCTGGACTTTTTTCAAGATCGTGATTCTTTTTTTCATGGTGTGGCAGGAAAGAACTCGTGGGGTTTTGTGTTTGGCACAGAGTGGGTATTTCATTCCAAAGCCTTCCTGCATTCTTTCCTCAGTACGTTTAGACTCAATTAGAGCATGTCCTATACTCCATTGCAAGTCAACCAAAACAGCCAACAGCTCCTAGGGGGTTTGTTTACTCTCGTTAGGCCTGCCGCAGTCAGGCAGTAGATCTGCAGTGTAATTTATGAAAGAATCAAAGGGATTCTGATAGTTTAGGTCCCTGAAACATGTTCCTTTCCACTGGTAACAGATTTTTGCCAGAACTATTGCCTTGAAGCTTTTGTCTCTACTAAAAAAGTCAAGTCTAAGATGCACACAGCCCAGAGCCTAACACTGAATTGCCAGTCTAGGTTGAGAAAAGGCCACAGCCACTGTGGCTCCCTTCGGGTTTCTCTCAGGTGGCCTCAATTGCTGTGGCCTTGAGCTGCAGGAAACTTGCACATAGCCACGGAGGCAGTGGCATTACATCTGCAGCCTCAGGGTCGGCTCACAGGATTCAGGCTAGAATGCTGTTGTTTGTAGTTGAGGATAAAGAGGGATGCAGACATAGGAAAAGACAGTGTCTCACTATGCATCTCTGGTTGTCCTGGAACTCACTATGTTGATTAGGCTGGCCTCAAAGTCAAGGAGAGATTTGCTGGCCTCTGCCTCCAGGGTGCTGGGATAAAAGGTGTGTGTCACCCCACTTAGCTTCACAGCCCATCTTTGATGGTACTTTATTTACAATTTCATTTGAATTCCTAGAAGTTGCCCAGTGATGGAGGATTTCTTGTCTTGTTTTTGTTTTTCAGAGCCATGCCAGGTGGAAGTGAGGCTGTTGCTGGCCTACAACTCCGGTGCACGCATTCCAAAATCTCCATGGATAGAGGGTGGTGAGATGTCACCACAGCTGGAAACCACCAGCATTGAGGGCACCATTCCCTTCAGTAAGCCTGTGAAAGTTTACATAATGCCCAAGCCTGCAAGACGCTGACCCACAAGCAGTCTTCACAGCCATGGCCTAGAGGCCCTTTCTAGGTACCAGTGAGCAGAAGTGGTGTGTAGGTGTGAACATGTCAACCTTACGATCTCATTTAGTATCCTACACAGGGTCGATCATTTTTGCATTAAAGACAGAAATACTCTGGTTTATCTCCTCCGTTCCATAATAAAGTTGAGAAAACACCTAGCTGTTCTAGTTTCTGGTCCTTAAAAATAAAAAAGACCCATAGCAGTAATAACACATTAATTCTGAGATGTAAAACATATGGTCTGATTTTCCAGGCATTTCCAAGTCCTGGTTATTCAAGCCATAGTCTTGTTTCTTGAAGTAACAGATTGTTTGCCAAAGTCAACTCCAAAGCCATTTTAACAGCTGCATATTAATCACTAAAAGATTCTGAAGGACCTTAGACATCTGTTGTCTTCCTGAGAGACCTTTCCTAACCAGGCGATGGATGGGCCAGGAAATGACAAAATGGCAGGACAATAAGTCCTTCTCATCCTGAGATAAATTCTCGATCTTGCTTGCCATTATCCTCAGAATCTCTTTCCCATTGTGGTTTGTGCCCTTAATCCCAGCACTCGGGAGGCAGAGGTAGGCGGATCTCTGTGAATTTGAGGCCAGCCTGGGCTACAGAGTGAGTTCCAGGACAGGCTCCAAAGCTACACAGAGAAACCCTGTCTTGGAGGGGGAAGGGGGGCGCGACCATATTTTGGGAAAGAAAGCAGTGTTGTGGGAAGATGGTTCCCAGTAGAGGAAAGAAAGTCCTACCTGGCAGCGTCTCTGCTGCACTGGACCTGCCTAAAAGGTCCAGGTGAGACGGACTACGTCAGTGCTGCAGAGAGGCTAACTGGGAAGCAGGCCTGTGCTGTGTGTGCGTGGCATCCACATGAGGCTTAGAGATTAAGTCACAGTTTGAAAAACCGTATTCATTCAAAGGATTCCGAAGGCCCAGGCTATTCTACTACAGGGAAATTATATGGGTGCTCTGGATTGAGTGTGTCTCCTAAAGTTCACACATGGGAACCACATCTATAAGGCCACATTGTGGGAAGCAGGCCTCATAAGGGGTGGTGCAGTTAGTCATGAGAGCCTTGCCTTAGGATTGGGTTAATGTCATTATAATGGGACTGGGTTACTTAGCAAAAACAAGGTTTTTGGGCCAACCATGGTGGTGCACACCTATAATCCCAGCACTCTGCAAGCAGAGGCAAGTTGGATCTCTGAGTTCAAGACCAGCCTGGTTTACACAGTAAGTTTTAGGACAGCCAAAGCTGAGACTCTCTCAAAACAAAAAACAAGATGTGTGGATTTTTTTTTATGTGGGGGTGGGGGTGGGGGTCTCAGTGGCATTTCTGGGAAGAGCTGTGCAAGCATGAGGACCTGATTTGAATTCCCAGCACCCACATAAAAGCTAGACTTGTTGGCATGCATCTGTAACTATAGGATGGAGTTGAGGCAGGAAGATCCCTGAAGTTCATTGGCCAGCCTCCCTAGCCAAATTGATAAATGCAGACTCAGTAAGATTCTGCCTCGAAACTAAGGTAGGTGGGTATGGTGCTGTAAACCTTTATCCCAGCACTCGATTGGCATGGGCAGGTAGGTCTCTGCATTCAAGGACAGCCTTGAGGTCAAGGCTTGGAAACAACGAAACACTTAAGGTGGAGGCAGAAAGATACTCAGCATATGGAAGTGTGCCATGAGCCTGACATCTCAGTTTGAGTCTGGATGTCATGGCACACATCTGTAATCCCAGCCCTCCTACAGCAAGACGGGAGGCAGAGACAGGATCTCCCAGAAGCCAGGGGCAAGCTAACTGGATATGTACAGTGTGGAAGACATGAGAGGCCCTGCCTCAAGAACAGTGAAAAAAGAGCCAACTCCTGAAAATTTTCCTTGGATCTCTACACACACTGGCACACTCAAGCCATACACTCATATACAATAATAAATACATTTTAAAATTATTGCATTTGTAGGGTTGTTTTACTTACATGTATATGTACTACATGTGTGCTTGGTGCCCTCTAACTCCATGGAACTGGAGTTAAAAGCAGTTGTGAGTCTCCATGTGGGTTTTGGGAATTGAACCAGGTCCACTACAACCAGTGCTCTTAACTGCTGAGCCATCTCTCCATCCCCCAGTAAATACTTTTTTAAGGTTGGGAGCAGTTGAGGACACTGATGTCACCTCTGGCCTTCACATGCATGCACACATGTGAAAAGGTGGATTTAGCTCCTTTGCTACTTCTGCTCTTCTCTATCATGGGTGACATACCATGAAAATCCCTAACAGATACCAGGCTATGATCCTGGACTTCCCAGCCTTCAGAACCATGAATCCAAGGAAGCGCCTGTTCATAAATTGCCTGTTCTTGAGTATTCTGCTACAGTAAGTAATATATTAAAAGACTTAAGACAATGGCAGAACCTTCAGATGTCCAACTCTCCGATGTTTTGTCAAGTAGGAATAAGCATGTGTTGTGCTGGCTGGTTTTACGTTCACTTGACACAAGCTAGAGTCATCTGAGAGGAGGGAGCCTCAACTGAGAAAACGCCTCCAAGAGATGCAAGCCTATAGAGCATTTTCTTGTTCTTTTGTCCTCTTTTATCGGAGCTGAGGACCGAATCCAGGGCCTTGGGCTTGCTAGGCAAGCGCTCTACCACTGAGCTAAATCCCCAACCCTGCATTTTCTTAATTAGTGGTTGATGGGGGAGGGCCCAACCCACTGTGGGTAGGGACACTCCTGGGTTCTATAAGAGAGCAAGCTGAGCAAGCCTCCATGGCCTCTGCATCAGCTCCTGCTTCCAAGTTCCCACCCAATTTGAGTTCCTGCCTTGCCTTCTCTCAGTGGACTGTGGTTTGGGACATGTAAGCCAATAAACCCTTCCCTCCCCAAGTTGCTTTTGGTCATGTTTCATCACAGCAATAGAAACCCTAACTGTGACATATGTCTGAGTGAGATGGAGAGGTGACACTGGTAGTATCTGCATCTACAGTCAGTCTTGATCATATTTGGAACTTGGAGAGCTTATGAAAATAACAGCAAGAATATACATGTGGTTGGGGATTTAGCTCAGTGATAGAGTGCTTGGCGAAAGGCCCTGGGTTCTCAGCTTAAAAAAAAAAGAAGAATACAGTTACTCAAGAGGTGAGCTAGAGCTTCAGTTCAGTTGCGCCTGGCATAACTCTACATGAGCTAATTTCCAACTGCTCTACAAGTAGGTAGTTCTGTCTTCATTTGGTAAACAGAATAATTAAAATTCAGAGAAGTTGGGCCAGTGAGATGGCTCAGAGGGTAAAGGCACTTTCCACCAGGGTAACAGCTTGAGTTCTTTGGGACCTAAATAGTAAAAAGGAGAGAAAACTCTCTCCTTTGGTATTCTGTATTCTGACCTCCATGTTCCATGTCATGTGTGCTCTTCCCCCCACTTAATAAATACTAATCAAATTCTTAAAACCCAATCAAAATTTAGAGAAATCACCTCATTTGCTGTCAGACAACCAGCACATCTTGTAGTCTAGCTCAAGTGGCTGTAACTGCTATAGAGGTAGGAGGGGAAGAGGCTGGGGAGTGGACTTTTCTTTCTTTCTTTCTTTTTTTTTTTTTTTTTTTTTTTTTTTTTTTTTTTTTTTTGGTTTTTCGAGACAGGGTTTCTCTGTGTAGCTTTGCGCCTTTCCTGGAACTCACTTGGTAACCCACGCTGGCCTCAAACTCACAGAGATCCCCCTGGCTCTGCCTCCCAAGAGTGCTGGGATTAAAGGCGTTCGCCACCACCGCCGCCGCCGCCGCCGCCGCCGCCGCCCAGCGGGAGTGGACTTTTCAAGTGTGTTCATCTGTTTCATATTTCAAAGATGTGCCACCATTGGGCTTTCATGTCAAAATAGCACAATTCCCAGAAAAGATGCTGACCATAGAAAATAAAGTTTGAAGACAGGCTAAATAAAAAGACCCTGGCCCTGAGCTGATGGCCTCTGCTGGATTGTGGCAAAAACTGAAAACATTAAGACCTTTGGCTGCTAACTGAACCCATTATGGTATAACTTGAAAAATCTAATGGAATAATATGCTGGATATGATATCCCTCTTTAAAAATTCCTACCAGGGGCTGGAGAGGTGGCTCTGGTCAAGTGTGCTTGCTGTTCAATCATAAGCACAGGATTTAAATTCCATGATTATCTGGGGTGGCTCAGAACACCTGTAGTTCCAGCTCCAATGATGCTGAAGCCCCTTCTGGCCTCCACAGGTACCAGCATACTTACACAGACAGGTGTACACATGTAAATCAAATTAAAAAACCCTGAAGTTTCCTTCCAGCTTCTCCGTTACAGGTGGGAAACAGGCTTCGAGTGTATGTTTTCCTCAGAGCCCAGGCTAGGACTTGCACTCTTCTTAAAGTACCTTGTACAAGGTGGACATACAGATCCAGTAGCAGGATACCTCTTTCAAAGCTGTGTGAGAATTGTGGGCCATCCTAGGATCTGTGAAATTTGCCATGCTGGTGGAGTTTGGACAGACATTGAACAAATCCTGACAAGCCTGTTACTGAGCAATTTCAATTATTTGAGGAGATAGGCTCAACCTTTGAAATTCCTTGTACTCAGAAATGTCTGGTTCTGTGAAATATGAGAGTTTTTCTTCTCCTACATCTGGCTCCACACTTTTTCACTGACAAGAAATGTTCATGGTGGTGTGTCTCTAGCCCAGCTCCTAGCATATGCCAGGCAAGGAAAAGAACATGACATGCCCTTCAAAGCAAATCCTGAGTCCAAACTTCTGAAAAGACATTTGGCGTTCACAAGACTGAGTTGAAGAACCAGTATGTAACACATGGCTGATTCTTGTCTTAGGAACCATTCAAGCTAGAAAAATTGAGAGCTGTGCTTCCTACAGACTGAATCAAAGAACTTAAAAGATGAACATAGGGACTACGTATAACTTCACAGAAGAAGAGCTTCTCCGTGTTCTCTATGTAGACCAGATTTGGAAATAGCAGCTTTTATATGACATATAATGCCCAAACTGCCAGATACTTCTCAGTCAAAGGAGTTTTAACTGCTTCCCCCACCTCCTTATTTTGTTTTTAATAATGTAGGGACAATGCAGGTTGTAATGCAATTACAACCAAACCTGATTCAATACCCGCTGGAGTAATCTTAATTTAGATTGTGGGGGAGGCGAGGGGACAGAGATTACCAAAGATTCCCCCATAGCTACATAGGACTAACTTGATAAGCTGAGGGTCCATAGCTAGAAAGATCCTGTCAGTCATCAGACAAGGGCACTAAGAAGGACCTCCCCAGATCTACAGTGGGTGTCAAGTCTGTGAGGAACCCACAGTGACCTCCAGGGCACTAGGAGGTCTATCGCTTGACAGAGATGAGGACACAATGCTAGTGCTAACCCGACCTGGTCAGTTTCCTGGTGAAGTTAAAACAGTATCTAGCCGGGCAGTGGTGGCACACGCCTTTAATCCCAGCACTTGGGAGGCAGAGCCAGGTGGATCTTTGTGAGTTCGAGGCCAGCCTGGTCTACTGAGTGAGTTCCAGGAAAGGTGCAAAGCTACACAGAGAAACCCTGTCTTGAAAAACCAAAAAAGAAAAAAAAAAAAAAAAAAAAAAAAGCTATCTCCAGTTCACTCTAGTTGTCTGCTCTTTTTTTTTTCAAGACAAGGTTTCTCTGTGTAGTTTTGTTGCCTGTCCTGGAACTCACTCTGTAGACCAGGCTGGCCTCTCCAGTGGTGCGATTAAAGGCGTGTGCCACCACTAGTTGTCTGGTCTTATAAGGTACATCTTAAATTGCTCCCTAATCTATAGATTGGCTCCCATGAGGCATCCACGAGCAGCTGCCTCATTTGAGGCTGCTAACTTCTCCAAACCTGTCATCCCTTCCCCGGCTCCCCTCCTTGTGCTGTTGCTGGCCTTCCGGCCTTCCGCTAGCCTCCTGACTAGGAGAGGGAATGGCCAGGCCTCCTGGAGTGGGCGTGGCCTTGGGTCAGATGGCTGGTACAGAGCAAGCAGTGGCCTCCTGCTTCTCTCCTTCCAAGGATCTGTCCATCTCTGCCTTCTGTTCTGAACTTAACCCAGGTCTTCCCACTTGAGGATGACCAGTGGGGGGCAAGAGGCAGGGCTCAGCACACAGTTGCCTGGGCATGTGCAGATACTGAAGGTGTGATCGCGCATTGCCCTACCCATCTTTACAGTTCCTAGGGGGTGCTGGTACAGGCTCCCACTGTGATCCATTTATAAATTACTGTGATTTTGTGTATTAAAATGTTTGTAAAATAAAATTTTTTTAAAGATGCCTAATTGGACCACCCACGTAGCTCAGAGAAAAAAAAATCAGCCTTTTAACATCAGCTAAGGTAGAATGATTTTATTTCACTATGTGTATGTTGTATGTGATAAATACAACATCTAGTAAAAGTCTAGTTCAGGTAGCTGCAAGTAAATCTGGTGAGCTAATAGACATTTAAGTATCTTTTCCCATTTATTTATTATTTATTATGTGTATGAGTGTTTTGCCTATTGTATGTCTGTGTAACATGTGAGCAGTGTCCATGGAGGCCAGAAGAGGGTGTCAGATCTCCCTCCTGGGACTGGATTTACAGACTGCTGTGAACTGCCCTGTGGGTGCAAAATTCTGAACCTCTGGAAGAGATCAGCTCTTAGCTGCTAAGCCTCTCCAGAGATTCAGCTTTGGTCTCCTTGGTGGTGGTGATCTTCCTAATTTTCTTCCCATCCTGATCAAGCTAAATTTACCCTTTCTTTACACTTGTTAACTATTGTGGGGTTGTCTATTTCTTCCACATAACATTCTAGGGATGGGTGGGTATGTGATCCTACCATGTAACCCTGGGTGACCTGTAACCTGCTATGTAGACCATGCTGGCCTGGCATGTGTGGTTTTCCCCTCCTCACCTCTGCAGTGCTGGATTACAGTATGTATTGCCCTGCCTGGCTTTTCCACATATCTTTAAGATTAAGAACTGTGGGCTGGAGAGATGGCTCAGTGGTTAAAAGCACTAGCTACTCTTCCAGAGGTCCTGAGTTCAATTCCCAGCAACCACATGGTGGCTCACAACCATCTGTAATGAGATCTGGTGCCCTCTTCTGGCATGCAGGAATACATGCAGACAGAACACTGTATATATAATAAATAAATCTTTAAAAAAAAAAAAAAGATTAAGAACTGTAAATTGGCTGCGTGGTGGTGGTGGTGGTGGTTGTGGTGGTGGTGGTGGTGGTGGTGCATGCCTTTAATCCCAGCACTCAGGAGGCAGAGGCAGGCGGATCTCAGTGAGTTCAAGGCCAGCCTGAGCTACAGAGTGAGTTCTAGGACAGGCTCCAAAGCTACACAGAGAAACCCTGTCTCGAAAAACAAACAAAACAAAAAGCCGAAAAAAGAAACAAAACAAAACAAAAAAAGAACTGTAAGTTGTACCTCTCCAGACCCCTAGCATCTAGCAACAACTGGTCCTAAGAATTTTTTTTTTTTTTTTGAGATAGTTTCTCTGTCCTGGAACTCGCTCTGTAGACCAGGCTGCCCTTGAACTCACAGAGATCCACCTGCCTCTGCCTCCTGAGTGCTGGAATTAAAGACATGTGATACCACTGCCTGGCAGGTCCTAAGAAATTTAGTAATAGATTTTCAGTAAGTAAGCATGGGAGGCAACTGCTGAGTAAGTGAGACAGTTCCATTGGGCTCCAACATCCTATAAATCTGTGAAGTAAGAAGATGCTATGTAACAATCATAAAATGAAACTGGCTGGTTTGTCTTGGCTCCACTGATGGAATGTGATGACAATGATGCTTTTGGATTATTGAAGTCTTTACACACGTCGGACAATGAGAGAAAGTTACTGCACGTTATCATATGATACCTCCATTGACACCAGGTTCTGACAGACTGAACAGATTATAAACAAAGGTCCTCCCAATGACGCACAGAGAACTGTGCTTCAACACCAAGGCTAATTGACAACAAAGCCTACACTCACAACCAGTTCCCCGCTGTGCTGTTACTTTGAAACGGGGTCTTGCTATGTAGCCCAACTTAGCGTCAAGCTCAAACCTCCTGCCTCTGCCTCTGCAATGCTGGGGTTACAGCTATGTACCACCCTACTCAGCTCTAAAGAGTTCTTTAAAAGGGAAAAACCAGGGGCTAGAGAGATGGCTCAGAGGCTAACAGCACTAACTACTCTTCCAGGGACCTGAGTTCAATTCCCAGCACTCACATGGTGGCTCACACCATCTGTAACTCCAGTTCCATAGGACCCAACACCCTCTTCTGGCCTCTCACGCACGTGGTACACAAACATACATACAGACAAAACATCCACACATATAAAATACAATTTTTAAAAATAAGAAAAAAACAAAAACAAGGATGCTGATGGTTTAAAGTTCTCTCAATATAGTCTGAGGTTTCACAAAGGCCACCTCTTCTATTAAATAATAGAAAAAAAATTAAAAAAATTATCTGAGTCTGTGGACATTGTGCTGGCTGGTTTTTATGTCAACTTGACCCAAGCTAAGGTTATCTGGGAAGAAGGAATTGTTTTGGTTTTTGTTTTGTTTTGTTTTTTTGAGACAGTTTCTCTGTGTATCCCTGGCTGTCCTGGAACCTACTCTGTAGACCAGGCAGGCCTCGAACTCAGAGATCTGCTTGCCTCTGCCTCCCGAGTACTGGGATTAAAAGCAGGAAGAAGAAATTTTAATGGAGAAATGCCTCCATAGGATTGACCTATAAGCAAGTCTATAGGACATTTTCTTGATTGATGATTGATGTGGAAGGGCTCAGCTCTCTGTGAGTGCTGCCATCCCTGGGCAGATGGGCCTGGATGATGTAAAGAAGCAGACTAACCAAGAATGGGGAGCAAGCCAGTAAGCAGCTCTCCTCCATGGCCTCTGCATCAGCTCCTGTCTCCAGGTTCCTGC
The DNA here is from genome assembly GCF_004664715.2 of Peromyscus leucopus. Lineage (NCBI taxonomy): Eukaryota > Metazoa > Chordata > Mammalia > Rodentia > Cricetidae > Peromyscus > Peromyscus leucopus. The sequence continues at coordinate 107,544,885 of NC_051063.1, read as the reverse complement.
CTTGAGTTCCTACCCTGACTTCCCTAGATGATGAACTACAAGCTGTAAGCTGAAATATATATAAACCCTTCCTCCTCAAGTTGCTTTTGATCATGGTGTGTTATCACAGCAATAGAAACCCTGAAACATTGGCTGGAGAGATGGCTCAGAGGTTGAGAGCACTGACTGCTCTTCCAGAGGTCCTGAGTTCAATTCCCAGCAACCACATGGTAGCTCACAACCATCTGTAATGAGATCTGGTGCCCTCTGCTGGCCTGTAGTCATATATGCTGTATACATAATAAATTAATTAAATAAATAAATAAAATAAATAAATCTTTAAAAAAACAAACAAACCCTGAAACAGACATCTATTCCATCCCCAGCATTTTATATTCAGGGGATCTGAGAGCTGTCTGGCTGAGTCTAGAACCTGCCTCAAAGCTAGCTGTGGGCATATTTCCGCTGTCACTCAAGTGTTCCCATGTTTTGTTGATGTCATCTGCACAAAGATCTTCCATGAGCACATATGTGAAATAGCATCCATCACTCATCTCACTTTTCAAAACTGATTTTATATACAGACTTTATCTGTTGACTTACTTTCTGCCCTAGCATATAATCATCATGAAAACAAATCATTTTTGCTAATTCTCTGGAGCCTACAGCAGTATCTGGCATATAAAGTGCTTTAAAAGTAGTTGGGTTGGGCATGGTGGTACATGCCTTTAATCTTAGTACTCACAAGGCAGAGGCCAGCAGATTTCTGTGAGTTTGAGGCCAGCCCGGCCTACAAAGCAAGTTCCAGGACTCTACATAGCCAGGACTGTGTAGAGAGATCCCATCTCAAATCCACCACACCCCAAGCCAAACAAAAAAGTTGGATTAATGGGTAAAGGTTCCAAAGCATCAACTGTGGTGAGATCTTTAATGCTCTGAACTTTTTGAACCTTTGTTTTTGTATGAAGTTTCTTACACTTTCAATCTACTACATACTCCACTACTAAACATCAGTAACTAGCTCTCTCACTGATCTAAGCAACCTGAAGGGCAGGAACTCAGCATTAGTTTTCTGTCAGTCTCCCCCAAGAACATACACCCATGTTCAACATGCACATCGGAGCCTGCTGTGGAGAATGGTAAGAGAGCCAGTCAAGGCGTTGTTGCTTAGTGCTTTATTCTCTGTGACTCCATCAGCAGGTGGAATGGAAGACGCCTCCTACTCTTACCCCTTGGGCAACCAAGGCATTATACTCCTTCACTGCCTGCTCTGTCTGGAGGACCCGCACATCAATGCCTTGTTTCTGGAGGTACTCCACAGTGGATGGAGGCACCTGGCAAGAAGGGAAAGAGATGAGTGAGAAGGGGGAAAGGAGCCTCAGAAACTTCTTTTCCTGTCAGAAGGCAAGTGCATGTTACCGAATTAGACGGAGCACCTGTCACCTCTCAGTCACCCAGTGTGTCACCACTCAGAACTTGGCAGGGAGCCCCAGTGAGTTTCAGAGCAGCGCTTCAGAGTGTGTGTGTATGCAGGAGGCCCTGAGTTTGCTCCCCAGTCCCAGGGTAGGAAAACCAAACCACTGTTGAGTTCCCAAATGTCTCACACTCACGCTTTAGCCCTGGTGAAAAGGGAGGGGGAATACAGGACTTCTGACTCAGCCTGAGGCTGAAGCCCTTCTGGTGGTGGAATGGTGAGTAAGGAATCAAATTCAGCACGCACTTCTGTGTTTATAAATCAAGGAGAGTCAAGTCAAGCCACAGGGTTGTTAAGAGAACCAAGAGTTAAGGTGCAAAAATGTCTAACACGGTGCATATCCCATGCTGTGTAAATTTCTGAAGTTTAATCAGGGCAACTTTAGACTTAAGTCAAACTTGCCAGGTGTCAAGCCACAAGACCTTCCACTAGCTTTTAAATGTGTTGAACCTTCCGCTTTCCTTCCGCTTTCCTCTCCTGTAAAGCAGGGCTAACAATACTTAAATCACAGGGTTTGTATGAGGATGTCATTAACACTGCTATATACTCTGCAACTCAAATGTCTTCTCAGAGTGCACAGTGGAGGCTGGTACGGAGAATGGACCACTCATAAGCAACCTCTCTCTCTCTCTCTCTCTCTCTCTCTCTCTCTCTCTCTCTCTCTCTCTCTAAAATTTATTTATTATGTATACAGTGTTCTACCTGCATGCAGGCAGACAGACCAGAAGAGGGCACCAAATCTAACTACAGATGGTTGTGAGTCACAATGTGGGTGCTGGGAATTGAACTCAGGACCTCTGGAAGAGCAGCCAGTGCCCTTAACCTCTGAGCCATCTCTCCAGCCCAAGCAACCTCTCTCTTTTTTTTTTTTTTTTTTTTTTTTTTTGAGACAGGGTTTCTCTGTGTAGCTTTGCACCTTTTCCTGGAACTCACTTGGTAGTCCAGGCTGGCCTCAAACTCACAGAGATCTGCCTGGCTCTGCCTCCCGAGTGCTGGGATTCAAGGCGTGCGCCACCACCGCCTGGCTTCAAGCAACCTCTCTTAAGGCACCATTTTGCTTACAGTATTTATCTGAAGTTATCTAGTTTTGTGTGTTTTAACTTTTTTAAAAAAATTTATGTTTATTTTATTATTTTATATGTATGGTGTTTTGTCATGGACACCGAATGCAACCAGTGCACAGACATACATGCAGGCAAGAAGATCTCTGTGAGTTTGAGGCCAGTCTAATACACATAGTAAGTGAGTTCAAGGATAGCCAGGGCTACACCGGGAGACCTCGACTCAAAAAACAAACAAACAAACAAACAAACAAATGGGATATCATCTTTATAACGCTGTTTATGAATAATTAAAGTATTTTCTTCAGCTCAGACACTGTTCCAGGCATTGCAGACACTGAGATAAATAAGGTGAATGAATTGAAAAGCATGCTAGAGGGGGCTGGAGAGATGGTTCAGCCCTTAAGAGCACTTACTGTTCTTGCAGAGGACCCAGGTTTGAGTCCTAATACCCACATGAAATCTCACAAACATCTGTAACTCCCAGCCTGGGCATCTGCCCTCTTTTGGCCTCCACTAGACACACACACATAGTGCAAAGATGTTCATGCAGGTGAAACAACTATACAGAAAATAAAAATCAATAAACCTTTTCTAAAGTCACACATATTTTAATTTTTTATTTAATTTTGTGTGTATGGCGTTTTGCCAGCATGTATGTCTATGCACCACATTCATACCTAGTGCTTTTGCAGACCAGAAGAGGGTATCAGATCCCCGGAGCTGGAGTTATAGATAGTTGTGAGCCATAATGTGGGTCCTCTGGGAGTGTTCCTGTTGTGAGCCATTGTGTAGGTCCTCTGTAATGGTCTTAAGTGCTGAGTCATTGTGTAGGTTCTCTGTAATGGTCTTAAGTGCTGAGTCATTGTGTAGGTCTTCTGCAATGGTCTTAAGTGCTGAGTCATTGTGTAGGTCTTCTGTATGGTCTTTGTGAGTCATTGTGTTCTCTGTTCTTAATCTATCATTGTGTAGGTTCTCTTAATGTCTTAAGTGCTGATCATTGTGTAGGTCTTCTGCAATGGTCTTAAGTGCTGAGTCATTGTGTAGGTCTTCTGCAATGGTCTTAAGTGCTGAGTCATTGTGTAGGTCCTCTGCAATGGTCTTAAGTGAAGTGCTGAGTCATTGTGTAGGTCCTCTGCAATGTCCTTAAGTGCTGAGTCACTGTGTTGGTACTCTGCAATGTCCTTAAGTGCTGAGTCATATCTTCAGGGCTGCTTCGTTCTCTGCAGGTAAAGCAGCAAGCTAGGCATAATGGTTCACGCCTCTATTTCTGGCACTTAGATGGTAAAGGCAGGAGGATCATGCAAGTTCCAGGCCAGTCAGGAATACAGAGAATGACCTGTCAAACACTAAACAAAAATAAAAATGATAAAGAACTGGAGATGGAGCTCAAGGTAGAGTATTTGCCTAGCATGCAAGAAGCCCTGAGTTAATCCCTAGCATGGCATAAACTGTGTGATAGTGCATACTTATAACCCTAGCATTCAGGAGGCCCAAAGGTTCAAGGACCAAATATGTGCCTTCAATGTGCCTCTTACTGGCTTTTCAGCAAACAATGGACCCCATGTTTAAGAGGGGTTCTCTAGGTACATCACCTACTGACACTGTTGTTGCCCTGTGAGCACACACATGTTCACACAGTGGTAAAGAACAATGCATTGCTCAGAATGGATCCCTGCTGTTGACCAACACATGACTGACTGACTGGATAACTGCAGAGCATGAGAAATTCTGAAACTGAGAATTTGTGAGAGATAGTTGAAACACAATCAAGGTTGGGCACAGACTTGGAAAGCCCCCATTCTGACAAAGTGGAGTAGTGTATGCTGCTGTGGAATATCTTTCTGTAAGCTGTGAATATGTGTCACTTTGATTGGTTGATGAAATAAAGCTGCATTGGCCTATGGCAAGGCAGCTTAGAGGTAGGTGGGAAATCCAAGCAGACACAGAGAGAAGAAAGGAAAGAAGAGAGAGACGCCAGTCGCTGCCACAGCAGCTGAAGGAGAAGCAAGATGCCAACAGACCAGTATTGCCACAGCCACATGGCAACTTATAGATTAATAGAAATGGGTTAAGTTATAAGAGCTAGCTAGCAAAAAGCCTGCCAGAGGCCATGCAATTGGTAATTAATATTAAACCTCTGAATGATTATGTTATAAGCGGCTGAAGGACCACAGGACTGGACAGGAACTCAGGATGGGGATGGCCGGAACCTGAGAAACCCTCCAGCTACAGTATGCAGTCTTACTCATCCTAGGCCACTTTATTGCTCAGCAAAATGAGAAAACATGATATGTAGAACTGAATTCCAATGAAGGAGATATCTATGAAAGCTAAGGTCCAAGGGATAAATGTCTGTCCTCAGAAATGCTGTAGCCAGCAGAACTTACCTTCAAGGCCTCACTCATTCCTCTGCCTATCACAAGAGTCTGCACCCCCTTCTCAGCGACTTCCTTCACATCTGCAGGCTGCACCCCAGGAGAATGCTGGATATGGAAGAGAGAGCAGAAGGTAAAGAATGTTTCTTTACAACAGAATTACTTTTTAAATTTTTTATTTTGCCAGGCAATGGTGGGGCAAGCATTTAATTCCAGCACTTGGGAGGCAGACACAGGCAGATCTCTATGAATTCAAAGCCAGTCTGGTCTACAGAGCAGGTTCCAGGACAGCCAGGGCTATTACACAGAGAAACCCTGTCTCAAAAACAAAAACAAAAGACAAAAACAAACAAAAAGAGATTTCAATTTAGAAAACAATTAAGAATCTTGGGCCTGGGAATGTAAAGAAACACAGAGAAGCCCTGCCCCCAAAATAAACAAATAAATAAATAATGATAAGGAAAGGTAAGCACAAAAGCCCCCATTCTCACATTACAGATAAGGAAACTGAAGCTCAGAAAAAAAATACACAACTTGGTTAAGATGACCCAGCTGGCAAGTGGTAGAGCTGGGATTTGAACTCCGACACACATCACTTCTGCTATAATGAATGCTTTTTACTGAAGCTTGAAAGAATGAAACATAATGGCAAATAGAGTCGGGCTAAGCCCACCAACTAGCCTATGTAAGTCCTATTTTCTCACAGGAAAATCTCCCTTTCTATCCTTCTTATCTCCCTCCAATGGAGCTAAGGGCAGAGGCAGGCAGATCTCTGTGAGTTCAAGGCTAACCTAGTCTACAGAGCCAGTTGCAGGACAGCCAGAGCTACATAGGGAGACCCTGTCTTGAAAAAACCAAAACAATGACAACAAAAGAGCACGTGTTTCTTTTTTAGAGGAGCCTGCTGTGAGTTCCAGCATGCACGTGGAGGCTCACAACGGTCTGTAACTCCAGTCCCAGGGAACCCAATGCCTTCTTCTGGTGTCTGTGGATACTGCATGCAAGGGATACACAGACATACATGCAGGCAAAACACCTATGCAGACAAAATAAAATAAAAATTAATTTAAAAAGTGTTTGTGACTTAAATGTGTTTATGGATTTTTATTTTATGTGTAAGTGTTCTGCCTATCTGAGTATCTATGTACCATGTGCACGTCTAGTGTCTATGGAGATCAGAAAGGAGTGTCAGATCCCCTAGAAATGGAGTTACAGCTATTGTGAGCCACCATGTGGGTACTGAAACTCAAAAACAGGTCTCCTAGAAGAGAAAGAAGTGCTCTTAACTTCTGAGACATCTCTTCAGCCCCAGATTGTAATGTTTGAAAATTATTTAAAAATTGTAAAAGGTCAAACTGGAAAAGGAACATACTCACATGATTACAACTATTGATTAAAGACTATAAAGGATTGGATCCGATGCTCTTCTTGGTCCCACACTCTGTGATCAATCCTAGATCACCCTGAACTTAATAAACAATATTTAAAGATTTTTTTTTTTTTTCTGGAGTGAACGTTTACTAGAATTACAGATCAGGATTGGAGAACTTCACCTTCCTTAAATAAATGCATTTATGTGAATTATTGGGCAGTTACTTCATTTAGCAAAGACTAGCAACTGTTTTGAATAAAGCCACAATCCCCAAACTCTTAGGGCTCACGTTGTTTCATGATAGCAACTAGAAACAGTGCTAGATAGTGCTAGAAATGCAGTGAAAGGCTGTAAGCAGTGCAGAACTATAGTCCTCTGGAGATTCGGACTAGAGCTAGCTGAAGCCGGTCAGAGTTGCTTGATCAGTGGAACGCATGTGATGAATTCAGCTGCTCTGCTGCTGTTGTCCTGCAGGCCCACGGTGTCTGTACTGAGCAATAAAAGATAACAGCAGGGGCCTGTGGATCCAGGCCCTGGCAGTAATTACCCCTGGCTTCTTGTGGAAACTGGAATTGGAGCATCACACTGTTATCGCAGCATCTTCAACCTGCCCTCAGCTCTTGTTTGCTTCCAGGTCCTCAAGCAACCAGGCAACCAGGCGCTCATTGAGCATGGCTCTGTTCTTTAGTGAGAGGCTTTTATCACGCAGCCGAGGGCTGTAAAGCTCAGCTTTTTTCTTGGGGAAAGCTATTAATCGTAGAACAGTGTCTTGACTGCTACCCATTAGAACAGCCAGACAAGAGGATTTCATCCTTTGTGGCTCAGAAATTTTATGATCCAGTTGAAAAGGAAACATGCCTAAATTAAACTTTCAAAGAATCATTTCCTTCTACCAAAATTACAGGCTTGTGAATGGATAGTAGGAGTACTATTAGCTGGCTGCACTGTGGTAAAAGCAGACTCTGCCAGGGAAGGTTACAGATTGCGGGGATCTATCCCCTGGAGATACTGTCTGAGGGAAGGTTACATACAGATTGCTGGGATCTATCCCCAGGAGATACTGTCTGAGGGAAGGTTACAGATTGCTGGGATCTATCCCCAGGAGATACTGTCTGAGGGAAGGTTACAGATTGCTGGAAATATCCCTGGAGATACTGTCTGAGGAAGGTTACAGATTGCTGGGAAATATCCCCTGGAGATACTGTCTGAGGGAAGGTTCCAGATTGCTGGGATCTATCCCCAGGAGATACTGTCTGAGGGAAGGTTCCAGATTGCTGGGATCTATCCCCTGGAGATACTGTCTGAGTTGTATTCTCATTGTCCCTCGCCTGAATGAACAGCTTCTCCACTGATCTTTTATTCTACCAGGGCACTGGCTGCTTTTCTGGCACGGTATGGTGAAACTTCTGACAGCAGTTCTCTGAAGAGATTTTAGCCTCCCTCATTCCAGCCTGGGGCCACAGGAGCCCCGAATTTCATTTTAAACAACGATCCCATGATCCCACTAATAAGGAGAGGCTGAAAATGGTCTTCTGTTGCATGCCTGCACATGACCAGCACTCTCAGGAATGGGAGGTCCTGTGGGGCAGTACATATGATTCAGAACCAAACTGTACCAGGTCTAAGTCCTGCACCTGTGATACAGGGTTAACAAGGCCCACATACAGCTTTTTTTTTTTTTTTAAGGGCAAATTACATGTCAGGAAGGATCTACAACTCCCAATGCCCACTTCTCATCTCAAGATGTGTGTCTAGGTCTCTTTCCTCTCAACCAAGCCAGTAGCCGGATCTGGCCTAGAATTTTGCCCTTTGAGGAATGAATTCCCAATAACAAAAAATAGTCATTGCCAGGAGCTGGAGGTGTGGGATGGAGAAGTGGTATTGGCTGCTCATGGTTGTAGGGGTTCTTTTGGGGGCTAATAAATATATCTGGGGATTACTATTATAGTAACTGTACAAGCTTATGAATATAAATGGAATTTGGGGTCTGTTATATTACATTGTGTAGTTTATTGGGTGTATATGGGTGTTTTGCCTACATGTATGTCTCTGCACCATGTGATTGCCTGATGCTGGAGGAGGCCAGAAGAGTGTGTTAGACACCCTGAGACTGGAGTTACAGATGAGTTGCCATGTGAGTGCTGGGGATCGAATCCAGGTCTCCTGGAAGAGTAGCCAGTATTCTTAACTGCTGGGCCATCCTTTCAGCCGTACATTATGCACTTCAAAAGGATACGTTTAATGGTACTGAATATACTCAGCAGAGAAGAGGGGGACCTTGGCTGTTTAGAAGGTTGGAACTTACTTGATCAGCCTCCTGGAGTGTCAACTAATCTAATCACCGGAGTGTAAGGATTATGTCCTTAATTACATCACCAGCCTGCAACGACAGGCATCCCAGCCTAAAAAGCGGGTGTGCCCTGTGTGTTCTCCTCTTTTCCACACTCTCTCCTTCCGTTCTCTTCCCTCCACGCAGTCTCTGTTTCTGTTTCTCCGTTTCTCTCTCCCTCCCTCCCTCCCTCCCTCCCTCCCTCTCTCTCTCTCCCTCTCTCCCAATAAAGCTCTAGAAAGGCAACCATGGCTTGTGATTCTCCTGATCAGCACTCTCCTCCGCCGGCATGGAGTCTTACCTCAGTTCCCGTTTCTCTCCAATCCCAAGCCCGACTGCCTCCTGGCCATACTTTGCAATCCTTATAGGTTAAGGTAGAGCCTTGCACTTTCATTTGTCCCCAAGAGAGGGAAGCAATTTTAGGGGAAGCCATAGGTAACTGAGATGAAATCTGAAATTAAAAGAAAAAGATGCTAAGTCAGCCACTAAGGAAAGTTGAAACCACTCTAAAATTCAGAGATAGATGCCCCAATTCTCCACATGAGGTACCCTTCTCTAACAAGATCCTTACCCCATTGTGAATGCAGGTCTTTATTGAGCACTTCTCTAAGACATAGACATTATTCTTGGGATCCAGAATTGTGAAAGCATGGAGAGCAGAGATGACCATTATTCTGAAGACTCCAGAGGTAAACCTCAGGATAAAGTCTGAAAGTGTAGATTTAGCGGGATGTGGTGGTGCATGCCTTTATCCCAGCTATGGGGAGGCAGAGGTAAGTGGATCTCTGTGAGTTTGAGGCCACCCTGCTCTACAAAGTGAGTTCTAGGACAGTCAAGGCTGTTACACAGAAAAATCCTGTCTCAAAAAACAAACAAACATGGGGCTGGAGAGATGGCTCATCAGGTAAGAGCACTGGCTGTTCTTCCAGAGGTCCTGAGTTCAATTCCCAGCACCCACATGGTGGCTCACAACCATCTCTAGTGGGATCTGATGCCCTCTTCTGGCATAAAGGTGTACATGCAGATTGAGCACTCATTCATAAAAGAAATGAATAAATCTTTAAAAAAAAATTAAAACAACAAAACCAACAAAAACAAAACAAAATAATAAAGTAAAAGGAAAGCTCAACACCTTGATTTTGAAAATAAAATTATTGTCTCTAGAAATAAAATTAAAGACCTACCATAAACTGCTAAGTGCTTATTCATACAAACTACTGAATTTCAGATTAATGCAGCTCCCAGGAAGTCCCCTATCCACATTCCATCGACACCTAAGTTCAACTAAAAGCAAATGGGCTTCCTGTGACTGTAGAGTAAGCAAGTGATTGGTAAGCGAGGCAGGGACCTAAATTCTCAAAGTTGGAGAGAAGGCTGGAAAGAGAGCTCAGTCAGTAAAGTGCCTGATGTGCAGGAGGACCTGAGTTAGATTGCTAACACCTGTGTAAAACAAAACAAAATCAAAAACCAAACATGGCCACACATGCCTGTAATTCCCATGCTGGGGAGGCAGAGACAGGATCCCAGGGATTTGCTGACCAATCAGTCTAGCTGAATCTTCAGGTTCTAGATTCAGTGAGAAACCCTTTCTCAAAAAAATAAGGTGCAGAGCAATTGGCGGCCTCAATGCTCACATGTACAGCACACACCAGTGTGTGTGTGTGTGTGTGTGTGTGTGTGTGTGTGTGTGTGTGTATGATAAATAAAATTCACACAAGGTGACACAGTCACAGAGGCTTGTATAAACTCTCCACGTTTCCCAAGTAGACCAGAAACCATGAGCCTATATTCCAAAGACCTGGGTAGCTTAATTCACGGGAACATTACAAGCTGATAATGCCTACATACATGAACAAAGAGAAGCACATGACATAAGAGGTAAGCAGATATAAAAAACAAGTGGGATTTTTAATTAACCCTTCAGTGCACACTTGGATCTATTAGTAGTATACAAAACTCTTGCCGTCTCAAGGCGTATGAATATTGAATTAATTTATGGCTGAATACTAAAATATACAGACACAGGGGAAACCCCTAGAAAACCAGTCTTTATAGGTGGATCTCTTAGTTCAAGGCCAGCCTGGTCTGCAGAGTGAGTTCCAAGATAGCCAGGGTTACATAGAGAAACCCTGTCTCAAAACATGGGGGTGGGGGGGCGGGGGGTGGGGTGGGAGGAGTGGGAAAGCGGGGCCATGGTGGAGCATGGCTTTAATCCCAGTGGGAGGCAGAGGCAGATGGACCTCTGAGTTCAAAGCCAGCCTGGTCTACAAAGTGAGTTCCAGGAGAGCTAGGGCTATACAGAGAAACCTTGTGTTGAAAAACAAAAAACAACAAATGAACAAACAGAAAAACAGCCTTTAAAATAAAAACAAGATGAATCAAAATATAGGGCTGAATTGGTATTCTAGTGGCTATACACTATAGGGAGTCAGAAATAATAGCTTTAGTATTGTGGTTTGAATGTCTTCCAATTTTTTGTGGAGATTTAATTGTAGCAGGTATTTTGGTTTTGGGTGTATCAAAACATGGTTTCTCTGTGTAGCCCTTGAACTCCCAGAGATCTACCTCTGCCTCCTGAGTGCTAGGATTAAAGGTGTGAGCCATCACTGTCCCAGCTAATTATAGCAGTTTTAAGTGGTTTTTAATTTGTTCTATTATTCATTTATTTAATTTATATATTTTGAGACAATGTTTCTCTAGTGTGAGAAACCCTGTCCTGGAACTCTTACGTGGACCAGGCTGGCCTGGAACTCACAGAGATCCACCCACCTTTACCTCCTCCTACAAGGAAGGAATTTGCCACCACACCAGGCTTGTTTATTTAGAGGAAGGGTCTAAGGAATCTCAACTGGCCTTGAACTCATTATGTAGCTGAGGATGATTTTTATTTTCTGATCCTCCTACCTCTACCTCCTAAATGCTGGGATTATAGGCTTGTATGACCATATCCAGTATATTCTGGGGTGCTGGGGATCAAACCCAGGGCTTTCTACAAGCGAGGCAATCACTCTACCCTTGTTTTTGTTTCTTTGAGATAGGATCTTATGTAGTTCAGGATAGTCTCGAACCAGTGATCCACTTGCTGGGTAAGAGGTGGGGCTTCACAGAATTGATAAGGCTATAGCTATGAGAGCTCTGCCTTTATGTGTTTCCATTTTTGCTTATTTTTAAAATAAACTTTATCATAAACTTGCATATAGACGGACGGTGGTGGCGCACGCCTTTAATCCCAGCACTCGGGAGGCAGAGCCAGGTGGATCTCTGTGAGTTCGAGGCCAGCCTGGGCTACCAAGTGAGTTCCAGGAAAAGGCAGAAAGCTACACAGAGAAACCCTGTGTCTCAGAAAAACAAAAAACAAAACAAAACAAAACAAACAAACAAAAAACAACCCCTTGCATATAAATAAAACATCACACACCAAAATTCTAGTGTACTATTATTGCGGGAGTAAGTTGTTCCTGTAAGTTCCTTACAAAAGGAGGAGTTTGACCTCTTTTTATTTTTTAAATTTTATTTTTGTGTACAATCATGCTTGTGAGCTTGTTTACACATGAAGAGTATGGATGCCCACAGAGGCCAGACGAGGTTGTTGGATCCCTGGAGGCTGGAGTTATGGGCAATTGTGAGCTGTCCTGTGTGAGTGCCGGAAACTGAACTTCGATCTTCTAGAAGAACAGCAGTTGCTCTTAACCACTGAGCCATCTCTCTGCCCCAACCCTCTTTTCTTGCCCTCCTACCATATGATGGATAACCACAAAATGATGCAGCAAGCAAGCCCTTTCTAGGGCTGCTTCTTAATCTTGGGCTTTACAGGTTCCAGAATTGTAAGGAATCCATTTCTGTTCAGTTATAATGCCTAGCCTCAGGTCATCTATTATCACAGTATAAAACAGGTTAAATCACTTAGTATAATCAAATGATCGAACACCTAAAACTTTCAAGCCTCCCTTTATTATCTAAAATGTCCAGTTTTCAACAAAGTATTATGGCATTTTTTTTTTTTAAAAAAAAAAAACAGTGTAAATACTCTCAGTCAAGTAAATGTTCCTGAGTGTCCTCAGATTTGTGATTCCAAATTTAATAAAAGTATGATGACAATGATTCAGTTGCACATAATCTCAATAAAGTGACACTCTGACCAAGCATCAAGGGGATATTCTAGCATTGTCATGGTTCTGATGTGGTTGGTTTGTGCCGGCTGTCAATGACAAGCCCGGATGAACGGAGGCCTTTCAGAGGGAATTAATGTCAGCAGCTCTGATGGCTGGGGGAGAAGAGCACCAGCAACTCAAGCCTCCAGACCCGAGTTTGATACCTGGGACCCATAAAGAAAAAACTGAGTCCTGACGTTGTTCTGACGTCCTCATCCGTGCCATGGCACATGCCCCCGTTCACACACAGTGGCTAAGAAACAGGACACGATGGCTCAGGGAGGAAAGGTACCACCACCAAACTGCGGGCCGAGTTCTAGCTCCAGGACCTTTATGGTAGAAGAGAACTGACTCCTGAACGCTGACCTCTCATCTCCACACATCCACCTCCCAACCCAAACAAATACTAAAAGTAATAAACTGAGAAATACCAAATTGTTTTCGGAGCCCCACATATCCTTTTATTTAGGATATTCTATCACTTCATTATCTTTGAGACCAGTGTTATTTTGTCAAAAACTATGAAACTTTAAAAAAAGGGGATCAATGTCTTTGTCATGAGATTGGCAAGTTTTCAGGAGTGTAGGTTACTATAAAGTAGGTCAGCTTCTGCCAGGTGGCTGTGGCACACGCCTTTAATCCCAGCACTCGGGAGGCAGGGGCAGGCAGATCTCTGTGAGTTCGAGGCCAGCCTGGTCTACAGAGCGAGATCCAGGACAGACACCTATCTCGAAAAAACAAAAACAAAAAAGTAGCTTCTTCTCTCCCGTTTTGGCACATGCTAGATTCCAGTTCTGCTCTTCCGCCATATATAAACATCATGGGTGCTCACTAGGAACTGATCAGGTGCTAAGCACACATGTAGAGGTCAGAGAACAACTTGTGAGATTGGGTGCTCTCTTCACCATGTGGGTCTGGGGACCGAACTCAGGTCCTCAGGCTTGCCCACTGAGTCATCTCACCAGCCCCAAGCTTCGTTATAACTACCCAGTCTCACGAATTCTGTTACAGCATACAGATCAAGACAAATGGGAAATGCAGCCAATAGGGGTTTGTAATGGTCAGGGTCCTCCAGAAAAACAGAAGCAGATTACATATATATTAAGTTTATAGTATTTATTTATATGCTTGGTTTTTCGAGACAAGGTTTCTCTGTGTAACAGTCCTGGCTGTTCTGGAACTTGCTCTGTAGACCAGGCTAGCTTTGAACTCACAGAGCTCTACCTACTTCTACCTCTTAAGTGCTGGGACTAAAGGCGTGCACCATCAAGCCCGGCCAAGATTTCTTTTTTCAAGTCAGGGTCTCAAGTAGCTCAGGATGGCTTCAAACTCACTGTGTAGCCAAGGATGACCTGGGGCTTCTGATTCTCCTGCTCCCATCCTCTGGTGCTGGGATTACAAGTGTGTGCCTCCATCACCACCCTTGCTTTGTTATACTAACGGCTGAAGGAAATGGCTCACACAAGAGAAGGGGTTGGCAAATCCAAAGCAAGCAGAAATGCTGGTTGGTTGTAACGTCTAGAGGAAGAGTGGTTGCCGTGTCAAGGACTTATTTCTTCTTCATTAAGAAAACATTAGTTTGCTTTTAGGCTTTTCACCTAATTGGATGAGGCTCAGTCAGAGAACCAAGGACATCTTATTTAAGTCAAGGGATCGTGGCTGTTAGCTACATCTACAAAGTCACTTCACAGCAACACCTATGGTGGTCTCTGACCAGGTAACTGGACACCAGACCACACTGAAGTGTGAAGTCAACATAAAGCAAACGATCCCAAGTCATTCTTTTTTATAAGAGGAACATATGGTTGTATAACCTGTGCTTTCTGTAACCATGCAGATGGGAATAAAAGCTTGAATGAGTAAAATTAAAATGGCCATTGTTAACTGCAGAAAATCACTTGACAGTCAGACTAGGTGTAGAGAAGAAAGTCATTCAAAGATATTCTCCCCTTATTTATATTCATTTTTAGAATCCATGAATGTTGAGCTTTCTCCTTGACTTAGCCAACTTTGCAAGAGAGAAACTGGTATGTTTATCTTTGGCCACCCTGAGGCTGAATAACTTCTACATTCCTGAGATGTTCCATCATGATACCACTAGAGGCAAATTTCTCTTTTAAATTATGGGTGTTTTGTTTTTTTGTCATAAAAATCAGTAATGCCCTGAACAGCAGCCGGTCAGTGTCTTCCTACAGTTGAGTAGACTTTTGTATGAATATGACCCTTAGTCCCAGCCAAGAGTAAGTCTTCACCACCAGGTGCATCAGCAAAGTTGATGCAGGAGGTTCTGGAGCTGCGAGTGTGTAGATGGTCAGCAGTTAAAATTCTTGTGGAGACCACCCAGATGGCCTTGTCAGGGGCCACAGTGAGGAGAAATGACAGTAAGTGAGGAGGAGCTGTTTCGCTCCATGTTTGGGACTCGGCTGCGGCAGGGGCCCATGCTCCATTCTTTGTCAATTTCCCACTTCTCGCTCCTAAAAGTACATAACCTTCAGTAAAGACAACTGCAAAGTCATACTTTTACTCAATACTGCTTAACTACTAATGCAATTTTGCTACTTCCATTTCTAATCAGTCGTTACAAAATATGTAACTGAGAAGATAAGTATACTGCTTTGAGTACTGTGCAAGGAAGACAAATTTAAAATACACGACTCCTGTTTTTGAGGCCATATAGTGCACTACAGAAGAGAAAATATACACATTTTCCCAGGCAGAGTGGGGCACTCCTTTAACATTGTCACTTGGGAGGGAGAGGTAGGCAGAGCTCTGTGAGTTCAAGGCCAGCTTACTTTACACAGCAAGTTTCAGAACAGCCAGGGCTACATAGAAGGATCCTGCCTCATTAAACATACAACAACAACATAACAAAACAAACAAATAAATAATCAAATGAAGTATTGTTTCCTTTTTCATAAATATAATTTTTTTAAACTTAAAAGGCTGAGCATGATGGTGCATGCCTTCAGTCTCAGCAGCTAGCAGAGGCAGGATAACGGAGGCCAGCTGGGGCTACACAGTGAGACCCTGTCAAAACAAATTAACTTGTTTTTGTGGTAGGTGTGTGTAAGTGCACACCATGTTTCTGTGGAGGTTAGAACTGCTTCTGTTCTGCCACCTTGTGGGGTCCTAGGATGGAATTCACGTAGTCAGTGTCTACCCGCTGAGCTGTCCCCATGAAAACCTTTTTTTTTTTTTTTGAGACAGGGTTTCTTTGTGTAACAGTCCTGGCTGTCCACATTGTAGACTAGGCTGGCCTCGAACTCACAGAGATCCGCCTGCCTCTGCCTTCCAAGTGCTGGAATTAAAGGTGTGTGCCACCACCACTCAGCTCCCAAGAAAACGCTTAAGAAGCAGCACAATGAATTATGGGAAATAGTAAATTGGTATGAGCAGAGGAAGTCTGTATCTGTACCTTGAGGAATGTGCTATGGTCTCTAACACAAAATACCACAGGTGGCTTAAATGACAGAACTTTCTTTTCCCTCTTTGGAAAGCTAGAATAGAAGATGAAGATGTCAACAAGGTTGGTTCCTGGTGAGACCTCTTTATGGCTTGCAAATGGACACCAGGCTACATCTCACATGGCCCTTTTTCTTTCTTTCTTTCTTTCTTTCTTTTTTTTCTTTCTTTCTTTCTTTCTTCCTTCCTTCCTTCCTTCCTTCCTTCCTTCCTTCTTTTTCTTTCTTTCTTTCTAAGATTTTATTTATTTATTATGTACACAGAAGAGGGCGCCAGATCTCATTACAGATGGTTGTGAGCCACCATGTGGTTGCTGGGAATTGAACTCAGGACCTCTGGAAGAGCAGTTGGTGCTCTTAACCTCTGAGTCATCTCTCCAGCCCACATGGCCCTTTCTATAACCATGTACATTCCAGTGCTGCTTCCTATCCTTTTTTTTTTTTTTTTTAAAGATTTATCTTTATTTATGTGTATGCGCATATGCCTACATGATTGTAAGTGCACTACCTGTATGCAGGAGCCCAAAGAGGCCAGTAGAGGGCACTGGATCCTCTGGAACTAGAGTTTCTGATGGTTTTGAGCCGTCTCGTGGGTGCTGGGAACCCAGCCTGGGTCTTCTGCAAGAGCAGTAAGGACTCTTCTGTGATGAACCATCTCTCCAGCTCCCTTCTGTGGGGCGAGGAGGAAGCCGGAAGCCAAGTGAGTGATATTCTGAATGAATGCACAGCCGTTAAAAGGATCAAGGCCTCGCTGGGCGGTGGTGGCGCACGCCTTTAATCCCAGCACTCGGGAAGCAGAGCCAGGCGGATCTCCGTGAGTTCGAGGCAGCTGGGCTACAAGTGAGTTCCAGGAAAGGCGCAAAGCTACACAGAGAAACCCTGTCTCGAAAAACCAAAAAAAAAAAAAAAAAAGGATCAAGGCCTCAGACTCACGGGAAATGGCAAAGCCTTCGTTCCTTATCCAAGTACGAGTGTTTACAGATGACTGAAGAGTGTGCAGAAAAACTAGCAACTGTAGCTTCCTTCTCCCTTCTTCCTGTTTTCCCACGGAGATTAGCTGACACCCATCCCAACGCCGTACATAATAAACACACGGAGGTTCAGAATTGTTGAGGCAGTTGGTGCCGCTTCCTTAGCGTGAGTACCACCCGGCTGACGGCAGCTTTTCTGTGCTCTTGTACACATCACTTCAGTTTTACTGACCCTTCTTCATCCCCTTGCCATCCCCAGTCAGGGTTCTAGATCCAAGCCACAAGCTTCTCTGCACCTCTCCCCACTTTTTGTTTTGTTTTTTGAAGACAGGCTCTCACTATATAGTCATGGTTGGATCAGAACTTGGACAGAAACTTGAGATATAGACCACTCTGGCCTAGAGCTCACAGAGATCCTCCTGTCTCTCTCAAGTCTCCTGAGCTCTGGGATTAAAGGTTTGTACCGCCATGCTTATTATTATTATTATTATTATTATTATTATTATTATTAATTTTATGTGTATGGATGTTTTGCATGCATGCATTTCTGTGCACCATGCACATGCCTGGTGCCTACAGAGAATAGAAAAAGGGGTCAGAGCCCCTGGAACTGGAGTTACAGACAGTTGTGAGCTGCCATGTGGTTGCTGGGAATCAAACCAGGCCCTCTGGAAGAGCAGCCAGTGCTCTTATCCACTGAGGCATCTCTTCAGCCCCCATTTTACATTTAGATTATATCAAACATTACAAAGATGTTTGAAATCATTCTGGTTTGAAATTAATGTTTAAAAATCCATCCTCATCTTAAGTTCAGTTTCCAGCACCCACATGGTGGCTCACAACCCTCTATTATGAGATCCGGTGCCCTCTTCTGGTGAGTGGGCATACATGCAGGCAGAACACTATACATAATAAATAAATTACTGAAAAACAAAATAAAACAAAAAAATCCATCCTCATAACTCAAAAGCCAGTGTGTAAAATATATACTAATAGTAACAGTATCAATATGAACAATGCACATAAAATAAAAATTAATTAAAATAAAAAGCAAGCAAACAAATAAAAGTTGTGTGTCAAGTTGTTCTGATTGGTTAATGAATAAAACTGATTGGCGTGCTACAAAAAAAGGACACAGAGAGAAAATAAAAGAAGAGGCAGAAGACTTGCTGCAGCGCGCAATGACAGCAGCATGTGAAGCCATAAGCACAGCATGTCAAGTATAGATTTATGGAATGATAATTTAATATGCAAGTTAGCAGGCTGCCACTACATTTTCTATTGTCTTGTGTTTATTGTTTCTAGCCTTATCGTGACAAGATTTTTCTGTGCGGTGAATTTCTACAATGCACAGACAGGGTTTCTCTGTGTAGCTCTGCACCTTTCCTGGAACTCACTTGGTAGCCCAGGCTGGCCTCGAACTCGCAGAGATCCGCCTGGCTCTGCCTCCCAAGTGCTGGGATCAAAGGCATGCGCCACCACTGCCAGCCCACAATTTTCTGTTATGGAAAGTAATATTGTAAGGTTGAGTAGCTTTAAGAGAGTTGAGATTGGAACGTAGTTCCATCAGACAATCCTCTCATGACACTGTCTTGATACTAGAAACAGTCTTCTTCTGCAAGTAGACTGAACTGCCTCTCACATCCATTCCCTCTGCACTAAAGATGAGGTGGTGCTTTCCTCTTCCACTCAGTTAACAAAATGCTAATGAAGGATTACAGCTCTTCCTTACTTGCTACTCTTTGTTTTGAGAGCTTCTCTGTGGAGCCCTGGCTGGCCTTGAACTCACAGAGATCTGCCTGTCTCTGCCTCCCTAGAGTGATTAAAGACGTGTACCACCATAGCCTGGCACATGCTTCTCTTGTAGGAATTTCACATCCTCTAATTCTTCAACCATCTCACTTATTTAGTCTCTGTTGGGAATGAAATTGTTTCTTCCTGAATTTCTTACTTAGTAATTTCTCTTAGAGAGAAACTATAACAACTGTGAATTTGAAGCTCCAAAAATTATTTACCTGTCCACTCTATGTTTACCTTCATGTATTTATTCATCCAGCTCCTGCCTATCAGTGAAGGGCTCTGATGGCCCAGTGAGTAAAGTGCCAGGTGCACAAAGCTGATGATTTGAGTTCAATTCCCAGAATCCATGTGAAAACAGAAAGAGAGAACTGACTCCATAAAGTTGTTCTATGGGAGCCTGTAAGATGACTTAGTGGATAGAGGTGATCATTGCCACATCTGACGGTCTACGTTCAATCTCCAGAATCCATACAGTAGAGAGAACCGACTCTCACAAGTTGTCACCTCACCTCTACAAGCATGCCAACACACACACACACACACACACACACACACACACACACACACACACACACACATTAAAAAAAAATACACGCCTTTAATCCCAGAGCTCAGGAGGCAGAGGGAGGTGAATCTCTGTGAGTTCGAGGCCAGCCTGGTCTACAAATCGAGTTCCAGGACATCTAGGACTATTACACAGAGAAACCCTGATTCAAAAAACAAAAACAAAAAACAAACAAAATAAACAATGTATCAGGTCCCCATACACTTTATGTGCATGTAAATTACAAAAAAAAAAAAAAAAAGAAAGAAAGAAAGAAAGAAAGAAAGAAAAAGAACCCACCAATGGACTCTACACTTGTGACTTAGATCTAGACTTTTCCTTCTGCCAGGTGGTGGAGACAGCAGCAATGCACGCCTTTAATCCCAGCACTCAGGAGGCAGAAGCAGGCAATTTCTGTGAATTCCAGGCCAGCCTGGTCTACAGAGCAAGTTCCAGGACAGTTAGAGCTATACAGAGAAACCCTGTCTCGAGAAACCAAAATAAGTAAATAGTAAATTTTTATTTAGTTTTTGATTATTTTATTATTTTTGACGGTATTGTAAAGACTTTTTCCTTTTGGAAGATGATATCTTGCTATGTTGCCTATGCCTTCTGAGTTGCTAGGATTATAGGTAAAGCTACCTTACCTGGTTAGAATTATCTTAATTTCAAATTTGATTGTTCTTTGCTAATATATTAAAATGTACTTGATTTCTGAGATTTTATTTAGAATCCTACAAACTTGTTAATTCTAATTGTTTTATTTAAAACTTTTTTTTATTCCTTAAGATTTTTTTAAAGATTTATTTATTTATTGTGTATACAATGTTCTGTTTGCATGTATGCCTGCAGGCCAGAAGAGAGCACCAGATCTCATTACAGATGGTTATGAGCCACCAAGTGGGTGCTGGGGATTGAACTCAGGACCTCTGAAAGAGCAGCCAGTGCTCTTAACCACTGAGCTAGCTCTCTAGCCCTCTTAAAAATTTCTTATGTGGAGTTTGACCATGCTCTGGTGAGTATATGATCAACACAAATTGGACTTGGTGTTTTTTTTTCCTTCTTTTTTTGGGAGGGAGGGAGGCTACATGGGTGGGGAGTCGTCCTGGGCAGACTGGGAAGTGAGTGTGATCAGGGTACATTATGCAAAATTCCCCAATAATCCATAAAAATATTATGTTGAAAAAAAAAAAAAAAAAAAGACCATGCCACTTAAGATAGAGCGTAAGTTGTCAGGATTGCTGAGCAACCTTAGGCCCTGAGTTCAGTTAAGATAGAGCTAAATACACATACGCCTCTACCCACACTAATCTAACTACATTTTCTTCCTTTCACAGTTGTCCTGGCTAGAACCTCCTCTCCAGTATTAATACAATTGATATAACTGAGTGTATAGGCCCGTCTTGTTCCTTATTTTTGGATGAAAGTTATCAGTGTTCACCACTAATATATTAATGTGGGATTTCTTTTTTTAATATTAATTTATTTATTATGTATACAGCATTCTGCCTGTATGTATGCCTGCAGGCCAGAAGAGGGCACCATATCTCATTGTATCTACATTGTGAGCCACAATGTGGTTGCTGGGAATTGAACTCAGAACCTCTGGAAGAGCAGCCAGTGCTCTTAAACTCTGAGCCATCTCTCCAGCCCCTAATATATTGAATGTGGGATTTTCATAGATACTGTTATCAATAAGGTTGAAAAAGTTCCTAATTTTTATTCCTAGTTTGCTGAATATTTTTACTACCAAAAAAAGATTGAATCTTGCCAAAGGTTTTATTTTTTTCCTCAAATATTTTTTCTTCATCCATTGAAATGAATGGGCCTTTTTCTTTCTTCTGTTAATATGATGTAATATAGAGACTGATTTTTACATGTTAAAGAAATTTTGGTATGCTTGGGATAAATCCCATTAGTTACTGTGTATATAATTACTGTGAAATTGTTAATCCCAAAGATGGGAGGAGAAATACCACTGACCTAAGTCATCATGGCCAAATTAATTAAAAAGCAATTAATTAAAGTGAATTTTTTTGCATTAATTAATAATAAGATAATGATAATAAAACAATAAAATAAATCTTGTATTCATGTACTAGGCTCCTCCCCCTAAGGTGGGATTCAAGAGGTCAGCATTGGACATGAGGAAGACAAGGTTTTATAGCTCCGGGGTAGGTGGTTTGCAGTTGGTGATTTTGGTGGGCAAAATAGGATCTACAGGAGCAGAACATAAGCACGAGGTAGTTATAAGGAGCTCCTAAAACAAAGACAAAACTGCAAAGTGGTTGAAGCAAGGTAGTCATAATAACAGGTGGTCATAAAAACCTTTCGAAACACATGATTGCCCTTTCCTGGAACAGGCAGTCCAGAAGCATTGTAGCTTAGGTTACAGGTGGGGCAGAGCCCAGTCCTTGAGAAACAGAGATTTAATCATGAAAAGGAATGCACCTAGTTTGTCTTTACTGTGAGATGGCCTTAAGCCTAAAATGGAGGCAGGCTGGTTCATCAAAATAATACTTAGCTTAGTATTTTGGGATCCTGTTGAGAGGATTAGGAGTTAGACCCCCTGGCAGGCAGACAGATAGGGAGAGGGGCCATTGCTAAGTAATAAAGGTGGCGAATTTCCAAGATGGCCAGCTTCTTTCTCATCCTCTTGACTTGGGACAAAAGCCTAACAGCTTAAAACAAAGGCTTGCAGGCCCTCTGCTGATGAACTGGCGCAACAAGTTCATGGCTTGCTCAGGACATTCACACATCAGTTCTGAGACAATCAACCATCCTAGCTTTCCTCAAACTGACCAACTCTAAGTTAGGGAGGCAGCTCCCCAGAGGCTCCCCACCTCCATACCCACACCGAGCGCAGTTTTCAGCTTCCTGAATCCTTCCTCTGCTTTACAGGGATCTTTTTTCTCTCTGGGCTCGCTGTAGGTCTGTGTTTCCTCACCCTCAATACATGTCTTTCTTTCCTCAACTGCTGATTCTGTCAGTGGTGTTTAGATCTCTCTGTTGCATGTTAGTTGTTGCACTTCAGATCTTTCCTGCCTTTTAATTCCTTAACTGGCAGAAAAAAAAAAGAACCCAATCAAGGCCCCTAGACTATATCACTTCAAGACCCTTAGACTGACTGTGCTATTTCCCTTTTTAAAAATTCTTTTTCAGGGCCAGGGCAGCGGTGGCGCACGCCTTTAATTCCTGGACTTAGGAGGCTGGGCCAGGCAGATCTCTGTGAGTTCAAGGCCAGCCTGGTCTACCAGTGAGTTCCAGGACAGGCTCCAAAACTACACAGAGAAACCCTGTCTCAGGGAAAAAAAATTCTTTTTCATTTTTAGCATAATTTTGATCTTGATGCACTAAATTGATTATAAAAACACACCAATGAGTCATGAGTCACAGTTTGAAACTACTGCTATCAGCTGGTGGTATATTAAAAATATTTAAGAATGAGACAGGATAAACAGGCTACATAAAAATGGAAGTGGTGGGCTGGGATAAGTTCCTTTTGTGTCTGCATTAAATATCCTATTGCTAGAATTTGTTGGAAAGGCACTGGGCCAAACAGTACGGCGGAGGGCAGAAGTACGCTTAGGAGGCTCAGGGCAGGCTCCTCTCCAACTAACATGTAAGCAGTGTGTTAGCAACTTCGTGGTCCACACCAGTGAATATCAGTCTTTGTTGTATAGCACACCAAATGGCATAACATGATTCATGGTCTTAAGTACCTAATAGAAATGTTTAAAAATTAAGGTATAAAGGGTGTGAAATATAGCTGTTGGTAGAGTGATACCCAGAACCAAAAAAAAAAAAAAAAAAAAAAAAAAGGGCATAGCATCACTAAACCTGGTACGCATGCCTTTAATACTAGCACTCTGGAGGCTGAAGCAGGCAGAGCTGTGTATGCTCCAGGCAAGCTAGAGTCAGAGAGATAGTGAGATCTGTCTCAAACAAACAAACAAGCAAACAAACAAACGAAATGGTTGATATTTGGGCTGGGGAAATGGCTCAGTGTTTAAGAGTACATAAAAGGGTGGTGGCGGCACACACCTTTGATTCCAGCATTCAGGAGGCACAGGCAGGTGGATCTCTGTGAGTTTTGAGGCCAGTCTGGTCTACAAAGTGAGTTCCAGGACAGCTAGCGCCGTTACACAGAGAAACCTTGTCTCAAAACAAAAACAAAAACAAAAATACTACTTTTGCAGGGGACCCAAGTTTGGTTTCCAGCAACCAAATCAGTTGGCTTATAACTATAACTTTAGCTCCAAGGGGGCTCTGATGCCTCTGAGCTCTACAGGTGCTCCCACAGGTGCCCACCCATGTGGACATACACATAATTTAAAAATCAAAATAAAGCTGCTGCTGGTGGAGCACAGCCTTTAATTCCAGCACGTGGGAGGCAGGCAGATCTCCGTGAGTTGGAGGCCAGCCTGGTCTACAGAGTGAGTTCCAGGAAAGGCTCCAAAGCTACACAGAGAAACCCTGTCTAAAAAAAAAACTAAATAAATCTTTAAAAAGGTGAGGGCATGATAGCAAACACTTGCAACCTTAGTACTTCTGAGGTGGAGGCAGGGGATAAGCTCAAGTGACCCTCAGTTCCATAGTGAGTTTAAAGCTAGTTTGGGCTGCAGGATTACAGGCATGAGCCTCTGCCTGGATTGGAATTGAATTTTGTGTTTGTCTTCTTTCATTCAATATATTTTTGACATTCATCAGCATTGTAGCATTGTTGACAATATATTCCAGTATTTGTGGTAGTTTACTTCAGGAATATATCATAATTTACAAATCTTTCTGTTAGATATTTTGCTGTTTTTAATAAACATTAATATAAAGTTTAAGCAAAACTCAACTGAGTGCAAGTTAGTGCTTAGCAATAAATTTATTACAGGTTTAATAATAGCTGCAATTTTATCCTTACATCCCATTCTGATATATAAATCTCAGCTATTTAAATTAACAAAATGAGATTAAACTTGCTTTTACATTTATATTTTCACTTTTTTGAGATGGGACAGGGGCTTGACATGCAGCTCAAGCTGGTCTGAAATTCATTCTATACGCACTCTGGCCTCAAACTCAAGATCCTCCTGCCTCTATCTCTCTAGTGCTGGGCTGAGTATGTGCTAACGAGGTGCAACTGGTATTAAATTAAAAACTGGTAACACACAATTTGTCTTAATCCAGAAAAGCAATGTAATGGTAATACTATTGTGGGAGAAACCTGCTTCGAAAAACAAAACAAAACACACACTGAAAGTTGAAGGCATGGTGGCTGAACCCTGTGATCCCAGCATGGTGGAACACACCTCTAACTCCAGCCCTTGGGAGGTGGGGAGGAGGACCCCAAGGAGCCCCGTATACACTCACATCCACAGTCAGTTAGAGAAGCCTGGATTCACGGTAGCCTGCCTGAAAAACAAACAGCTGAAAGTCAAGATAGAAACCTGATAAGGTTTATATAACATGTAATACAGTCTCCTATTTCCTTTGAAGTTCCTTTTCATAGAAATTCTTTCGCAAGGGTATAATTTTGGCTTTTAGTTAAATTAACGACTATACAAAGGATTTTAGATTTTTGTTGCTATTAGAAAATGGTAAATTTTTTTTTTTAATTTTAAAAAAAGAAAATGGTTGATAAACATGTATTCTGGGTCAGATTTCCTGTCAACGTTTTTTATTTTCTGTGTATGTGTGGATGCATGTGTGCCATAACATGCTTGTGGAGGTCAGTGAACACGTGCAAGAGTTCTCCTCTTCTACCATGTGGGCTCCAGGGATCAAATCCAGGGCATCAGGTCTTTAACCACTGACCCATCTCACTGGCCTCTGGGTCAGATTTTCTTCAGCTGGGTCCCCAGGCTCTTCCTTCTCCACCCTTATGCCCCCATTTTTCAGTTTGAGACTTCTTAGTTTGATATTCCCAACTTCATTGGTTGCCTAAAGTCCATATTTTCCCACTTATTAAAACTTCATTTCCCATAATAATCCACACAGCCACATTCTCATTCTCTCTCTCTCTTTTATTTCATGTACATTGGTGTTTTGCCATGGGTGTTGGGTCTCAGAAACTGGAGTTACAGACAGTTGTGAGCTGCCATGTGGGTGCTGGGAATTGAACCAGGGTCCTCTGAAAGAGCAGTCAGTGCTCTTAACCACTAAGCCATCTCTCTGGCCCCACATTCTCTTTTAATAACTAATTGTTTTATGAGTATTTGTGTGTGCCTGGGTGTATGTACAGCTCATTACCTGTATGCAAATGTTCTCAGAGGCCAGAAAAGGCCGTCGATCCTTGAGAACTACAGGTGGTTGTGAGCTGCTAGATACAGGTGCTGAGAGCCAAACCTGGGTCCTGGAATCTCAGCGAGGTCCTTTGGGAAGAGCGATCTTAGCTTCAAGCCAACTTCAGCTGTACTCCCTTTTCCCCTATGGAGATAGTTTCACTGCGTAGTCCTGGCTGGCCTGAAACTCAGAGATCTGCCTGCTTCTGCCTTCTGGTGCTAGGATGAAAGAAAAGCCTGTGCCACCACCTCCTGTCACAACCATGTTTTCTTGAAGACTTCAAACAAACAAAAACCCAGAAAACCTTATTGTAGTAAAGCATGCATAACATAAAGAGAACCATTTAAATAATTTTCAGTAGTAGCATTAAGCATATTGTTGTTTATAATTTCTTTCTCTCTCTCTCCCTCTCTCTCTCTTTCTCTTTTTTCAAGACAGGGTTTCTCTGTGTAGCCATTGCTGTCCTGGAACTTGCTCTGTAGACTAGGCTGGCTTTGAACTCAGAGATTTGCCTTCCTCTGCCTCCCAGGTGCTAGGATTTAAGGCATGCGCTACCACCACCTGGCTTCTCCCCACCCCCTTTTTTTTTTTGAGACAAGATCTCTTGACATACCTCTGGTTGTCCTAGAATTCACTATGTAGACCAGGCTGGCCATAAACTCACAAAGATCCACCTGCCTTTGCCTCCCAAGTGCTGGGATTACAGGTGTGCACCACCATGCCTGACTCAAAATATTTTCTTGATTTGAGAATTTGTATATCAGATTAAGAATCATTATCCCAGGGGCTGAAGAGATTGTTGTGAGATATTTGTACTTTGTGTGAAGATCTATTTGCTGTGATTGGTGTAACAAAATGCTGAAAGGAGCCGGTCGGTGGTGGCACATGCCTTTAATCCCAGCACTTGGGAGGCAGAGCCAGGTGGATCTCTGTGAGTTCTAGGCCAGTCTGGTCTATAGAGCAAGATCCAGGACAGGCACCAAAACTACACAGAGAAACCCTGTCTTGAAAAGTGGAAAACAAACAAACAAACAGAAAGAAAACGTTGAAAGGGCTGATAGTTAGGCAGGAGGTATAGGAGGGATTTCCAGGGAGAGAAAGGAAGAAAAGGAGAAATCCAGGTGCACAGGAGACTCCACTGAGACATGGAAGGAATCAGACACACAAAATGGGAGAAAGGTAAAAGCTACATAGTAGAACATAGATTAATATAAATATAGGTTAATTTAAGTTATAAGATCTAGTGCAACAAGCCCAAGTGTAGCTAGAGTTTTTCTCTCTGGTCCCATCAAGCCCCGGCAGTCCCTTAGCCCACTTATAAAATAAACATACAGACGCTTATATTATTTAAACTGCTTGGCCATTAGTTCAGGCCTACCATTGTCTAGCTCTTGCTCTTATATTCAATCCATTTCTATTAACCTATACTTTGTCACATGGCCCGTGGCTTACCGGTACCTTACATCTTCCTTGTCCTGGTGGCTGCCAGCGTCTCCCTCTCTGCCTTCCTGCTCTCTCAATTCTCCTCTCTGTTAGTCCTGCCTATACTTTCTGCCTGGCTACTGGCCAATCAGTGTTTTATTTATCAATCAATCATCCACAATACCTAAGCTAAGGGCCAAGCTTTCATAATTAGTAATAAGTTTCTGTGTCATTATTTGTGAGTTGGCAGCCCAAAGGAAAGTCCAATTAATATGGCACCCAACGTGGTGACAACAGTATCACAGATAGGTTCGGTATACAGTGGCAACGGGTCTTTTAAGAGGCCCTGCTGTGCAGTGGAGCACTTGAGCAGCCTGCTAGGTAAATATGCATGAGGCTTGGACTCAGCAAATTCCAAGAGCTGGGGCAGTAAACCTTCTCCTGCCAGTATCTGGCAGCATGAAGGCTAGGCTGTCATGGAATGAAGGAGGTCAGAGCCTGCCACCAGCACCACAAGCTAGCCGTGCCACGGAGGGCCTAACAAGTTAAGATTTGCCTCACGCTGGTCAGAGAAGACTGCAGAAGCACAGAAAGTCAGATCAAGACCAAGAAAACCTCTGAACAGATATAACATGCTTAAAAATGTGCTTAGCTGCTAAAGAAAGAAAAAAAAAATGGGTATACACAGTCATAGAAAAATAAATAGTGTTAAAATAATAAAGTCTTTAAAGAGAGAGTAAAGTAATACAAAAGGAAAAAGCCACATAAAGATGGGAAATACACAGGGCATCTGGATCCTGTATGGTGCTTTGTTGACTTTGAATTTTTTAAATGCTAATGTACAAAAAAAATAGCTGACGAGAGACATTGGATTATGGAAATTGTTAAATTAACTCAACCTATATATTTTAAAGAATATCTTAATGGGCTGGAGAGACGGCTCAGAGTTTAAGAGCACTGGCTGATCTTCCAGAGGTCCTGAGTTCAATTCCCAGCAACCACATGGTAGCTCACAACCATCTATAATCAGATCTGGTGCCCTCTTCTGGTCTGCAGGTATACATGGAGGCAGAACACTCTCTATATAATAACAAATAAACAAATCTTTTAAAAAAGAGACTATCTTAACTTTCAAAATGGAAGTCAAAAATATGTTGCATTGGGGGAGAGGTTATGCTTTTGTTTCCATAGGAAACAAAAAGTTATGGTTCTCTTCAAAATTAATAAAGATCAAATTTGATCAGGGGAGACCTCCTGAAAATCTTGGCTACAGACATAAAAAAAGAAACCAAGAGAGACTACAGGACAGGTGACACATCCCTCTACTGTGGGAACAGCTCTGGGACTGGATGAAACATGATAAATCTTGTTGGTCGCAGAGTCCTCATGACTTTTTATTACATGCCATCCTTTCATATAACATTGACAGAGGTTTGGTTATACAGTCCAAACAAACTATAAAGTTAACAGATGCCTTTTACCTGCTCAAACATAGAACAAAATATCATCTTTAATTGACTTGTGCACAGTGCATATTCCATACTTGTGTTAATGCAAATACATGTTACCTTTAAAAGTTTGTGTTTTTAGAAAGAAAAAAAAGACCAAACACATAGTCAAGTGATCCAGCCTCTCAAAATGCCTCTGTTGCAATTTCCTCAAAATTCTCCATCTAGAACAACTTCAAAGCTGCTAGCCGAGATGGTCAGCCTCACAGACTATCCAGACAAGTCCTCAGATAAGCTCTACACTTACCCATCACAGAGACTAAACAAAAAATAATACAGCTAGCTCTCTCAGGACTTGACCATTATCCCCATTTTCTCAAGGTACCCTAAAGATGCTGTTGTCCCCAGACAACAGGAAGCAGTCTAGAGAACATGATACCAACATTCCCAAGAGATGGAGTAGGTAGTTTTTGGTCATTTCGTGGGTTATCAATGTTTGTCATCATTTAGTGTGGTTGGTTACAAGTTGTTATTGGTCATGTCAGGAAAAAAGCTGAACAAAGAAGATTAAATTCAGGGATCTATTTCTGAAGGTAAAAAGGGGGTATATATAGAAATGATGGGATAAAAGAGTGGATTGTTGAGTCTACTTTTGAACTAAAAAAATAACTACTAGTCTCAAATATTTTACATTGATATGGATTTTTATATATTGTTTTTAGTGTTATTTTTCTTATACTATATTATGTTTCTATTTCTTGTTTACTGTATTGAACTTATGCAGATCATTTAAAAATTTAATATAAAGTTTTAGTCCTTGAAAGCTATTTAGGATAATAAAAAAAAAAAGACAGGTCAATAGTTAGTCATCTATAACAATCAAACTTATAGTCATGTTAGGTATGTTTTCAAGGTCAAACAGAAATATATTTTAAATAGTCTTTAAATATTTCAAAGACCTACAGAATATAAAATTTAAAATGTTTTAATAACATAAGGCTTTTCATGAGACATGACTGCTCCTGGCAGTACTAATCTACTTCAAAAAAAAAAATAATGGGCATCAAAGAACCTTCATATGGAGTTTGCTTTCAATGTGGCAAAGGTAGCCATTTGAGCAAGAAACTGTCCTTTCCTCAACAGCTGACAGTATGCTGTATAAACTGGATAAGCAGGATACAAAAGAAAGCAACTGCCAAACTTTGCTAACATGAGGTAGGATAGTCCTTCAAAATTCCTGCTTCACAGAAAAGTCTGTTCAATATTCTAGGCCTATAGGCCAAAGATGGATGCCTCACCATTGCAGAGGAATCTTAGGTGATTGTCCCGGCAGCCAGCTGTTTCTGTCATTTCTATAGCTTTGGAAGTTGTCTGCTTTGCACTTTCTGTTTTCTTAGGTAATAGAATTATCCTTTGCAGGTCTCTGATGGAGTTGAAGGTGAGATAGTTATAGTTACAGTTTTCCTTGTTTACAAGAGATGTAAAGTTTATAACGTTGAGAAACATAAAAGCTTGAGTTGTTTATCTAAAAAGATGTTTTAAGGTCTAAAAAAATATTTTTAGGATGGTATTACAAATTATGATAAAAACTGGTTTGGGTATAAAACTTTGGACTAAGATAGGATAGATAATGCAGTATGTTCTCCACATTTGCCAAATACAAATGGACTGGACATTGTGATTGTAATTCTTACCTGATAATTATTCTTATTATATACAGTTTTACTATATTAGAGTTAAAAAAACCTTTCCTTTTTATTTAGACAAAAAGGGGGAAATGTTGTGGGATATTTGTATACTGTGTGAAGATGTATTTGCTGTGATGTATTTGGTGTAGTAAAAAAGCTGAACGGCCAATAGCTAGGCAGAAGTATAGGCGGGATTTCTGGGGAGAGAAAGGAAGAAGGAGAAATCTAGGCATGCAGGAGATGCCATCAAAATGCAGTACAAGTTGGACACACAAAATTGGAGAGAGGTAAAAGCCATGTGGTATAACATTGATTAATAAAAATATGGGTTAAGATACCAGGCGGTGGTGGCACACGCCTTTAATTCCTTCACTCGGAAGGCAGAGGCAGGCGGATCTTTGTGAGTTAGAGGCCAGCCTGGTCTACAGAGCAAGATCCAGGAAAGGCACAAAGCTACACAGAGAAACCCTGTCTCGAAGAAAAAAAAATGGGTTAAGTTTTAAGAGTCAGTGGGACAAGCCTAAGCTAAGGCTGAGCTTTGATAACTAATAATAAGTCTCCATGCTGTTATGTGTGAGTTGGCGGCCCAAAGGAAATCTGACTACAAGAGATGGCCCAGTTGTTAAGTGTGCCACTCATATTTAGTGGCAGGAGGATCCAATGCCCTCTTCTGGATTACACACAGACACACAGACACACAGACATACACACATACACACTTAAAATACAAACAAACTGAATATGTTGGCACACACCAGTATTATTAATACTTGGAAGGTTTAGGCAGGAGGATCAGAAGTTCAAAGCCATCCTTGGCTACATAGAAAGTTGGAGGCCAGAATGAAATACATAGGCCCCTGTCTAAAAATAATTAGATTAAAAAAAAAACAAAACATTATTCTAGGACCTAGAGAGATGGCTCAGCAGTTAGTGCTTATTGCTCTTGTAGATGACCTGGGGTCCAGTTCCCAGCACCCACATCTGTAATTTTAGTGGACTGATGCCTTCTTGCCTCCAAGGGCACCGGTAAGCATGCAATGCACATAAACTCAGGCAGACACACAGGCATATACATGACCAGTAAGATGGTCCGTAGTTAAAGGTGCTCGAAGAGTGAGCCTGGCTACTTGAGTTTAATCCCTGGAGCACACATAAAAGGTGGAAGGCGAGGAGTGATTCCACAAGGTTTTTTCCTGACCTGTAGGCAAGTAGCACAAATGTCTGCACATACAGAAAATATTTTAAAAGAATCATTATTCTAGGTAATAACTTTCTGTATGAAATTTTTTTTCTTGAAAAATGAGTTTCTTTGATAATGAAAATGATAGACTTTTACGATTTTCCCTCTTTTTACCTTGGAAATGCATAACAAAATCCAATGTTTATCTGTGAAGCCATTTTCCATGTTCCTGGCACAATTATCTGCCCTTCAAAAAAAAAAATCTTTCTTTAGTCACACATTTTCTCATTTTATATGATTCAGGATATATGTTGCTTTATATTAGTTTTAGGAAGTAGATATTATATAACTTTTAAACATACGCTTAAAATTTTGGCTTAAAGTAATAAATTATAGGCTAAATATAGCTGATTCAATCTGAATTATAGGAACATCTTTTTTTTTTTTTTTTTTTTTTTTGGTTTTTCGAGACAGGGTTTCTCTGTGTAGCTTTGTGCCTCTCCTGGAACTCACTTGGTAGCCCAGGCTGGCCTCGAACTCACAGAGATCCATCTGGCTCTGCCTCCCAGTGCTGGCATTAAAGGCGTTCGCCACCACCTCCCGGCCATCTTTTTTTTTTTTTTTTTTTTTTGATAACAAGAGAGATTTGTTTATTTGAAACAAGAGCCTCACTATGTAGCCCTATGTGGCCTGAACTCAGAGCTCTTCCTGTTTCTGCGCCCTGTCTGCTGGGATTAAAGGAATGAGTGCGCCACCTGCCAAGACAAGAACGAATATTTTAAAGTATATACAATGTGGCAGGGAATTACACTATCCACTTTATTGGGAATTATTCATGCTGTAGATACTATCACCTCACTTTACCGAAGTTCAAAGTAATGACGAAACTTTAGAAGGTTATAAAGTATTTATGGGTAGGACTCAGGTTTGGCTCAACTCCAAATTCCGGCTCCTAGCATACAGAACACTGTTTCCCCAGCAGCACGTTCTATTTTACATTGTCGTTGCCTTTTACCTGCTCTGGGATTCTTTCTGGGAGAATGTCACATCTTACTCCTCAATGGAGTGGAACTCTGTTTCCTAGCAAACTTACTGCCGTTCCTCTATCTCCCAGTCCTCTAAGTGGAGTCCCAGCTCACCTCACCTAGATCACCTCAGACTGAGCTGAGCCCAGAGTTTTCGCATCTTCCTCCTGCAGTAGAGCCTGGTTTCTCAGATTCTGTCACCCAGCAGGGCGCGTGGGGGTGGGGGTGGGTTGGTGGGTGAGGATTCCTTATTATTAGTGATCTCCCTGCCTCCCCGGCAGAGCCCTGGGACTCAGCTGAGATTCTTGTGCTTCAGGGTTGTGGAAGAGTTTCCACTAGGCAAGGAAGCTCTTTAAAACAGGAAAGTAAAACAACTCAAAACAGCTTCAGGAAGTCCCTGAAACTGACCAGATTCATTAGGTCCCTCCCTGCCAGAGGAAGCAATAAAAGCTGAGAGACCCCTCAGACAAAAGGAAGCTGAGCAGCAAAAGGAATCTGAGCTGTAAAGAAGACTCTGAGATCAGACCAGCTGCCTGGAAGAAGCGGAAACCAGCCAAGCTGCAGGGAAGAGGTTCAGACCAGAGTCTCTTGGAAATGACACTCTCCAACCTGTTGAGCTGCCTGCAGACTGTGCAGTGTGTTCCACGTTCCCAGCTTTTGTGGGCTGTCACCCATGCTGGGTGGGCCTTGGTGATGCTGGGGTCTCTAAGTCATTTCTGCTCCTGTAAGTCCACCCTCTCCCACACTCATGTACAAATAAAACGCACTGGTTCACATAGTTGGACTCTGGTGCTATCTGTACTTTGGTCTGTCTGTGGGAGCCCTATCTGGGGTGAGGAGACCTGCGTAGCGTCTCCCCAGGACAAGTATTGCCATACAACATTCAGCAGAGGGCAACAGCCCTCAGCAAACTTTCTGAGAGACTTTTCTCCACGGTCCCGCGCCAAGCCACAGCGCACCTTTTCTCCCCATTTCCTAACCTCTCCGCACAGTCGCATTCCCACCCGCCATTCTCTTTGTCTGCGTCTTAGTGTCTCGGTTCAACTTCTCCCTCCTTCTCCGGGTCGGCTCCGTTCCCGGGTCCCGCGGAAAACTCACGCAGCGCTTCTGATCCCGGCTGCTCCCCCGATCAGCTCCGCGCTTTACCTCTCCCTGCCGCTCCGCTACCAAGGCCTGGAACTAGCCTTCGGCCAGCCGGCACCCGAAAGCCCCGCCCCTCCCTCCCCATTGGCTGCCGTCCTCAGAAAGTCCCGCCCCCGGACTCGCAGCCCGCCTCTCCGCCCCGCTTCCCTTGTTTTCATTCCCCCTGTCACACGAGGCAGTGGCAGCCCCGAAGTGGGAGGGGAGAAGTCGGAGGGGAGAAGTCGAAGAGGGAAGGGGAAGGGAAGAGGGCGGAAAGTGAAGGGCCCAGAGCGCCTCTCTGCCCCCGATCTAACTCAGTTCTCGACTGCTCCGGGCCGGCGTGGTATTGTGGGATCGCGGCGCCTGGCCTGCCGGAGCCGCTCGCATCCGCAGGGGCGTCCACTCGAGAGCGCCTCCTGTCGTCCGTAAGGCTGCCCTACCATTCCTCGGCCCCCCCAACTCCTCCCGCCCCCCCATCCCCTCCTCCTCCATCCTCCAGTTCAAAATGGCGACGGCGGCGGCGGCGGCGGCAGCGGCGATGGCTCCTCCGGGCTGCCCGGGTTCGTGCCCCAACTTCGCCGTAGTCTGCTCCTTCTTGGAACGCTACGGGCCGCTGCTGGACCTGCCCGAGTTGCCGTTCCCAGAGCTGGAGCGGGTGCTGCAGGCGCCGCCGCCGGACATCGGCAACGGAGAAGGTAAGCGATCGGCCCGAACGCCCGGCGGGAAGCGGCCCTGGCGCGCTCTACCTCTCCATAGATATCCTGGGGCTCTGCAGCCGTCCCCCCCTCCGGGGACTGGGCTCCGTGGAGTCTCTACTCAGCTTAGCCTGGGGGGGTTCCTGAGTGCTGGGGAGGCGGGGCGGAGGCCCCTTAGGGCCACCGTGCCCCGCGGGGACGGAGGTGGGGGCGTCGCAGGCCGGGTGTGGGCCGGGGCCCGGGAGGGGGCATTGTGCCGGGCAGGCGCCCTGGAGCCGGGTCCCCCGCGCCGGTGTTGGCCCCCCAGTTCTTATCCCTTTAGGTGGCGGGGGAAGGGGAGAGCAGGTTCCGGCCAGCCTTGCGCTTTTCTCCTCCCCTCCTCCCACCAATCCTCCCCACCGTCTCCGGGGAGGCTGGGCCCATCTTCTCCCGGCGCCCCCTCTGCTCACTCCACCTGAGTGGGCGGGGGCCGGCGGACACTCCACTCTCTTTCTCTCTGCGGTGGGAACTCCCCCGAGAGAGTCGGCTCCTGCCCTCTTCCCGTTCCCTCGAGGGCTGGTCTAACCCCCCAAACTCCTTCCTCCCCCTTTGAGAGATCTGCTCCTCCGCCCAGGGAGGGGGCTTCCCTTCCTCCCCCATTCTCGCATAGGGAGGGGAAATGAAGTCGGTTCAGCTTCTCTACCCTGGGGAGGAGAGGGTTAATTTCTCCTCCTCCATAGTTTTCCTCCTCGCCACCTCCCCCAAAATAATAGAAAAGCATCTCCCCACTTTTCTCTCTCCCTTCCCCCTATCTCGGCAACAGGGCTTAGGGGAAGAAGTCACTCTTCCATTTGCAGGGTGGGGTGGGGTGGGGTGGTTGGTCTGTAGGCTGGAGGAGGGGCTCAGACGGCAGGGGAAACAGTTGAAGAAGGTGCTTGTTGCTCATGTTTCTCTCTCTGGTGCCGCTGGTCTATTATTGGTGTTCGCAAGTGGTGCTCCTTCCACATAAGGCCACCGCGCGGGTGCAGGGCGCATGCTCTGCCCGGCCCCATTGAAACTTCCTGCTGCTGGTTCTTTTGCTGGAGCATCTCAGCGCTGTGCCTGCGGCTTGCAACCCTCACACACTGAGCGCTAACACTCTTCCCCTGTTAATCCTGATCCGTGCCGCTCCTTTTCTGGCACTTTATTTCCCTTAGAGAAAGCTTATTTGTGTACTCCGAACATTGCCTTTGTCTGGGTACAGCCCTTGGCAGAAGAAGAAACGTTTCCCAAATAGGTCTTTTCCTCCCCTCTTCTTTTTCGTTTGATCTGCGCGTAGATGACCAGGGTGGACTGGGTATTGTACAAGACATGATAGTTGTGACCTTTCTAAGAAAGCGGAGTCGATTTTCTGTTCTCTGTGGAAATGCAGTTCCCGATACGATGTATTTACTTAGCTAGGAAAAGACCCAAGTGTGAAGTTCTTCAAAGTAACCAGTAGTGAAAATGTGATATACAATGTTATCAAAGATGAGCCCTAAGGCAGTTTCTAGTACATCATTCTTAAGCTCTCTCACCTTCTCTATTGAGACTGTTGCTTTGTCTGCTAGCCTGGAACTCTGTAGACCATGCTAGCCTGAACTCTTAAAAATCTTCCTGCCTCTGCCTCCCATGTGCTAGGATTAAGGCATTATTCACCATGCCCGATTCTACGTCTTTTTTTTTTTTTTTTTTTTAACCGGTTCGCAATTTTTAGACTCTCTGGCTCATAAAAGGCTATTTTTTTTAAACTATGAAATTGGAAGGTGGTTAAATTACTTTATATTAAGACTTTCTGTAGAATTTCTTTAAACATTAAACTTCCAGTGTATTAATTTCGTTATTAAGTTTACGTTTATTTTTTTAAAGGAAATAGTCACTGTGAAGTAGGATACCTTAATTTTAGGATACTTTAGAAATAATAGTAATTTATTTATCAGAGAGAAATGTGAGAATTTTAGGGGAAATTGGTGGTAAGTTGTTTTCAGAATTTATTTGTACTAATTTAAGAGGCAGGCACTGGTTTTTTGGCGTGCCATTGCAGTTTGAATACCAAATAAGCTTACATTCCCTTAAATTTTGATCAGTGTGCTTACTTTGTATTAGTACTGGAAGAAGAAAAATTATTAGGGACCATTTGTTATATCTAGCGTTGAGCTTTGGGGTGTCAACTAAATAAAAATGGGAAAGAACTTGGACTAAGAGAGTCATTTAACTCAGCCACAGCATTACCATTGATATAGTTGGTAAGAGTACTGATAATAATAGATTCTGTCATGGGAATCTAAGAATAATTGTTAATTAATGTCACACAGTTCAAGACGTGTGACAAATGAAAAGTCTCTCTGAAGGTGGAAGTTTTTACTGTGCAGGAAAAAGATTTTCAGAACTTTGATGATGTCTCAGACAATTTACAATAGTTTAGCTAATAAGATTGACTCAGTCTTTTTGGGAAAGAATTTGGTATGGTAGAAAGAGTTGAAAGACTAGGGTTTTGTGTTGAGCAATGTAATGTATAGGTTGTAGAGCAATTGTTTCATTAATATGGACCTCAGTTTCTTCAGTAGACAAAGGTAATGGCTAAAAACCAAATGAAATGTTTCAAAAAAACCTTTCATAAACCAGGTACTTACAAATATTCCTGTACTACAAATTACATTAAAGTTTTTTTCAGATAAAAGATACATAGTACATTTGTAATTAGCCTTAAATTTTTGTTAAGTTGGGAGTGCATGGGGTGTC
Source organism: Peromyscus leucopus (assembly GCF_004664715.2). Classification (NCBI taxonomy): domain Eukaryota; kingdom Metazoa; phylum Chordata; class Mammalia; order Rodentia; family Cricetidae; genus Peromyscus; species Peromyscus leucopus. The sequence goes on along the minus strand of NC_051063.1, from coordinate 107,507,770 downwards.
TGTGTTGGAATCAGGCCAGTTTTGCTTTGTGTGTGTATATGTATATACATATACACATTTTTTTTTTTTTTTTTTTTTTTTTCTTTTTCAAGACAAGATTTCTCTATGAATTTTTGGAGCCTGTCCTGGAACTCGTTCTGCAGACCAGGCTTGGCCTCGAACTCACAAGCCTGGCTCTGCCTCCCAAGTGGGGAGGTTAAAGGTGTGTGCCACCAACGCCTGGCTAAGTTTTTTTTTTTAAGCATTTCTAGTGCCATTTAAAAGTTCTAATAGGGCTGGCAGGGTAGCTCAGGGGGTAGGGTACTTGCTGCCAAGCCTGCTGATGTGGGTTTGAGTCCTTGAATCTGCATAGTGGAAGAAAGGACCACCTGCAAGCAGTGCTCTAAGCTCTACGTTTGGCTTTTGGCGTGTGCGTAGAGTGCACACATGTGCACACAATAAATAAAAATTCCAACTTATGCAAGATTTGCTTTTCCTAGTGTGAGTGGCCCTTAGACTATGTTTTTATGTGTCTTTTTCAGTCTTCTGTTCTACCAGCTGGGGTATGGAAGGGGGATAGTTCAGTACTTGAGTACAGCATTTATTGAGGTAGATTTAGCAACATGATAACGTTCTTCGGTAGAAGCTAGTTAACTGATTTGTCCCTGTTTAAATACTTTGATCTTTTTCCTAAAAAGTTGTTTGTAAGCTTTCATTTGATAGTGTGGCTTCAGTTTAGGATGCCCTGTTCCTTAGTCAAGAAGGCTCCGTGAGACAGAAAATAGAACCAGTGTCCATTTAAACTCCAAAACTTGGGAAGTTCTTCTGTGCCCCATGGTAGTATTCCACAGGTAATTCTGGTTATTTAAAGATAAAATAAAACCATGAAAAATGTCCAACACAGAGAAACCCCGTCTCGAAAAACCAAAAAAAAAAAAAAAAAAAAAAGAAAAAAAAGAAAAATGTCAATTTAGTTAGATTAATTTTTCTTTTTAAAAAGGAATGATTAAGCTGGGCAGCAGTGGCGCACACCTTTGATCCCAGCACCCAGGAGGCTAGCCTGGTCTACAGAGTGAGATCCAGGACAGGCACCAAAACTGCACAGAGAAACCCTGTCTCAAAAAACCAAAAAAAAAAAAAAAAAAAAGTAATGATTGTATGCATCTGAGTGTTTGCCTGCCTGTTCTCACAGGTGTGCAGGTGTACCTGGTACACTTGGAAGTCAGAAAAAGGCATCAGGTCCCTTGGAATTAGAATTACAGATGGTTGGGAGCCACCATGTGGGTGCTGGAAATCAAACCTGGATCCTTTGCAAGAGTCAGGAATGCTCTTAACCACTTGAGCCATCTCTCCAGCCCCTAGATTCACTTTTCAAATGGTTTCCAAATACCTAATAAGTGGAACTGATGTGGTTTTGTTTGTTTGTTTGTTTGTTTTTTGTTTTGTTTTGATATAGGGCCACTCTAAGGAAATTGCTGAGACACTGAGGGTACCATGAATCTAAAAAGCTTGGGAATCTGCTCTAGAGACTATCATTACCTTTTGGGTCTAGAAAGAAAGGATGACTGTTGCTTTATCATACAAGGAAGAGAAACTAAGACACAGATTTCCAGCACATACACCTGACCATTAGTGTTATTCAGACTGTGGTTTGAAAAGTCCACCAAAATTATCAACTATGAATAGATTCATGGTTGATGCTAGACTCAGAAAAGGACATTCCAAGTGAAAGCATTATTTATACATTCTGCTTTATACTTCCCAGGTCTCTATTTAGTATGGAATTTAAATGCTTCCTCCTAACAAGAAGTAGGTTACTGTGGATTATAGGTAAAAAGAAGGGTAGATATTAACACCCCCCCTCCTCCCCCAGCCCCGCTGAGGCCCAAACCCAGGGCCTTGTGCTTGCTAGTCAAGCGCTCTACCACTGAGCTAAATCCCCAACCCAGACATTAACTTTGTAAGATTGTTAGCTCCCAAGACTCTTCAGTGTTGTGCCTCTGAGAGAGAGAGAATGAGTGTGTGTGTGTGTGTGTGTGTGTGTGTGTGTGTGTGTGTGTATGAACAATGTGGGGCACACAAATATCAGGGTATAGAAATCAGAGGGCAGCTTTCAAGAGCTGGTTCTTGCCTTTTGAACTGCACTTTGTTGAGGCAGGGTTTCTCTTATGACACTGTGCAGACTATATACACTAGAGCTTTGGGACAGTGTGTTTGTCTCCACCTCCCATGTTGTCATAGGAGGGCTGGAATTATAGATGTTGGACATGACACCTGACTTCTGTGGGTTCAGGTGATGGAACTCACTTTATGTGCTTGCCCATCTCCTTCCTGGTCCCCGAGAGAGAGGGGATTTCTGTTTTGTCTGTTATTGTCTTGTTTTTGAGACAGTCTGACTGTAGCCTGAGCTGGCCTGAAACTCATTACGTAGAAGTAGATGGAGCTGGTTTCCAACTCAGAGATGCACACTGCCTTTTGAGTGTTGGGATTAAAGGTGTGTGCCACCACCATCCCTGAAGAGAATTATTTTTAATAATTCTTTGTACAGGTGTGGTTTGAGAAGTGTCATATCTAATAATGATATTGAATAATGTTACAATGTAGCAATGTGTTTTTGCATAACATTAAATTGAAATTTTTTGTTGTGGTTTTTGTTTTTCATGACGAGTTTCTCTGTGTAGTTTTGGTGCCTTTCCTGGAACTATGTAGACCAGGCTGGCCTCGAACTCACAGAGATCCGCCTGCCTCTGCCTACCGAGTGCTGGGATTAAAGGCCTGTGCCACCACTGCTTGGCTGAAATTTTTTATTTTTGATATGGTCTTATTATTTGGCTCAGGTTAATCTGAAATTTTCTGTGTATCTCAGACTAGATTGGAACTCTATATAGCCTAGAGTGGTATTGAACTTGTGATTCGCCTGCCTCAGTCTCCCCACTTCTGGGAATGTGGGCATGTGTTTTGTTTGTTTTATTCTTTCATTACTGGAGTTCTAACCCAGGGCTTTCTGCCTGGTAGGTAAATGCTCTGCCACTGAGCCACCTCCCCAGTTGAAACTCCATATGTAGTCCAGGCGTGTTTTGAACTTGGGATTTCTTGTTATAATGTCTAGAGTGCTAGGAATGCAATCAGACACATTTGTTATTGTACTTAATTACAATGACTTTAACTCTGCAGCCAAAATGGCAAGTATAAAAGGGTATGTCTTTTATATTTAAGTGGAACTATGGTTCGGACTTCATATGGTGCTTAATTGAATTCTACGATAGTCCTTTTTTTTTTTTTTTGCGTGCATTTGATGAAGTGAAAAGATGACCATTGTTATTCTCATTCTCTCTCTCTCTCTCTCTCTCTCTCTCTCTCTCTCTCTCTCTCTCTTGGTTTTTCGTGACAGGGTTTCTCCACTTAGTTTTGTCTTGGATCTCACTCTGTAGACCAGGCTGGCCTCGAACTCACGAAGATCCGCCTGGCTCTGCCTCCCGAGTGCTGGGATTGGGTGCACCATCACCACTGCCTGGCTACCATCTCTTAATATAAGCAGATCTCAGAGAGTGTACCATGTGGGTTTATACTGGCAAGTCATTGGTTAATGGCCTTACTGAAGCAAGAACCTAGGTTGGCTGAAAATTCCCAGTTTTGGCATTTCTGATTTTTTTTTTTTTAAATTTTATTTTACGATACCATTCAGTTCTACATATCAGCCACGGGTTCCCCTATTCTCCCCCTCCCACACCCTCCCCTTACCCCCAGCCTACCCCCCATTCCCACCTCCTCCAGGGCAAATCCTCCCCAGAGGACTGCAATCAACCTGGTAGACTCAGTCCAGGCAGGTCCATGGCATTTCTGATTTTGAAGAAATAAGATTCTTTATTTCTCTTTGAGATCTACTCTGTTAAAGCTGGGTAGCTCTTGTTTCTGACACTATGCAGTGTCGTTTTGGTTTATCATAGAATTGAGGTAAACAGCAGTTATTAAGGTGGAGAGGGAGGCTGTTAGCATTGTCCTAGCGCAGGTGGTAATTAGAACAGAAGAACTTTTGGCTAATGTGAGACTCTTACTGCAAAGTGGCCTGCTTTTTTAGTCTTCTAGTTATTCAGATGTTTACTATGAAATTTACTGTTAAATATCTTTAGAGGCTGGACAGGTGGCTCAGCAGTTAAGAGCACTGGCTACTCTTCCAAAGGACGCAGGTTTGATTCCTAGCACCCTTACCATCTGTAACTACAGTTCCAAGGGATCTGACACTGTCTCTGGTCTTTGCAGGCATCAGGCATACATGTGATACACAGACATACATGTAGGCAAAACACTCATACACATTAATAAAATAAAATTTAAAAAAAGGTTCCTTAGGGGCTAGCTCATTGCATGAGGACCTTAGTTTATATTCTGAGCACCCATCTAAAAGCCAGGAGTGGTGGCACATACCTATAACCCTAATGCTGTCGGGAGTTAAAAGGGTGAGGTGGGGGCGCGGGGGGGGGGGAATGGTGTGTCTCTAGGATTTGTTGGATTGTCGGCCAGTGAGTTCCAGGTTCAGTGAGAGATCTTATCAAAAAATACAGTGGAGAGTTATAGAGGAAGTCACCGGAAGTTCGCCTCTGGCCAACTCATGCAGGAGTGCATGTGAGCACACACCACGCATGCACACTTTACCCCAGAAAGAAAGGTCCCAGTTGTTACTTACTTCATTAATTTACTGTGTATACTGGCCAACTCATGCAGGAGTGCCTGTGAGCACACACCACGCATGCACACTTTACCACCAGAAAGAAAGGTCTCAGTTGTTACTTCATTAATTTAACGTGTATACTGACCATCTGCTGCATGGTCGTTCTAGCAAATATTGTAAGGATTTCAAACAAAAATGTTAGAATGGGTCTGTTTTAAAAGATTTTTCTCATTTAGTAAGACGCTAAAGTGAGTTTGTATGTCACCCTCTAAAGACATTTTCCCTCTGGGATTTTATTAAGTGGAGGAGTAGTAGTAGTATATGCATTCTAGACTACAGATTATAAACTAAAATTATCCCTCACAAGTTTTTGGTGAGGTATATGACCATATGTATTGTGGAAAAGTAAGAGTAACTAAGCTTAAAGAACGTTAACCTGAGCCATGTCTTCAAGGAGGGTATTTTTATGTGTTGCTAGATTTAAGAATAGATTTTTACTTTCTGCTTTATGTTTATGGTTTTAATATATTATGTTTTTCCTTTACTGACTTTACTATAATATAGATGCCATAACAGAAGATACCAGGATGCTTTCTGTTTTCCAGTCATGTTAGGACTTGTATAATATCAAATACTACTTGAGAAAATAACTTCATTTAAGAAGTCATTTCTTGCCAGGAGGCAGAGACAGGTACATTTCTGAGTTTGAGGCCAGCCTGGTCTACTTAGGGAGTTTCAGACCAGAAAGAGCTATCTTAAAAAAAAAAAAAAAAAAAAGGTTTTTCAGTAAGTACTACTTGATTGCTTGCTATGTGCTGGGTGTACATAAACCCTTGGAGTGTATTATTAAGCCACATAAACAGTATGCTTGCATTCAGTGAGCTTATGGTTTAATAGTGAAAATAGACAATGAAGGAGTAGGTTTTAAAAAAATACAAAGGCTGGGCAGTGATAATGCACACTTTTAATCCCAGCACTCAGGAAGCAGAGGCAGGCAGATCTCTGTGAGTTCAGGGCCATCCTGGTCTACAGAGCAAGTTGCAGGACAGCCAAGGCTACACAAAGAAACCCTGTTTCAACTCCCTCCCCCAAAAAAGGATGTGTCAATTCAGTTATAATAGCAGCTCTTTTTTTTTTTTTTTTTTTTTTTTTTTGGTTTTTCGAGACAGGGTTTCTCTGCGTAGCTTTGCGCCTTTCCTGGGACTCACTTGGTAGCCCAGGCTGGCCTCGAACTCACAGAGATCCTCCTGCCTCTGCCTCCCGAGTGCTGGGATTAAAGGTGTGCGCCACCACCGCCCGGCATAATAGCAGCTCTTAAGCTGTGTGTGTGTGTGTGTGTGTGTCTGATGTGTGTGTCTGAAGTGTGTGCCCGTGTGTGTACTGTGTGGGGGTGGGGAGGTTGGATGAGGGAGGGTACTTTTGTGAGTTTATGGGTTTCAAATGGCAAGCCTAGCCTACTTTCCATTCATCTTATCATACTTTTTATCTTAAAAATTTCTCAGAATTAAGTAATTTTTTAAAAGCTCTCTGTTTTAACTCATTTATTATTTTGTGTGTGGGTGATTTGCTTGCATGTGTGTGTGTGTGTGTGTGTGTGTGTGTGTGTGTACCATAGGCAAGCAGTGCCCACAGAGACCATCAGATCCCCTGGAGTTATAGATGATTGTGGACTACCACACAGGTACTGGGAGTTGAACCTGGGTCCTCTGGAAGAACAACCAGTGCTCTTAACTGCTGACCCATCTCTCCAGCCTGCGAATTAAGTGAATTTTAATACTGATTTAAAAATTCCATGTGAATTTGGTTTCTCCTCAAATAAGTTCTAATGGTACTGAAAAAAAAAAATTGTGGCTTGTGTTTCTTAAACTTTTAAAAAGCAATTCATTCCGTGTGTGTCTGTGTGTAGGAAGGTGCAACCACACTCATATGGAGGTCAGAGGACAACGTGTACGAGTCAGTTTTCCCAGCTTGTCAGTCCTGGGGATTGAACTCTGCTTGTCAGGCTCGGCAACAGGCACCTTTTCTTGTTAGCTGTCTTACTGACTCTCCAACTTTGAAAAGAAAAGTTGTTTGTGGTCTAATAGGTGGGACCCAGAGCCTTGCCTCTATGCTTTATTATTGAGATACATTTGTGGTGATATTTTGTTGTACTCTAATAAAACTTAGTTGAAGATCAGAGGACAGAGCCAGCCACAGAGTTAGCCACGGAGGTCAGGCAGTGGTGGCACACACCTTTAATCCTAGCACTTGGGATCACACACCTTTAATCTAATCCCAGATCCGTCTGGATCTCTGTGATTTCAAAGCCACTTTGGACTGCATGAAATTAATCCAGTTTAAAAGACAAACAGCCAGGCAGTGGTGGCACACCTTTAATTCCAGCATTTGTGATCATACACCTTTAATCCGGGTACTTGGGAGTCACATGCCTTTAATCCCAGCACTAGGAAGGTTGAGACAGGAAGTGATATGGCTGGGCAGAAAAAGGAACACGAGGCTGGAGGAGACAAGAATTAGGCCCTTTTGGCTGAGGACTCAGAGGCATTCAGTCTGAGGATTCGTGGAGACGGATCTTCTCTTTTCTGCTGAGAAGTTGGTGAGGTGAGAAGTGACTGTGACTTGTTCCTTGTCTCTCTGATCGTTCAGCATTTATCCCAATATCTGGCTCTGGGTTTTTGTTATAAGACCATTTTGGATTGGTGCAACATACATCCGTGGCCTGTTTTGTTTAATAAGAGGCACACTTTTCTGAAGAGGCAGAGAGAACAGACATGGATAGAGGAACATGTCAGCATTTTTCCATCACTGTGATAAAAATACCTGAATAAACAACTTGAAAGACAGAAAGATGATTTTGGCTTATGGTTTGTAAGGTTTCAGCCCATGGTCGTCTTGCTTCATTGCTATGGGTTGATTGGTGGTAAGGCATTATGATGGAAGAGGGTTGTGTGAGCAAAGCTGCTCATTTCCTGGCAGCCAGGAAGAGGGAGGGAATGGGAGAGAAGGGGGAAAGAGAGAGAGATCTGTAGCACAAATCCAGCAAGGAGTACTCTTCAAAGACATGCCCCAAGTGACCTCCTTTCAGCTATCTATGCCCCAGTTCCTGATTGCCCATTCAGCTGTGACTTCATTGAGGAGTTACTCCATTAGTGAAGCTGGTGCCCTCATGGTCCAGTCGCCTCTCAATAGTGTCGCCAGCAGAGGAGCAACCCTTTAACACAGAGCTGTATTTGAGGGGTGGCACTATATATCCAAACCATAGCACCAGGCACATTAACACAAAATAAAAAACTTGCTTAGGAATGCATCTGTCCTGTGTCAGGAGGACCTTTTCCATGTAGGAACGCAGGGTGTGAAAGTATCCCAAGTAGAAGCAGCACTAAACTGATGGTAAGAAAAGGATGAGGGAAGAACTGGACACATGCCTCCAGCGGACAGGCTAGGTTTCAGATTTTATACTGCACAGAGTTTACTCAGATTGCCAAGGTAAGTATGCATGGTTCATACGCAGTGTTTAAGAAGACATTCAGAAGCCGAGGTGGGGGTGGCCTACACTCAGGGCAGAGGCAGGAAGAGCTGGATTCAAGGCCAGCTTGGCTGCAAAGCGAGTTTGAGTTCGGTTGGGCTGTATAAGACCTTGCCTGGAAAATCAGAAACATACAACAAGCATAAGAATGAAGGTTGAATCTGATTCCTTGTAGACCCCCAGCTTTTCCCTGTTTTTGTTCTCGTTTATCTTTGTCATTTCCCCAAAGTAGAATCATAATTCTCCCATTTGCTTTTTTTGTATTTTTTTTTGCATTTTATTATTATTATTATTATTATTATTATTATTATTTTTGGTTTTTCGAGACAGGGTTTCTCTTGTGTAGCTTTGCGCCTTTCCTGGAACTCACTTGGTAGCCCAGGCTGGCCTCGAACTCACAGAGATCCGCCTGTCTCTGCCTTCCGAGTGCTGGGATTAAAGGCGTGCGCCACCACCGCCCGGCCGACATTTTATTTTTTTATAATATGTATTTCTTTGTTAATCATCAAAGCTTACTAGCTAGTTTTCTGAAGAGGCTTTCCAAGAGGGAACTTGAGTTGTACTGTTACTTCTTAGATCACAAATATCCTGTTGCAGTAAATGTTACCTACTCCAACTACCAATATCTGAAACCAAGGACGAAACCCGGATACCAACCGGCATGCTTTGGTGTTTGTTCTCAATGCTTGTTGAGTCTATTGTCCTTGTCCCCTTATGCTCAGCCCACTCTTCTGTTGTCCTGTGCTGAACTGCAGGTTCAGGGGAAAGTTCTTTCATAAAGTTCTTTCTGGGCCTTTGCCGTTTCTTCCTCCTCCCTCTAGAGTTGCACATCCCTCTCCAGCCTCCGTCCCTTGTCTGCTTGCTGTACAGGTGCAGGGTAGGTCTGCTCTGGGAGCGTCCAGCACGTCTCTGTCTCCCAGAGTGAATTAGCTGCTCCTCTCCCTCACGCAGCACGTTCTCCAGGTCGATTGTCAGAATCCTCATAAGTACTTTTTCACCACAGTCTAGCA